>NW_028270163.1:31344385-31662036 GCF_037043375.1 Chiloscyllium plagiosum
AGAGTTATCTACCGTCTCCACTGTGAAGGTCAGCAGCTTTCCACTGGGCTGCAGTGACTGGGAGAATAGTGTATGAGCACCAGGGCAGAGACAGAGATAAGACGGCACTTTTTTGTATTATAAATGTGTTTGTGAATAAAGGTGATGAGTGAAGGCTTTTGTTTTTGGCAATTATTAAGTGATACTGGTCAGAAGGACTTTCCTACACATTCATTTGCAGGATGTGAGCACTGCAGGGAAGATCAGCAGTTATGGGGGAGAAAGTGAGGTCTGCAGATGCTGGAGATCCTGAAGAAGGGCCTGTGCCCGAAACGTCGAATCTCCTGTTCCCTGGATGCTGCCTGACCTGCTGTGCTGTTCCAGCAATAAAGTTTCAACTTAGATCAGCAGTTATGACCTATCTTGAATTGCCCTTAGGGAAACGGCAAGAAGCTGCCTTCCTGAACCGCCGCAGACCATATGGTGAATGTATAGCCACAATGCTGTAGAAGGGGAATCTCAGTATCACTGAAAGAACAATAACATATTTCCAAGTCACGATGGTGAGAGGCTTACAGGGGAACTTGCAGGTTGTGATGCTCTCATGTATCTGCTGCCGTTCCCTTTTAGCTAATAGAGGTAAGGGATTTGGATGATGCTGTCTATGGAGTCTTGCTGAATTCCTGCTGTGCACCTTGTAGATGCTACACTCTGTTCCCACTGTGTGCTGTTTTTTGAGGGTGTGAATGTTATAGGTGATGGATGGAGTGCTTATCAAATGGCCTGTTTTGTCATGGATGGTGTTGAGTTCCTGAATGTTGTTGGAACTACTCTCATCCAGACAAGTGCAGAACATTTCATCTCATTCTTGACTCTTGCTTTGTGGATGATGGACTAGCTCTGGGGAGTCAGGAATTGAGTTACTCGCTTCAGAATTCCCATCCTCTGACCTCTTCCTGTCACCACAGTATTTAGACAGCAAATCCAATTCAACTTCTGGAAAATGGTAATCCCTAAAATGTTGATAATGGGGGATTCAGTAATAGTAAAGGCAATGAATGTTAAGACATTGTGGCTATTTCTCTCTGTTGGGGATGGTCATTCCCTGGCATTTGTGTGGCATGAATACTACATGCTACTTTTCAGCCTAAGTCTGAACATTACCAAATCTCACTGCATTTGGACATAGACTACTTTGGTATTGGAGGAGTTGTGAATGACATTGAGCAATGCGAGATCATGAGCAAACATCTCGTCTTATAACTTAATGATGGAAGCAAGGTCATTAATAAAGCAGCTAAAGTCAATCCAGGATATTACCCTAAGAAACTTCTTCTGTGGCTGAGATCCAATGGCTGAGATGACTGGTCTCCAACAACCACAATTGCCTTCAATTATTCTCGGCATGACTCAACCAGCAGAAGGCTTTCTGCCTGATTCCCGTTGCATCCAGGTTTGCTAGGATTCTTTTGCACCACGCTTAGTCACAACAAAATAGGATTCTGGGTAATCCAAGATGGAGGACGAGAAAGCAATTGTGGCTGTAAGAGCTGCTCCTTTTTTGAGGTATTTTAGGTGTTGGAGGTGACTTCTTCAAATTCCAGGAGCAGCAATTGTAATCTTATAAGCGGCTGTGTTGTTTTGGAATTTTGGGGAAAAAAGATGAAAACAACAGCACTTTTGAAAGGAGGTACAGAAAAACGGCAGCAACCACATGGTCAGTGAGGGAGAGAGAGAAAGAAACCTATACTGCTAACTGACACAGCTTTTGCTGTTTGAGTTTATGTATCTCTAGACATCAGAGTGCGTCTAGGAAAAATGAACAAACAGCAAAATTTACAGCTGACCTTAGGGGAACCGTTGTGGGTGAGCTCACAGCAAAGGAATATTATGTGCAATTCTGGTCTCCCTCCGATCAGAAGGATGTTGTAAAAGTTGAAAGGGTTCAGAAAAGATTTACAAGAATGTTGCCAGGGTTGGAAGATTTGAGCTATAGGGAGAGGCTGAATAAGTTGGGGCTGTTTTCTGTGGAGCATTGGTGCCTGAGGAATTTACAAAATCATGAGGGGCATGGATAGGATAAATCAACAAGGTCTTTTCCCTGAAGTGGGGGAGTCCAGAACTAGAGGGCATAGGTTTAGGGTTAGAGGGGAAAGATATATAAAGGACCTAATGGGCAACTTTTTCACACAAAGGGTGGTGGAATGAGCTGCCAGAGGCTGGTACAATGACAGCATTTAAAAGGCATCCAGATGGGTATATGAATAGGAAGTGTTTAGAGGGATATGGGCCAAGTGCTGGTAAATGGGACAAGATTAGTTATCTGATCGGCATGAATGAGTTGGATCGAAGGGTCTGTTTCCATGCTGTACATCTCCATGATTCTCTGACTTGATGTTCAACACCAGAAAACACTTCATGATGGAAGATTCCATCCACCGTCTCTGATTACTCCTTTGTGCTGTTAAGAGAGGTGCAATCGGGCGTCAGATGTGAGGTGATTCTGTACAATGTTAAAGATGAGAAGAGAGGCTGAAATAGGCAATTTACACATCAGTGAAACTGTATTATATTAAAACTTGAAAACTACTCTATATCGTCTCTTGCTATGAAGATTTCCTCAAGGAATTTCTTGTTCATTAACTTGCCTCAATTCAAACATTGGTTGGAAGTGAGAAAGTTAGCAGTTTGGAATGAGCATTGTCAAACTATCAGTCTCAGCTTCAGCTACAGAATATTACAATCTCAACAACAAGTAGAGGTCAAGGGAAGAGGCTTACTACTGCTGGGAAGCACTGAAGAGAGCAAGTAAGTCACAGAGAACTTGATCTGATTGGCAGATTATGAGCATATAGAAGTTGTGAGTGGAAATCAGTCTCACCTCATTTTCTAGTCTAGAATCAATGCTGCACAGGCAGTGTGTCCCTCAATTAGGTAGCCCACAAAAAGTTTAAGAAAAGTACTTGTATGAAATTGATCTTCGTTAGCATTTTTAAAATCAAACTGCAGAGATTTCCTGCATCTCTGCAGGGAGCTCAGGCATTTTATCACGAATAACTGTGTCAGTCAGCTCTCCAGCAGGATCTTAGAGATGTGAAGAGATTGTAACAGGAGTATTTGGGGAAGGTGGAAATAGGGAACCTATCTTGAGGACTGTAGAATTTGTGGAATTCTGTAGTTTCCCTGGGCTCCCCTCTAATGATTCCTGATGTTTATAAAAAAAATTTTTCACCAATGACGGGGGAGCTGTTTAAAATTCCCACGTAGGGCAAATCAGATCATTGCCAACCACTTTCCACAAATGGGAAAGCAGTAGTCTGGTTGTACATTGACAATTCTATCTGATAACTTGCCCAAAACACAATCTGATTGTGATAACATTGAAAGCATGTTACCATTCCTTCCTATATTTTAATTTCATCCTCAATTTCCCATATAGAACATAGAACATAGAAGAATACAGCGCAGTACAGGCCCTTTGGCCCTCGATGTTGCGCCAATCCAAGCCCACCTAACCTATACTAACCCACTATCCTCCATATACCTATCCAATGCCCACTTAAATGCCCATAAAGAGGGAGAGTCCACCACTGCTACTGGCAGGGCATTCCATGAACTTACGACTCGCTGAGTGAAGAACCTACCCCTAACTTCAGTCCTATATCTACCCCCCCTTAATTTAAAGCTATGTGTTGTACGGCTCTGTAAACTCCTCATAATGTGCAATCTTCATCTACTTCACATATGCATACAATTTTCACTTTAAAATTGGAAAACTGCATGGATGAAGTAGTCCATAGTCCAAAATCTGTCCTTCCTCTCTCCTCGTTCTTTCACTAAAAATTTTAACTTGATGCTGCATGACATTGACTCCCAAAAGAGAGGAAATACTCTTTCACAATACTCATTGCACATGTTTTGCTTGGTTAGAATAAGACTCCTGTTATATCACGACCCAGCTTTCTCTCTTCTCTAGGATCAAGATTGCAGCCTGTACTATATGGTTCTCATGACTGGTGTTGTTCCCCACCCTCAATCCCAACCCAACCCTAACTCCCACCCACCTCTGCACCCCACCCTGCTGCAATTCACACAAGAGTGCTCTCCTAATTAGCCTGGTGAATCAATGCTGTGTCCTGTCTAAACTTCAATTTCTTCCGTAATGGGACATCAGACCATACACTGTAGTCAAACTAAATCCTAACCAATGCTTTGCACAAATTACCACTTTTCTCTTGCACTCTAAACCCATATTTATGAAACCCAAATTGCTGTTGGCCTTTTTTATGGTTTTATAAACTGCCTTCTTTCTGTAAATGGTGTATTTGAACTCTTAAGTCTCTCTGTTCAAGCATAACCTTCGGCATTTTACCATGCTTTGTTTGTCCTGTCAAAATGTATTACCTTGTACTTATGCAACTACTACATTTAAAATTCTTGCTTTTTGCCAAACCTCCTTCTAGAAATCTGTGCAGCATATCTTAATACCTGCAAACTTCTCTTTATCACTCTCCAGGAATACGACAGTGATGTAAAATGGGTCTGTGAGTCAACAGTAGTCACATCAGCAGTTCAAACTATTTGATTAAATGTGAATTTAGGAGAATCCTTCCTTACAAAATCCTGAATCCCTTTTATTGTGCATGGAAATAACAGGTATTGTTTCATCAACATTACTTCAGTTTCTTGTCCCATTCCCCTAAATTAGGACAAGAAGAAGTGACCATTAGTATTTCTTTAATCAATCAAGAAGCAATGCCTGAAACAAAAACAGAAATTGTTGGAGGAACTCAGCAGGTCTGGCAACATCTGTGGAGGGAAAGCAGAGTTAATGTTTCAAGTCCAGTAACCCTCCTTAGAACATCATTAGCCCTGCTTCCACCCCACAGATGCTGCTATACCTGTTGAGTGTCTCCATTACTTCTTGTTTTTGTTTTAGATCTTCAGTATCCACAGTTCTTTATTTCATCAGATGGGAAGAAATGCTCATTCAGTTCATAGAGTCATACAGACCCTTCAGTCCAACTCATCCATACTGACCAGATTTCCTAAACTGAACTCGTCACATTTGCTTACATTTGGTCCATATCCCTCTAAGCCTTTCTTACTCATGTATCTGTCCAAATATCTTTAAATATTGTAATTATACCCACCTTTACCACTATGAGGCAATCCTGATGAAGGGCTTATGCCCGAAACGTCGATTCTCCTGCTCCTCGAATGCTGCCAAGCCTGCTGTGCTTTTCCAGAATCACACTTTTCGCCATTTTCTCTGGCAGCTCATTCCATACACATACCACCCTCCATGTGAAGAAGTTGCCCCTGAGTTCCCTTTTTAATCTTCCATCTCTCACTTTAAATATATGCCCTCTAACTTTGGACTTCCTTAACCTTGAAAAAAGACATTGGTTATTCACTTTATCTGTACTCCTCATGATTTTATAAACCTCTATAAGGTCACCTCTCAGCCTCTGATGCTCCAGGGAAAGACATCCCAACCTATTCACTCTCCTTATAACTCCAGACTCAGCAACATGATTGTAAAGTTTTTCTGGACTCTTTCCATTTTAACAACATCCTTCCCATACCACGGCGACTAGAATTGTACACAATATTCTAAATGTGACTTCAATAATGTCTTGTACAGCCGCAACACGATGTCCTAACTCCTGTACTCAATGCTCTGACCAATAAAGGCAAGCAAGCCAAACACTTTCTTCAGTATCCTGCCTACTTACAACCCCATTTTCAAGGAACTATGCCCCTGAACCTCTATGTCCCTCTGTTCAACAACACTCCCCAGGGCCCTACCATCAACTGTGTAAGTCCTGGCCTGGTTTGCCTTACAAAATGCAAAACCCAGTATTTATCTAAATTAAACTCCATCTGCCACTTCTCAGTCCATTGGCCCACCTGATCAAGATCTCATTGTACCTTAAGATAACCTTCTTTACTGTTGCCTATACGACCAATTTTGGTGTCAGCCACAAGTCCAAGTAACAACCTTCCACCATTCCACCATCATGCTCTGTTTCCCACCATTAAGCCAATTCAAATAGTCCTTTTCAACATTTGTTGGAAATTTGTGATTTTCTCACACAGTAAGATTCTGATTGCAATCTATGGGATAGTTGCTTAATAAACCCAAGAATTTTCAGAGATAAATAAAATCATGGACTACTATCAAGGAAATATTTCTGTTTCTGTGGGGCTTGCTTGCTCACATTATTAAAGCTATGAAAGCAATGTTTCCTAGCTTGTTTTCTTATACACAGCTTTCCCTTTGCCAGGGAGCAGTCAAGCCACTGTCTCACTGTAAGCAGGGTGAAGATAGGAACTGAGGAACTAATAGATCAGTGCATCTGCTATGGCCTACTGGTGAGATGGGACAAGTAATAAATATTCTTAGGCCGTTCTGTGAATACCACTACTCTAATGGTAATGGCTATTGAATCGCTCATTGAAACCTCAAGGAGATTTACATTTGTTTTAGAATCCATGGAGAATGGAAACAGGCCTTCAGACAAACAGGTCCACACCATCCCTCCAAAGAGTATCCCATCCAAATATATTCCCCCACCGTATTGCTCTTCGTTTACCCCTGACTAATGCACCTAACCTAAACATCCTTGAATACTATGGACAATTTATAACGGCCAATTCACCTAACCTGCACATCTTTGGACTGTGGGAGGAAACTGGAGCATCCGGATGAAATCCATGCAGACATGGGGAGAATGTGCAAACTCCACACAGACAGTCCCCCGAGGTTGGAATTGAGTCCGGGTCCCTGGCGCTGTGTGGCAGCAGTGTTAAGCACTGAGCCACCGTGCTGCCCCAGAGTTGCAGAAATACTAATCCCGAAGGACAGTAAATTTTGTGTGTACATCAAGTTTTGCTTGCATCTGATTCTTTTGAAAAGCAGAGAACTGGCTGCAGTACTAACTAATTATTTAGTGTTTGAGAAACCACTGGGGAAACATGCACTCGCTCTTTCCTGCCAGCAGCTATTGCCGTGGAACATTTACTTTCTAACTGCTTTCCTGCACTAAACTATTAACAATACAGAGAGTGTCAAGATGATTTATAGTGCAAAGAACAAATAAGCTTCATTCCAGGTGATAATCAAATTAAATTCTGCAAAATCTTTGTTTCATCATTGCTTAAAGATTTAAATATGGTAGCTCAGTGTTTGGTCTACTGACTTAATATTTCTTGTAGGTTTTGCTTAAACAATAAAGTAAATGAGATACAAACTGACTCATTTACAGTGACTAAAATTACAACTATGATTAGTGATTTTAAAATACACTACCAGTAAAACATAAGGTTGAAATTAAAATTATCTGATTAAAACTACTGCCTGCTATTTTCCAGTCATAATGTAGATTCAACAGTGAGATTGGGAAAATCTAGACCATTTTCCATCTCTGAGGAGCTTCCATGCGATGAAGGCAAGCTTCAATGACAAAATTCATAGTGATCTCCAGTGTACAACCTCAGCCTTCAGCAGAATGAAAAAAGATTATTTGACAGTCAGGATCTCAAACCTGGGACTAAGGTCAAGGTTTATCAGGCAGTGATGATCCCTATGTTCCTGCATGCTTTGGAGACTTGGACAACTTATAGCAAGGATGAGAAGGAACTGTGAGAAGATTGTGCAAATCCAGCAAGAAGAAATGGCAAGAACAGCATGATGTCCCAAGCCAATTTGTCGAGAATTAAGGTACTAATCTCTTAAAATCAGCTCTACTGGTCTGGACATGCAGTTTTATGCTTAAGACCAGACTCCAGAATTAAACATCCTTCTCAGTCTTAACAGGAGAGCCTCAGGAGAACATCAGATACTCTTTCGGGATCTGCTCAAAAACATCCCTGAACCCTAGCTTGCAACTGACCAGAATAGAGAGGGCTCATTCAGGTATACAGCAAGCATATTGACTTGTTAGGAAAGTACAAAGATGAAGTTGATGTGTTGGAGCATACAACCCTCCAAACTACCCAACCTTTAAAGCTTGATCTGCCTTGCATGTGGTAGAGTCTGCCAATTGCAGATTGGACTTGTAAACCTGTTCGGAATTTACCAAGTGGAAGCAGAGCTTCCTTGGTCCTGAATGACCGCCCAAGAAGAAGACTTCTTAAATATTGGAGGGTTCTAACTGAAATTACAGTTCAGGCATTTGGGCTGTTGATCTCCACTTTAATTGATTCAGATGAAACTCTTCCTGATATTAACAGTTTTATTAGTTCTAGAAGCAATATATCCCACACTATATTGTTTCATAACAATACTGTAAAATATATGATAAAAGCAACAAAAACAAACACAATGGTAAAGGTAGGCATCAAAATCCTAGGAGAGCTGAAAAGAGGCTTGGCAAGGGAAAAAGGCCCTGGAGAAGTTAAAGAAAGGGTTCAAATATATTGGACCCTGGAAAGAAAGAAACTGGAAAGAAGGAATAAAATCAGGGTGGAGAAGTAGAAAGACCAGTGAAAGAACACAAGAAGCTTGTAGAAGGTTTCTTTACAGAAATAGTGTCTGCTCCATGATTCTAGCAGGGCAAACATTCATTTTATACAGGCTGTGAATTGTATCATTAAATTTAGACACTTGGGGACAATTTTCCTGATATAAAGATATTTTTCTTTAAGAAAATGTTTTTCAGCGGGATTAGTAGCTCTGAAAAAGCTTAGAGAAAGGGACTACTCTCATGTTTCTGTTATCATTTGTCCAAAATTGTGAACAAGCAGGTGCCCACAAGATCAAAATATTTTCATGTGCAGTTGTTCATGGATTGAAGAGAGTTGTTAGATGAGGAATCCATATACTTTTAAACAGTATTCAAATCATGAATGGAGCTGGGTTTTAAAGAAAGATATTGAGAGAAAATGTTGCTCTTGATATGGGGAAGTAATCTTAGAGATGGTTTAAGCAATGGACAAGATGCAGAATTTCCACTCGAAATCAGGGGAAGCAGGTCATTTTGGTTTATTTGTTTCAGGATTAATTTATTTCAAACAAAGGATAAAAAAAAATGATTGCGACAAGCAAAAACTCTATGAGACGAAAATGAGGACTGCAGATGCTGGAGATCAGTCCTGATGAAGGGCTTTTGCCCGAAACATCGATTTTCCTGCTCCTCGGATATTGCCTGACCTGATGTGCTTTTCCGGCACCACTCTAATCAAAACCTCTGTGAGGTTAACTTCATGCACACATAAACTATCCATGTAAAGAGGCCTTATACAGTGCCATAAAATATGATATATATCATTTAATATACATAATATGTCATTGAATATACATATCATTACATTTGATTGTACACTGTTTTATTTTATTATGTATCATATTTTGCAACCAAAACAGAAATATTTTTTCTCTATTATAGAACTTTATCATCACAAGCTGAGATATTGTCTGAGCACCACAGAGTTTTTTTTTCATTCACAGGATGTGGGCACTGATGACTGGGCCAGTATTTATTACACATTCCTAATTGCCCAGACAGTAGTGAAGAGTCAACCACATTTTGGCTTCTACACCTCTCAAAGTGATAATGTTGACACAGATATTGTGTTTTGGATTGGATATGGTCACTGATTCATTGATGTACTAAGTGCTGAGGCTGTATCAAAAGGTGTAGGTTATGTGTGCTGATGTTGTATTCAAAGATTAGCTCATCAGCTTTTGATGGCATTTTCCCCATCAAAAGTTCCCCTCATCATTAGGCATTCATTCACCTAAATCTGTTGGCACTTTCTGGAGGAACCCAGGTTTCTTAACTACTGCTATGAAATGTCACTGAGCTTGCCACTTTCTCATACCATTGCATATATAGCTTTAATACATGGCTTGGCCTCACATGAAGACTTAATTATGCAGTATTGATAATGTGATTAATGAAAGCTGCACTACAATGGGTACAAAAATGATTCTACAATTCTTACAGGATAGATGATATCCTGTAATTCAAGTGAAGAATATCGGTTGTGTTACTGCCTTAAGGCCCAGTTTTCATTGAATGCTCACACTGCTGGATCACAAATGTAACTCATTCTTGTGCTGTGACTTGTACATGAAAAGTTGTAAGTGAGTGATTTTCTCCTTGTAATAGATATGAAATATTGCATCTCTCCCCAGGCCAGCAAAAAAGCTATCCTGGGTCACTGGCTGAGAGCTTTCCAAGCCAATGGAATAAATAAATACAAAGAACATACTGAAATGCTTCATCAACAGTTCATATGTTTTTTTGGGGGGGTATCTTGCCAAAGAATTTTGTGCAAGGTTGAAAATAAAGCATTCTAGCTTGAGAATAGCAATCGCTGCAGCCACCAGAGGATTTTTGAGAATTATATTTAGATTTACAGCCAGATGCTGGGTAAGGTTCCCCAATTTGTTATGGCTCCAGATGGGGTATCCCAGACTATTACATTCCCCAGTGAGGAGAGATGAACTGGCTTCCTTTCTTTATTTGTCCATCACCTCAAATAGTCAAAACAAGGTGAATTGAAAATGTGGACCCAAATGAACTTACATTTTAAACAGAGCCAATTTAACCAGTTTTCTCCTGACTTAACAAAGACCGAGTTTATTAATTACCAAGCGTGAGAAGAATTAGTAATGCAATGCACATAAACACTGATTAAAAATAAGAGAAAAGAACAAAGGACTGCAGGTGCTAGAAATATCAAACAAAAACAGAAATTGCTGGAGAAACTCAACGGCCTGGCTTCTGTGGAGAGAAAACGGAATTAACATTTTTAGTCCAGTGACCTTACTTCAGAATCCAGTTCTTCAATTCTTAAGGAGGGTCCCTGGACTCAAAACATTAACTCTGCTTTCTCTCCACAGATGCTGCCAGATCTGCTGAGCTACTCCAGCAATTTCTGTTTTTGTTTAACAATTAAGAAATGTCTTCAAAAAAAGGTTAAAGAAAACAGACACACAGATCAGTCTATGAACTATTTGTGGAGAAAATTGAATGGTGCAACCCATTGCAGTGTGAATGTTACTGGCGGTGTTGATGTTGGGAGATAAACAGTTGGCTTCACAATCCTTAGTTTTGCAGATTGGTTGAAGTTCTGTAGTTTTGATGCCTTTGCCTGTAATTCAATTTCACCATTCAGAATGAGTGAGAGGTCCTTTGCTGCACTGTTTCTGTTACAACTGATTTTCAGCAGTTGGAGTTGGAGAGAGTTTTAACCTGCAACACAGTAGTAACTAAGAGATAGTTCTTCAACTGTGACCTGCACAGCAGACTAATGCTCAATCTTAAGTTGGCAGACACGAGAACTTTCAGATTCACTAGCCCACTCCAATAGAGATGAAACAGGCTTTTTAAACATTGTCTTTGTGCATTCCTGGAGGGGAAGTCTGACATATCAAAAAGATCTTGTGACACAGTTGTAATGCTTCTATCTCTGAGCTAGAAAATCTGGGTTCATGTCTTGCATGCCCTAGAGCTGTGTAATAACATGGTGGAACAGGTTGTTTTTTAAAAAGTGAAGTTAAAAAATTGCACAAAAGTGGATACATGACACCAGTATGCTTAAAACTTTGGAACAGAGGGCAGTTATTAGAAGTGACTGAGAAGGATTCTGGGAGAAGTCGGCTTGCTCATTATAGCTGAGAAGGGAATCACGGAGAACCCGATCCTGAACAGGAGGAAGAGCATTCGATAAAAGTTTTTCCTTCCTCCCAACAGGAGGTTTTCCTTCTTACCAGCAACATATAACAGGGAGGCAAGCTTTAGCAGGACCAGCCATTTTGGAGAACGGTTGTGAGGTTAAAGTGCTACTGAGGTCAAAGTGTGGGCTTTGGTTAGCATTGGGCTTCACTGAAGAGGGTGAGCAGTATTAAGGTATGGCAAGCTAAGGTCTTTCCTTTTCTTTTAATTGAATAATTACTAGATGGGGAGCAATGGCAGTCATTGCAGTGGTCTGCTCTTCCTGTGAGATGTGAAAGATGTGAGAGACATCAAATATTCCTGACAGTTATATCTGCAGGAAGTGTGTCCACCTGCAACTCCTCTCAGACAGTATGGATCGGTTGGATGAGCTTGGTCCTGAGGTGAAAGTGTTAAACTAGAGAAGGCTAATTGCAACTGTCTTAGCCAAGAATTGAAGAAATTAGAATGGGGCCAGCTATTTGAGGGTAATTCCATAGTTAACATGTTGCAATCTTTTAAAGGCCAGTTGATCAGAGCTCAGCATGTTTCATTGAGGAGGAAAGATAAAGATGTCACAATTTGGGAACACTGTTTGACAAGCGATATTGAAAGTTTAATCAAAAAGGAAAAGAGAGCATATGTTAGGTTTATGAAACTGAAATCAGACAAGGCACCTCAAGAATATAAAAGAAGCAGGAAGAAACTTAAACAAGGAAGTAGGGGCCAGGAAATGTACTTGACATGTAGGATCAAGGAGAAACCCAAGGTATTTTATACTTGTATTAGGAGCAAGAGGATAACCAAGGAACGGGTAGATCTTCAAGGATAAAGTAGAGAATTTATATGTGGAGCCAGAGGAAGTGAATGAGGTTCTTAATGAGTACTTTACATTGATATTCACCAAAAAGGACACAGATTATGGTAAGATTAAGGAGGGCTGTATTGATATTCCAGGGCATATGATATTAAAAAGGTGGAAGTGTTGGTGTCTTGACAAATGCTGATGGGATCCATCTCAGGACACTTGAAGCAGGCAAGGGAGGAGATTGCTGCGGCCTTGACAGAGATCTTTGTATCCTCTTGAGCCACAAGCAATGTCCCAGAAGACTAGAGAACAGCTAATGTTATTCCTTTGTTTAAGAAGGGCAACAGGAATAACCTAGGAAAGTATAGGCTAAAGACCATTACATCAGTAGTCAGAAAATTATTGGAGAAGATTCTTAGGATTTACTCATATTTCTTAAAGAATGTACTTAATCATAGAGTCATCGAGTCATACAGCATTGAGGGATCTTGGGTGTAAGTCCACTGCTTCCAGAAAGTGGCAACACAAGTGGATAATGTGATAAGGAAAGCGTACAGCATGCTTGCCTTCTTCCATCAGAGTATTAAATACAAAAGTTGGCAAGCCATGTTGCAGCTTTATATGATTTTAGTTGGGCCACATTTGAAGTGTTGTGTGCCATTCTGGTTGCCATACTAATAGGAAGGATTTAGAGGCTTTGGAGAGGGTGCAATGGAAGTTTACCTGGATTGCAATGTATGAGCAATAAGGAGAGGTTGGGCAAACTTGGATTGTTTTTGCCCAAGCATTAAAGGCTGAGGGGCGACTTGATATAAATATATACAATTATGAGGGGGCACGGATTTAAAGGTTAGTAGGTGTCTTTTTCCCAGTGTAGAAATGTCAAATACTAAGGGGCATAGGTTTTATTTGAAAGGGAGAAAATCTAAAGACGTAGAGGCATGTTTTTTCAACAGAGGGTGATAGGATGGTAGGCGCCTGGAACATGCTGCCAGGGGAGGTGACAGAAGCAGAGATGATAGGAACATGTCATTTAGACAGACATATGAACAGGCAAGAAATAGAAGGATATGGATCACATGCGGGTAGATGGGATTAGTTTGGTGGTGTAGTGGTGCAGACTTTGGCCTGGACCAGAAGGCCTGTGTTCACACCCCACCTGCTCCAGAGTTATGTACTAACATCGCTTAACAGGTTGATTAGAAAAAATAGGATTAGTTTAGAATGGCCTCATGGTCAGCACAGACATGTTGGGCTGAAGGAGCTATTCCTGCTCTGCAAGTGGTGGTGTTCAGCCATGAAGGAAATGTTAGTCAGCCCCTTTGTTACCTCTTCCTGTTAAGTCTCTCCCTGTTTGAAGTTTCCCTGACAATTTACATGTGTGACATTCTATTGGCTTTATACAGGACATTGGATGATAGTCACTGAATTTAAATCCACAGTTCTTCAGAAGCAACCCTTCTTTTAAAAACAACACATTTTTGAAGTAAAAATAAAATATGCCTATAAATTCTTTAAGGTTCTAATCCATTGACATACCAAAGGCCAAACATCTAACTAAATTCTAAGTGAATATATATCATTGCGTCTTATTTGCAAATCATATCCTTGGTGCAATACTACAGTATTTGAAGAGTTAATGCCATTCTGGAAGCGATTTTAACAATATGTGCCATTCCTTTTATGTATGGAAAAGAAATGATTCCTCAGTATTCAGGGAACTGAAGGTATTCAATAGAGCAAAATGCCTACTTTGACAAATTGCATTTACTGGGTGTAAAATGTGCTTCCTGCTTTTGGAAAGATTGCTTGACATTATGCTGTTAAATGGAAGAATGTGACCATTGTTTAGGAGGTTCATACAGAATCACCTAATCGGGCAATATTGTTGGAGGATTCGTATTATAGAAATGTAGAAAAATTATTTATAAATAATGTTTGAATGGAAATAAATTTAACATCCCCTGTTGCACATTAACACCCCAGGCTTAAGGAGATGGCAACAAAAATAGGAATATTTTCTAACCATCTGTTTTTTTTAAAACTTGGAAATGATTGAGAGAAGAGAAATAGCTTAGCGTCTGAAGCCGTCATCAGAAATTTGCACAGGATAGCTAAGTCCCTGGAGCTTAGAACAGTGATCACATGCTGAGTTTTCACATTCTCACCAGCGTATTTTAATGCAGAGAATAGGCTCACTCAGGGACTCACACTGTCATCTCTATTAGGGAAGCAATGATTTAACTAAACCTGCATTAGGCGTCTTTTCCCACAGGCTTTCATCTTTCTGAAAATCAGTATTCTAGTTGCACCAGTGACCTCTTTTTTTTAATTAGCACAGCTTTGCTACTCATGACTGGAGGCTGAAAAATACAATGAAGTTTTTTTTAAAAAATCTGGTTTCATTTAAAGTTACATTGCAGAGTGTGGAGGTATAAAATTTTCTCTTGTCTGTTTTCTTTTGGTACATATTAAGTACGCATTGTGATAAAAATTGAAATATTCACGGGAAAAGTTGCCATTAAGATGAATGGAAATATATCTTTGACAGCCTTTGGAGGCATTGCATCCAGTTATGAAAGATTTGTCTATCCTGGAACTCTCCAGAATAGCAGAAGCCCAGGCTAGTGAAGGATTTTCTTTGTTTTATGTACTGCTCTGCACTGGATTTCAGTTCAGACACCTAAGTCAAACAAGCAGGTCTTCAACATCCTTTTATTCCAAACTTTAATTTTTGGATGACTTTGCAATTGCAATTGTTACAATAAGAGAGGAGAGGAATAGAAATAATGGAAGATACATTTTACAAAATGAGAGCACAACCATTTCTATATTGATTACTAAGGTGTTAAAATACATTTCCCAAATTTCAGTTAGCTGTGGATTTTTCATGGCAACAAACAATGTGCTGTGAGTTGTTGTCAGCGTATATATCACTGCCAATCAGTCACAAACTGTATTGGTAACAAACACAGACAGCTTGCATGGTGTACGTAGAATTATGAATACTACTCTCTATATCTGTAGAATAGAGGGGTTTTAATTCTGCAAGCAAATTCTGAGAAGCATTTTGCACAACAGCAGATGCTTTTTAAAAAATGTTCCAGCGGTCTAAATAACATTAGACTCTCCCCTACTTTGCTACCGAACTCCAGATAGTTCCAATTAACTGAAAATCTATACAATATAAATGGCACTCAATTTCCTGTATTCAAGCATTTAAATTTTCAGATACCTGGTATAGACAGACTGTGTCAAATGTTGTCCTTCTTGTAACTACTCATTGATTTTGTGAACTGGCCAGGTATGCCTTCTGCAGTTTGTTTTACATTCCAGAACATATTCAATCTTTATAAGCGTACCAAGATTAAGTAGTGCAGTATTGCACATCCCACAAAAATAATAATGCTTTGTCAGCCATACGTTTTTCATAATATTTGAGAATAAAATGAACCATAAAATAACATTAATGAAATATACATTTTTGTGTGATTGATAACTCTTGCCAATTCTAAATGAATGTTACCACCAAACTAATAGCTTCCACTGAGATTTGTCAACACGACAATTAGGCAACATCATTATTTCCAAATTGAAGAACATTTACAATTCTTCCAGTTGAATTTAGCTTGGGTGTCTTGTTTAGATTCCCTACAGTATGGAAACAGGTCCTTCGGCCCAACCAGTCCACATCGACCCACCGAAGAGCAACCCACCCAGACCCATTTCCCTCTGACTAATGCACCTAACACTATGGGCAATTTAGCATGGCAAATTCACCTGGCCTGCACATCATTGGACTGTGGGAGCAAACCGGAGCACCTGACAGAAACCCACGCAGACATGGAGAGAATGTATAAACTCCACGCGGACAGTCGCCCAAGGTTGGAATCAAAACCTGGGACCCTGGTGCTGTGAGGCAGCTGTGCTAACCACTGAGCCACCGTGCCGCCCCAAGAGTAACCCACCCTGAACCATTTCCCTATGACTAAGGCACCTAACACTATGGGCAATTTAGCATGGCCAATTCACCTTTTAGTTGTTTTAGTTGTTTTCATGTCTGTATCAATGCAGTGTTGCAAAATTTACAAAACGAGTGTTGCACAAAGCTTGCATGAAGCAGAAGTTTCGAAAAGTCAACTTTCTATGACAATCAATGATGCAAGAATGGACTGAAACTTGAGAAAGGATTAGGCATCCAACATTCTGTACAGAAGGATAATGAATGGCCAAAATGTATGTTTTGAGAGGTAGTTGCGCTGCAGTAAAACAAGAAAACTGAGGCAGCTAGGGAAGTGGGTGAATATGGTTTGTTTTGATAGGAAAGTTTGGATGAATGCAGTGTAAGTTACAGAAGAAGAGTATTGAATGGAAAATGCAGAAAAATGTTGAGAAGAGTATAACAGCTGAGAAGACCAACTAGTGCAAGAATAAGAAAGTTCAGGGGCTGCTGTGGAAGAAATCTGTCAATCAATATAAAGGTTAGATTAGGGCTAAAGGCTAAGGAAATAGGTAAAGAGGATTGATATAGAAGAATTAGAGCCATTCTCTCTGTGGCTCCCTTGTAAAGTCCATGCCCAACCCCTCTCCCACCCACTAACTCACCCTCTCCTCCTGGTACTTTCCCCTGCCACTGCAGGAGTTGCAAAACCTGCGCCCACACCACCCCCCTCCCCTCCATCCAAGATCCCAAAGGAGCCTTCCACATCCATCAAAATTTTACCTGCACTTCCACACATGACATTTACTGTATCCGTTGTGCCCAATGCAGTCTCCTCTACTTTTGGGAGACAGGCCACCTACTCACAGAGTGCTTCAGAGAACATCTCCGGAACACCCGCATCAACCAACCCCACCACCCCATGGCTGAACACTTCAACTCCCCTCCCATTCTGCCAAGGACATGTAGGTCCTGGGCCTCCTCCATTACCATTCCTTAACCACCTGATGCCTGGAGGAAGAACATCTCATCTTCCGCCTCGGGACCCTCCAACCTCACATCAATGTGGACTTTACCAGTTTCCTAATTTCCTCTCCCCCCACCTTATCCCAGTTCTAACCTTCCAACTCAGCACCACCCTCATGACCTGTCCTACCTGTCCATCTTCCTTCCCACCTATCACTCCACCCTTACCCTTACCTCCATCTACCTATCGCACTCTCAGTTACCTTCTCCCCAGCCCCAGCCCCCTCCCATTTATCTCACCAAACCCTCGGCTCACGGCCTCATTCCGATGAAGGGCTTTTGCCCGAAACGTCGATTCTCCTGATCCTCGGATGCTGCCTGACCTGCTGTGCTTTTCCAGCACCACACTCTCGACTCTAATCTCCAGCATCTTCAGTTCACACTTTTGCATAGAAGAATTGGAGCCACTTATAGGTGTTCTTATCTATATAAAATAAAGGAATAAAAGATTTGCTTGTTAAGTATTTTGCAGAAAAAGTGCATGTAGCGCCATCAGAGAGCCCATGGAAATGTGAAAGAGTCACAACTGGGGATATGTAATAACAACTTCAGAACAGGATGTATTTATTGTAGAAAAGCACCATAACATTTTTCAAAGAGATATAAGTTGTCAAAAATAAATCCTATACATGGCCATACTAACAGGGGTTAGGAAAGGTGAACCAAAATCTTATAATCCTGGCTGCCCATTATCGGAAAGCTATTGCAGCCACAAAAAGGTCACATCAAGTACTCACTTGAATGTTACCAAGAATGAGAAGTCATTACTCAAAACAGACAGGATCTGAACTGTCCTACCTGTCCATCCTCCTTCCTATCGATCCGCTCCACCCTCCACTCCGACCTATCACCATCACCCTCCCACCTCCATCTACCTATCGCATTCCCAGCTACCTTTCCCCCAGCCCTACCCTCCTTCCATTTATCTCTCAGCTCCCTTGGGCGCCCCCCACTCCCACCCCCACATTCCTGATGAAGAACTTATGCTCGAAATATTGACTGCCTGCTCCTCGAATACTGCATGACTGGCTGTGTTTTTGCAAAACCATACTTTTTCTCTCTGATCTCCAGCATCTACAGTCCACACTTACTCTTTGCCAATCCAGAGAAAGTCATCAAGGTATAAAGAAGCTAAATAACAACAAATAATATCCAACTGTTTAACTTTTATTTCCAAAATATTCTTTACTCATAAAAAATCTTGTATATGTATGTATAAAGGTTACAAATCATATCTGTAACGTCTTGTAGAGAAACAAACATTGCAATTTTGACATTTCTGTGAGCATCTTTCCTGTTGCATAAAAAAAGGCATTTCCTACTTATGCAGGAAACTATTTATGTTCATTTTGAGACACCAAGAGGGTCTGATAACTGTATGGAACCTTGTTATACTTTGGCAGGAAGATCATCTGTTAATAAACCTAAACTCATAAAAAAATGAAGAGAGAATTACTTTCATGCAGGAAGTTATTGGAACATGCAATGCTTAGGTGCAAGTGACTGATAAGGTCATGTTTATAACATTATACAGAAGGAAAACTGGACAAATATTTAGAAATCAAGAAGATAAAATAGGATTAATTGAGGAACAGGGATGGAAGTTTATAGTTCCATTTGAAGAGTCAGGAGCAGTGGGGTTCATTATGCGGATTAAGTGCTGAGTTTATATCATTTGTTTTGTCCTAAAAAAAGTAGTGAAGTGGAGTGAGGGAAGTCACAACAAAATTGAACTGTATTTGTGATGGTTCTCTCTGGCACTTGAACTCCATTAGCAGTATTTCAACTTGAGTCCTGGATTGCTGTAACTAAAGGCTGAATTTTAACTTTGCTACCCACTTGACAGTGCATCAGGATCAAAGAAGTTTCAGCAACACTTTGCCAGTGCTTTTTTGACTTTATCACTGACTTTCAGGTTTCTTGACCAAATGGAGGTAATGAATCGGATGATGGCCTGCAGCAGTCTGTTTATACTGATGTATTTACAGGTACTTTTGCAAGGATTGGATTTGATGTGTGAAACAAGTCTTCAGGCAGAACCAGAGTGTTGTGCATTGCACTGAGTAAGACTATCCCATGCTCAGGTAGGCCTTAATAAACAAACTTAATTTATATTTCCCTAAGGGAGAGGGCTGTAGATGAGATAAGTCAACAAAATGTTTAGATCTTGCAATATATTACTCTTCCTTCCTAATTAAAAATGCAACTTATACATTTAAATGAAAATGGCACATGTACATAAGTTCTCAGAATACAATATGACTAAACTATTCTTAGTAGTACCTATAAATCTAACAGCTTTGCAAAATCGTTTTCACTGTGAGACAAAGTATTTTTGACATGCATTTTTAAAAAATTCATTCATGGGAAATGGACGTTGCAGGATGGTTGACATTTATTGTCGTCTTGAGTTGCTATTGAGAAGGTCGTGAGAAGCTGCTTTCTTGAACTACTACAGTCTATGTTGTGTAGGTTGACCTACAATGCACCTAAGGAGAGAATTCCACGATTTTGACCCAATGACGGAGAAGGATTTGTGTTATATTTCCAAGTCAGGTTGCTGAGTGGCTGGGAGGGAAACCTGCAGGTGGTGGTGTTCCAATGTATCTGTTGACCTTATCCTTCCAGACGGAAGTGCTCACAGGTGCTGTGTCGGGATTGTTGGTGAATTTCTGCAGTGCATCTTGTAGATAGTATATACTGCTGATAGCTAGATTGTCTCTTATTGGAGATGGTAATTGCCTGACATCTGTGTGGGGCAAATGGTACTTGCCACTTGTCAGCCCAAGCCTGTCCAGGCCATGTTGCTTTTGAATATGGACTGCTTCAGTATCAAGAGGTGTGAATGGTGCTGAACATTGTGCAATCATTGGTGAACATCCCCACTTCTGACCTTATGCTAGAGGGAAACTCATTGATGAAGTAGCTGAGGATGGTTGGGTCTGGGACACTACCATGAGGAAGTCCTGCAGAGATATTCTGGAGCTGAGATGACTGATATCCAACAGTCATGATCATCTTCCTGTTTGCCAGGTATGACTCCAACCAGCGGAGACTTTGCTTCCTGATACCCTTTGATTCCAGTTTTGCTCAGGCTCTTTGATGCCACACTCAGTCAAATGCAGCCTTGATGTCAAGGGCAGTTTCTCTTACCTCACCTCTGGAATTCAGCTCTTGAACCAAGGCTGTAATGAGGTCAGGAGCTGAGTGGCCCTAGTGAAACACAAGCTGGGCGTCACTGAGAAAATTATTGCTGAGCAGGTGCTACTGGATAGCACTATTGATGACACCTTCCATCATTTTACTGCTAATCGAGAGTAGACTGATGGGGCAGTAATTAGCTGGGTTGGATTTGTCCTGCCTTTTGGGTACAGGACACAAGTGGGCAATTTTCCATATTGTTGGGTACATGCCACATGCCAATGTTCTAACTGTACTGGAACAACTTGGTTAGGGGAGTGGCAAGTTCTGGACCACAAGTCTTCAGTACTATTGCTGGAATGTTGTCAGGGCCCATAACCTTTGCAATGTCCAGTGTCGCCAACCATTTCTTGATGCCAGGTGGTGTGAATCAAATTGGAGGAAGCCGAGTTGGATAATCCACTTGACACTTCCAGCTAAAATTGCTGTGAACGTGTTAACCTTAGCTTTTGCACTGATGTGCTGTGCTCTTCCATCATTAAGGATGGGAATATCTGTGGGTCTTCCTCCTCCAGTGAGTTGCTTAATTGTCCACAACCATTCATGACTGGATGTGGCACGGCTGTAGAGTTTAAATCTGATTCATTCATTGCGGGATCACTTGAGCTTGTCCATCACTTGTTGCTGAAGCTGTGTAAAAACTGTTTGGCAGCTTCACCAGGTTGACACCTCATTTTTAGGTATGCTTGGTGCTGCTCTTCGCATGCCCTCCTGCACTCTCCATTGAACCAGGGTTGATTCTCTGGCTTGATGGTAATGGTTGAGTGGGGGATATAACAGGTTGCAGATTATACTGGAGTACAATTCTGCAGCTGTTGATGGTCAACAGCGCCTCATGAATGCTCAATCTTGAGATTTTAGATCTGTTTGAAGTCAGAGTAATTCACATGTAAAAAAGATTTTCCAAAACAAAAATATAATTGTTTAACAAGAAGTAACAAATGACTTTCTTCTTGTTCCATACAACATAATTTCAATTAACCTGCAGGTTGTTCTGATATACTGCTAGTTATGTCAAAGCGAACTGGCTATAATGCGATTGCCAAATTGTGAGCGGTGTTTGGATAATGCAAACTTTCCATTGAATGGGTATAGCAATCTTCTACAGCGTGATTTTCCATAGCGCGAGGTAACAGAGGAATGCAGCTGTCACATTATACCAGAATGCCCTGTATCAGGCGCCTTTCTCTCTCTATCCAGACATCTCCATTGTTTTCTATAAGCTTGATTCTGCCATTACAGCAACTCTGACTGTGTCAAATCGGAGTTTGATCTTGGCTGTGTGTCCGACATACTGGTTGAGACCAATGGCATTGATTGATCTGTCTGAATTGAAGCCCCTGCCTCACTTTGCTAGGACAGTAACTTCTGTAACACCAGGAAAATTTCAGTTTCCTTGTGATTTTCACCTTTATTTTATGACTTTTGCTTTGGGCTGTAAAATTAATTTGGATTGTAGGAGGTTTTTCATTCTTTCCATTTGTCATACATTCTTTTTCAAGCAAATGATCTACGTGACCCTGATTGAGGATCTCTCCAATCTTCACTGGAAATATGAATGCAACTCATCTCTTTACAATTACATATTGATGTGACAGGTCTTGCAGAGTGCACAGAGGTCAGTGAAGGTCAATGCATGACATGCATTGCTCAAAGTGATTGGGAATGGAGCAGCAATTTGTGACAAGTGTAGCTCAGTATGATCTGTGCAAAGGGATAGTGTGAGACACATACAGCTTATGTGAACAGATTATTTCTTTTTTTTATATAAGATTAGTCATTTTCGGACTCACATTGTGATTGACAGTGTAAGAGCAGAATACTGATCTAATACAGAATATAGACAATCATTTGAAAAGTTATATCTGTAGTACTATGTCCTTGGTAGGTGGCCAGCAAGAAAATTGTCTCCACTTTAGAAAGCAACTACTGGCATTTTTATCGCTCTCATCAGAAGACGGTTTGACCAGGCATGTTACTCTCCCTCTTCAGTAAGTATGAACAAAATGACTACTGCTACCATTTTATTTTTGGCAGAAAGTTGTTAGAATATTGATTTACAGTTTGAGTGAGCTAATTTCAAAGAGATTTTTCCTTTATTTTGGTCTTTGAGACAGGGCAAAAGTTCACCATGATCCTGCAGAACTGTGAGATTTTCTTCAAGTGACCTTGAAGTTAAGTATCTGTTCAATATGTTTCACAATGTTACAGGAACAAGCTTTAAGCTTTAGTTTCACACTCGCCAGCAAGCAATAGATTTTAATATAAATTGGAGACAGACATCTGTACAATGTAACACTTCAGGATGGTCTCTCAAGGTTATTTTTTGTGTATAAAGATACTAGTTCTCTCTTTTCCTCTCTAATACCCTCTCAGTTTTGGGCTTATCAAGACAAAGTATACAATGTTGGGGAAATAGATTAAAAAATCTTGTACTTAATCATCCTATCAAGTGTTTTCTGGGAAGATATATCAGAGTTCAGAACTGTGGTAAATTCAGTTCACAATGTTGCAATGACTTTCCTGATATAACAGCAGAATCTTGGGAAAAGTTAATGGTAAAAGTGATGTGTAATTATCTGATTACACTCCTGATTCCTTTCACCCAGTGCTGGGTATAGAGCTGTAATGTGCCTTAATAACAATTCCAGGAGAATTTCCCATTTACATGCCAATGTGATGTTATCATTTTTTACACATACGATTTCTCTAAATGAAATTTCTTAGTTAAGGCTAATTAATCCATGTAACGTAAACGACTCTAAAGAATTCAATTTCTTTTGGCACAGACGTTTTCCTAAATATACATTTTTTTTACAAACACTTTTTCCTATGGATTTCATATTTCAATTCCCAGTCAATATTTCCAGCTTCCATTTATATACCTATACTCAGTGAACGCATCAACTGTTTTACAGTGCTGTCCAATCATTTGCTTTATGAGGTTGCCAGAACTTTCTCTAGCTTAAGCAATCATTTTAAAGCATCACCAGAAATCTTTTTAACTTTGCCCCCCTCTCTGTACTCTAACACAGTTTCTCATTCAGGTTGAACCCAATAAATCTTTGTGCCTTGGTGAATCTTTCTGGTCTACTATCCAGCATGCTTCCTTTACTCTTGAAACATTGACTGCACCCCTGTCTCATTCCAGTGGTCTAAATTCCTCACTAGTGTCTTAGCATCACTTCCAAGTCTAACATATCAGTGAGTCAGAAGTAGAAAGATTCATGGGATTCAAGGAGGTAGTGATTGATTTTTGGAAAAGATAGGGACCAGACCAGACTCCCTCAAATATATATGAAGAAGATAGCCTAGACCCTAACTTTTTCTTATTTTAAAGGCAAATGACTAGTGTTTTGTTCCAGATGCAATTTGATGGGTCAAACTACCGGATTTATGGCAAAACACACTTTATTCATCCACTATAGCTAAAATACACCAAAAGAAAGACAAAAGAAAATAATTGGTTTCACTGTAATTCTTTCAAAATGTTTACAAAATAACAGATACAGTAACTATTACTACTTAACCATTCCAATATAGTAACATCCCATAAACACACCCTTGACGAAAGGCAAATTCAGAAACCACATTATTTCACATGCAATACCTGCCTCTGGAAGAGAACCCCCAGCTTTCAGCTATTGCTAAGAGAGGGACAAATAAAACCTTCAATTTCTTCAAAACCCCAACAGTAATTGCTGAAAGCTAAAACTAAAAGTTCTGGTTCTGTGGGAGCTTGACAACACCCATTCAGGCTGCTTCTATTGTTCCAACTTTAAAAAAAACCTCACAAGCTGTTTACACTGAGTTTTAAATAAATAGCTTGACATTGCTGCCTTAAAACCTCACTTCAAAAAAGAAAAGAACAAAATACACCTCTTAAAGCCATAGTATCCATAACCACAATACTAAATTGAGTGTCTTTCTACCCTCATGAGTGATAAATGAGGTTACATGGCACAATTTTGAAGAGCAAGAAGATAAAGGTCTACAAACATTTGAGAGGCACAGATGGTGTGGATAATCAAAGGCTTTCTGCCAGTGTGGAAATGTCAACTACAAAAGGGCACAGGTTGAAGTTGAGGAGGTGCCGGGGGTGGGGGGGTGGAGGGATTGATGTTTAGGGGAGAAGTGCGGGGAAAATGTTTCACACAGAAGGTCATGGGTGCAGGCAAACACTGCCAGTGGAGGTGGTGGAAGCACACATTAGCAATGTTTAAGGCATATCTTGATAGACACATGAACGGAAGGCAAAAAAGACAGATAGAAACTGCATTTGGGCAGTAAGTAGTGGATCTAAATGAGGATTAGGAATTAGAACAGGTTTCGTGGGCCAAAAGGCCTGTTCCTGTGCTGTAATGTATTGTATTATGACGATTCCACAAAAAATCCTTAACAGTAGAAGAAAGTTCTGAAGAAGAATCCATGAAAAGGAAACTGTAGGAAAATAGCAAATGAAAATATTGCAAAACTGCACCGAAGAGCAGCAAGTATAACTTAAATGAAATATGCCTTTAAGAGAACAACAGCCACACAGCTCCAGAAAAATAAAATACTGTACAGATTGAATACTGGACAAAGAACTGAATTGGAACTTCAAGGAAGCTAATTTGAAAGATAAAACAAATCAGACAAGAGGAACAATCTTGAGGCGAGAAAGTCTTTTGCTAAAAGTTTGGAACTTTATTTTAAATCTGAGAAGGTTGTCACTGCTATTTTGAAAATGGGAGAAGCATATCTTCCATTTTATTCTAAGTGAAGCACAAATTAAGGCTGGTAATCCTGCACTATTTTAAGACTGAGTACATCCAGAAAATCTCAAGAGCTCTACTGTAACAATATTGCTACCTTTATAAAGACTCAAAAGCTTTATTGCAATAGTATTGCTACATCAAAGAGGTTTAAGTCTTTAAGTGATTTATAAATGTAGCAATTTTGTTTACAGAAAAATGAGTTTTAAAGGCAACAGAAGGAAAAAAAAATAGATTTCTGTTGGCTCAATAGCTAGTGAGATAAGATCAAAGACATTTTGTTACAATATCTGTAAGATTCCTTGGTTTAAACTGGGACACAGTAGATCTCCTAACAGAATCTAAAATGTTCAAAGAGAACTATGAATGTGACCAGTGCAGAAATATGAACATTTAAGATGTGCTTAAGAATTGAAAATAAAGGTCTACATAGACTTAAAATACATCAGAATTAATAGCGGAAGACATAAAAGATCTTTAAAGGACACGGACAACATTAGAATACCAATTCAGAGCCGAATGAAATTTCTGAATTTATTGATTGAAATTTATATCACTTAGACAGATATCTACAGAATCTATCAACCACCTAGTGTGCTTATGTAGAGAATATGTCTCATTATGTGATGGGGAACTCAGAAGCAGAATTGTTAAGTAAGTGATCGCATCAATTTTCAAGAAAGCCTACCTGAAATATTTGCTTGAAAAATTGAAGATTTATGACATTGAAAAGTTGAAGGATGAATACAAGTATCAATTGATGTTCACAAATCAATAAAGCTTGCAGGTTCTAAGTAGGAAATCACTTATTCAAACAATCACTGGAACTTTCAAACATAACACACATATTTCTTAATGCACCAAGGAATTGCTCAAATTTCATTTGATTTTACAAGGTATGTGGCAGAAAAAGACCAATGATAGAGGCAGTGCGCTACAGAACAGTCTGATGTAGTTACAAAGGGTCATACACTGACACAAACAAACTGTTCACAAGGAATGTTTTCGAGTTACAATGTAGACCATCTGGTATCCCCACCAGACGCATGATTAAACCATAATCTGACCATATAAAATGAGACTATGAGTCATGAACCTGTTTCACACTGTCAGTCTTATGGAAAACAGAAATACCATTGAACAATCCAAAGAGTTTGAAAAAATTCCACTTTGTTTCTGCAATAACCTGATGACTCCTCGTTATAAGCTAATATCAACACAGGGGCAAAGCATCATTATTCCTGCAAGTGCTAAATTGTGTGTACATAGAAGTCTTCAAATACAAAACTTTCAGCAGGAAATTGCTTACCAATTTCAAGCACAGAATCAACACCACTGAAATGCTTTACATATCACAGATGTTTGATATTATGGACATTACTGGACTAGCAACCACAAAGCATACTAGCATGTTGAAACCTCACACAACTCTCAATCTAATGAATTACAGAGATATCAGATCCACAACAGAACCACAGCAGATCATTCAAGAAACAATTGCTGAGCTGAATGTGAAAGAAGAATGGAACACATCTTAATCAGTGGAATTAAAATCACAGCTCTCTGATTTAGAGAGAATATTGAAACTTCAAGAAGAAAAAGGCTGACCAGCTAGTTGATGATCAATTTAAGCGTGGGGATTTCATCTCAGTGATGGTGAAGTCTTCAGAGAATACATCCACATGGCTCACAAAGATGATCGAAGTTCTGGAAGAGCAAGAAAGGAATCAGCTTGAATTACAAGCTATGCATCATTCATGTAATGAAGCAATTGCCACTTTACAAGATGACTTGGAAGACCTTGTATGTAAGACAGGCTCAGCATGTGCAGCTGCAGAAATATCACATGAGTATAAAACAATGCTAGAGGAAATGGTTGACTTTCAAACACAAATGAAGCTACTCAGTGCACAAAAGAAGGAGTTGAAATTGCTCAGGAGGGAATCAGTTCAGAAATAAATGCCAAGCATGTTCTAGTGAGAGAGCTTGCAGGATTTAGCTGCAACTAACCAATCACTGAAGCAAGAAATGGAAGAGCTACAGCTTCCAAGAAAATAGCTGGCAAACAGGAACAACAGGCAACATGATTGTCAACAGCTCGTCTGGACAAAAACACCTTCATGAGATCTGGACATCACAGTAAAGTACCTAAATATTTTAGATGCTTTTCAGCTCACGTTATTGCAAACAGTTAAACGTTTTTTGAAAAAAAAAGAGTATTCTTTTTATACCTTTTGCCTTTAAGTGCCCTCGAAGAACTTCAGATACTGTGTGCATATAAGGCTGCAACTCCACCCTAGAGTCAGTCTGACTAAGAATTCAGGTAACATGCATTAAACTTAATTTCTCTGCTTTAATGTTTTCTTTGTATCTTTTGTGTTTTACTGTTTTAAGTAAATTAACAATGCTATTAATTAATCCTGGTAACATAACAATTAATGCTGTGTACACAGTTTTTAAAAATGCAAACTGGGCAACCTGTGGTATTTTTGCTTCCTGTATATAGACCATCAAGCTATATCAGAAGGAGGAGGTCTGTGTTAAATATTCACTTTCCCCATTGATTCTAGCAACAGTCTGACTCAGTGACACTGACAATTAATGTGCCAATGCTTGCGATCATATTAAAGATTTGTTGATTTTGCATTCTAATTTCAATGTTTATGTGTGAAAAAGTAAAATTAAGAGAAATAGTTTATTACATTATCCCAATGGAGCATGTCCATTAAGACAACTATGCTGCATTAACAAAATTTGCAAATGTTGTCAACTTAATTACTTTCCTTTATCATATTTAGGAGTTAAAGAATAGACTTTCTCATTAGATAAAATTGTTCTTATCCACAGTTCTTTCCACAGGAAGATGGTGAACTCCAGTACGTCAATCAATTTACAACTAAATTGTTTTTCCCACAGAGGCAGATAGTCATAGATTCATACAGCATAAAAGAGGCCATTTGGCCCATTGAGCCTGTGCTGGTCTATCTACACTAATCCCACCTTCTAGCATTTGGCTCATATCCTTGAATGTGGGCATGATTTTACAGTGAAAATTAGGAGGTTTAGAGAGGATTTCAGGAAATGCTTTTCAATTCAGTGAGTGGTAGGGGTCTGGAATGCACTGTCGAGGAGGATTGTTGAAGTAGGAAACTTCACAAACTTTAAAACGCACTTGGATGAGCACTTGAAGTATCATAACATTCAAAGCAATGGGTCAGGTGTTGGAATGTGGAGAAAGTGATGCTGGAGATCAGAGCTGAAAATGTGTTGCTGGAAAAGCGCAGCAGGTCAGGCAGCATCCAGGGAACAGGAGAATCAACGTTTCGGGCATAAGCCCTTCTTCCTGAAGAAGGGCTTATACCTGAAACGTCGATTCTCCTGTTCCCTGGATGCTGCCTGACCTGCTGCGCTTTTCCAGCAACACATTTTCAGCTCTGTTGGAATGTGGGCCTAGCATAGATAGTAATGCATTTTTCACAGTCCAGATTCAATGGGCTGAAAGGCCTCTTCAGTAATGTAAGATTTGATGAGTCAAATATTTCTTAAAGGTTCCTGCCTCAGCTACCCTCCCTGGCATTGTATTCTAGATTCCCACTACTCTCTGACTAAAAAATGTTTTCCTGACAGATCCTCTAAAATTCCTGCTCTTCACCTTAAAATGATGTCTCCCCATTGTTGACCCCTCAATAAGGGGAACAGCTGATTCCTACCCACCCTGTCCATGCCTTGTACGCCTCCACCAGATACCCTCTAAGCCTTCTCAGTTCAAAAGAAAACACCCTGAGATGCTCCAGTCTTTTTTCATCACTGAAATATTCTAATCCAGGCAACATCCTGTGGAATCTCCCCTGCAACTTTCCACTGCAATTATATCCTTCCTATTAGTGTGATGACCAAAACTGCACGTAGTATTCCAGCTGTGGCCAAACCAAATGTTTTGTACACGACCATCCTGCTGTAATTATCAATGCCATGGCTGATAATAGCAAATGTTCTGTATTCCTTCCTAACTATCCTTTAAACCTGCCTTGCTACCTTCAGGCATCTGGAGACAAGCACCCCAAGGTCCCTCTGTTCCTCTGAGCTTCCTAATATCTTGGTATTTCTTCCAAAGTGTCACTTTTCAAGGTTACGTACAAGCTGTCACTGAACTGGCCTCCTGACCAACATGTCTGTATCTTGCTGTAACGTAAGACCCGCTCCCTCACTCTTAGCTACACAGCCAATTCTGAACTTATCTCCACAGCAGTATTTTCTCAACAAAAATATTAATTTGTCAACTGCGATACCCTTTGTAACTTCCTGAAATTGGGGAAAATGCTATATCAATGCAATTTCTTTCATGTTGTAATTGAATCTTCTTGGTAAAATCATTGAACCATTGAAACAGCTTGCAACTAACCACTATTCTTGTGATCCTAGGCAATCAGTATGCGTGTAATGGGAGTTTTGAGTGCAATTCTGAGCAGGGGTAATTCATTTCTCAGGGAAAGTGATTAGGTGGTGAATATCATTGGAATCAAAGTGAGTTGATGATGAAAATGCCTGATCCAACCTCTGTTCCCATCCTTGTCGCACTACCTAAAATCAACTGCTCTTGTTTAATGCAGAAACCTAACATTTCCTTCCCTTTCCTTGTAGCATCCTAGCAACCTGCCATAGAACCATACAGCACGGAAACAGACCCTTCTCTCCAACTCGTCATACTGACCACGTTTTCCAAACTAGTCTCATTTGCCTGTATTTACCTGTATTTGGTCCATATCCCTCTAAACCTTTCCTACTTATATACCTATCCACATGCATTTTAAATGTTGTAACTGTACCTGCATCTACCACTTCCTCTGACAATTTATTCCACATATGAACCACCCTCTGTGTGAAAAAGTTGCCCCTTAGGTCCCTTTTAAATATTTTTCCTCTCGCTGTAAAAATATGCTCCATAGGGAAAAGGCCTTTGCTATTCACCTTATCTACGATCCCATGATTTTATAAATCTCTATACAGTCACCCCACAACTTCCTATGTTCCAGGAAACAAGTCCTGGCCTATTCAACCTCTCCTTATAACTTAAACCCTCCAGTCCTGGTAATATTCTGATAATCTTTTCTGAAACCTCTCCAATTTAATAATATCATTTCTTTAGCAGGGCAACCAGAACTGTGCACAGTGCTCCAAAAGTGGCCTCACCAATGTCCTATACAACCTCAACATGATTACCCAAACTTTAAACTCAATGGTCTGAGTAATGAAGAAAAGTGTGCTAAACATATTCTTAATACCCTGTCTACTTGTGATGCAACTTTCAAAGAACTATGCACCTGAACCTCCATGTCTCTCTGTTCAACTCTGCCCAGGGTCCAACTATTAACTGTATAAGCCCTGTCCTTATTCATTTTTACAAAATGCAATACTTTGTATTAGCCAGTAATTGTAAGCATAAATACAGCTACACACTACTTACAGATCAAGACCACTTGACAGATGAGAGGGCTATATTTGGACTAAGGAGGAAGAGGCAGCTTTAATTGAATTCTTGAAGCCCTGTTCCTACTAGAGTCAAACCTATCTTTATTCTTTTATTGTTATATGTTTGTTTGCTGCTGATTATGGATGACTAGTTTTTCTACCTCCTTACTGATTCTTGATTACTAATTTGCAATAATTTTATTTTCTTGTTTGATACATTTCTGATGCCCCCAGTTGTGATTTACATATATTCTGAATGACATTGAAGTCAAATGAGTGAATGCATGATGAAAGTAATGTCAAATATCTGCTCTAAAGTGTTGAATATTAATTCTTGCATGTGAGTATTATTCAAATTACTATGTTGTTGCTCATGGGGAGTGTTGCAATAATGGTAAACATACACTATGAATGTTAAACTTCCATCATCTGATTTTAATACCTGAGTCCTTCATGGAGTAAATTAAGTTTTAAAGAGAAAAAATAATGAGCTGAAGTGGCTGCTGTAATCACCTAACTACAAACGGAGGCAATCCAGGGAACCCATATGGCACATAGGAGGCCATTCACTTCTGACTACACTGGCTCATTAAATGAGTATCATTACCAAATTCCTGCTTTCTCCCCATACTCTTGTGCATTTTTTTTCAGACGATCATCCAATACCCTCTTGAATGCCTCAATTGAATCTGTCTTGACCACCCTTTCAGGCTGTGCATTCCAAAACTGAGCTACCTGCTGAGAGAAAGGTTTTCCTAACCACCCTTGTTTTTTTTGCAGATCACTTTCAATGCACACTGTTTTGTCATGTTCCTTTCAAAAAATGGGAACAGTTTCTGCAGCCCATTCATGACTTTGAAAACCTCAATCAGATCTATTTAGCCTTCTTCTCTCCAAGGAGAACTATTCCAACTTCTTCAATCTATCCTCATAACTGAAGATCCTCATCCTTGGAACATTCTTGTAATCTGCTTCTGCACTCTCTGCAATGCATTCACATTCTTCCTATAATTTGATGCACACAACAGTACAAAATATTGCAGCTGAGGTTTAACAAGAGTCTTATACAAGTTCACCATCACCTTCTTGCTCCTGTACTCTATGCCATTATTAATAAAACTGAGGACACTGTATGTTTTACTTATTGTTTTCTCTACCTGTCAATGATCTGTGTACATATAAATCTAGGTCACTCTGTTCCTGCATTACGTCAGAATTGTACCACCTATTTTATATTGCTTTTCCAAGTTCCTCCTTCCAAAATGTATGTTGCCTCTGCTGATTACCTTGAAGAGATCTGCTGTAATAACTTTAATAATAATCTCTAATTGGTTCTCCTATGATATTTTAAGCTAAACTGTCTTGTTGTTTCCTGCTGTCTCCCACCCTTTTGAAAATAAGTTTTATTTGCTATTTTCCAACCTAAAGGGATCCTCCCTGAATTGAAAGATAAATGCCAATGTATCACCAATCTCAAAGCCGCTGCTTTTAAGGCTCTCGACTGAGACAGAACATTATCTAGGAATTTAATAGCCAGCAGCTCCAATGATTTGCTCTGTACCACTTCTCAGGTGCTTATAGATTTCTAGAGTTCATCCCTTCCATTTCCAGATTTGCAGCTATTTCTAAAATGTTACTTGTATCCTCTGTAATCAAGACTTATGCAAAATACCTGTTCAATTCATCAGTCATCACTTTATGTGCCCTTATTAATTCCTCAGTCTCATTTTTTTATATGGTTAATATTTACTTTGTCACTATTTTCTTTCTAAAATGTCTATACAAAATCTTACAGTCTCTTTTATATTTCTAGCTAGCTTTCTGTTATGCTCTAATTATTTCCTCCTTTTGAATATTTAGCCATTCTTTGCCAATATCTGATCAATATTCTGATCTTCTACCAATCTTTTTGTCATTATATGTTTTTTTCTTTAAATTTGATATTATCAATACATTTTAACTTAACTATTTAAATTCTGTAAGTCAGTTTAATTCATCATCACTTTAAAATAAGAGCTCAGACAGATTTTACAATTTAAGTTTTATACAGTCGTTTATTGGTTCCAAAATATGCTTGCCTGGTCAGTTTTGTTCCAATGTATAGATCTATTAGTGATGCTGTCAACTTACTGAAGGGGTAATTGGGAAAGATTTCTGCAGTTGTAGCAGTATAGCAACAAGGTGCAGATAGGAGAAGCTGTAAAATACCATTAACAAATAGATAAATCAGAGGAACCATTTTTAGTGGGCAGTACTTCAATGTTAAGGTAAAGTTGAGAATAATGATACTTGCTTTAACCATGTATAAATAGCACAGCAGCTTCATTTGGAGATATAAATGCACAGTTAAAGGCAAATGTACACATTACATTGTTCACCATTGTTTTAGTGAAAACAACATCTTCTTCTCTGCTACACCATTTAAGTGAGCAATGTGAAGTTGTTATATTTACACAGGAGATATGAAATAAATGCATCGTGGAAAATAGTCTAGTTAATTCAAATGCAAGTAAATTTAGAATGTGCTAAAGATTAATTACTGCCAAATGATTTCTCTGACACTGGTAAAGTAAGAAGTCTCATTACTTCATCTTTAATTATCAGAGGTTTAACATTGCACAATTATTTTTAGTCTTTCTTTTCTATCTCTTTCTTTTCCATCTTTTTTCTTAGTCCAATCTTTATTTCACTCTCTTTGGGCTGGATTTTCATCTTTGAGGTGGATAGTGTGAGTTGGGAAAATTCCCAGCTCAATGCACATATGTCTAGACAAAGTGAAGGCTGTAAGGTGTGATGCAGTCTAGCCAGCCAACCTGGTAAAGAGTATGGAAGCAGTCGCAGGGTTTCTGAGCATTGAGACAGACTGTTGAAATGGTATGTCTTGATACTGTGTGACTTCATCACAGTGATAATAAAAACAGTAATGGTGTTAAGATGGTTGTGTTGTCCTTGTTGTTTTCAAAAGTGTTTTATAATACGCAGATTCTGAAATGTCTGGCTTGATCTACTTGACGAAGCTTTTAAGTTTAAAAAAGTACGCTTGTACAATGAAAGGGGAGTGGCCAGTTCTCCCAGCTCAGCTTTTACTCTGGTTTGGTTTGGTTTGGGTTTAAGCTGTCTGGCTGTTCAGAGCAAGCAGTCAGTTTTTTGACACTGTTGGTCAAAGAAACAGCTGCATGGAAGAAAGTGTTCCATGCTGAATCTCTCTGCCATCTCTCTCCTGTAAGACCCTGTGTTTGACTTTACCTTTTTTGTCAAGGGGTGTTTATGTGGATTGTTGTAAGTATTTGGAATGGCATCATTAAGTTGGGATAATCTGTTGGATTTTCGGATAGGTTAGGTTATTCTATATTCTGTTCTCTTTTGTTTATGTTTCATTCGGTAATCTTGCAAATAAATTTTGATTTGTTTAAAACTAAATGGTTGTTCCAGCTGCATCACTCCTAGAATATCCACTCACACCTGCTTAAAACAACTAGCAAAGTTAGGGTCAGGGCTATTTTCTTGAAATGTTTTAAGATTGGGGGCACTTTGCAGGAATTGTTCCAAATTGGAATGAAGGTTGCTGGACTCGAAGGCAGTAAGTGGTAGGTGCTATTGTCTTTTGTTCCAGGTGTTGATTTCAGTGCTTGGGATAGCAATGGCTCTTTCAATCACTAAGCATTTTCTGGGGGTGGAAGAAGTGACTTGGAGGGGTTTACAAAAGGCCAAGCTGCTGGAAATAGCAGACAAACTGGAGTTGGAGCTGCCCCTTTCCATGAGGAAACGAGAGATAATTACAGTAATACCTCAGCATTTAAATTTGCTGGAAATGCTGTCAGAATCTTTAGAGATAGCTAAAATTCAACTGAAAATGAAGCGGCGTGAGTTTGAGGCAAAAGGTAAGGAAAGGGAAAAAGAAATGAAACGGTTTGAATTACAATTAAAAGCAGAGGACAGAGAAAAAGAACAAATCACTTTAGGAGAACAAAAAGAAAAAGAGAGGAAAAGAAGAAAGAGAGGGAATTTGAACTTCAGAGATTGGTACTTACATAGGAAAGTCACCTTTAAAGGATGGAGATGGAGGCTGAAGGTAAGGTTAATATGGAATAGAGTGAACTGAGCAAACCCATGGTAGCCAAAGGCCTAGTGAGAATCTGTTTAAATATATTCAAGTATTGCCTAAATTTGATGAGAAGGATGTAGAAGCCTTTTTCATCTCATTGAAAAAGGTGGTTAAATAAATGGAGTGATTCCAACAAAACTTGCAGGTAGACTGAGTGAGGTATTTGCATCATTATCAGAGAAGGTATCTGGGATGTATGAGGAAGTGAAGAAAGCCATCTAAAGTGCATTTGAGCTTGTGCCAGAAACCTACAGACAGTGTTTCAGGAATCTAAGGAGGGACGCTGGTCAAACAGACATTGAGTTTGAAACGATCAAACAAAGTAATTTTGATAGGTGGATAAAGGCATTAAAAATAGAGTAAACCTATGACACACTTAGAGAGACAATTATTTTGGAGTAGTTCAAAATTTCACTTCCTTAAGTAGTGAGAATTCATGTAGAACAGCAGAGAGTTAAAATGGCAAGATTTGCAGCAGAAATAGCTGATTATGATGAGTTTGTCCATAAATCAAAGTTTGGCTTCCAAAATCAATTTCAATCCGTGAGGGATAGAAATTGGGGAAAAGAGAAATCCTCGCATGGAAAGGGAAAGGTAAATCTCAGTGAAGATCATATGGATAATTTACCAGAGGGTAAAAAGGAAATCCTTGAAGGGGAAAGAGAAGTTAAAAATCTCCAATGTTTTCACTGTTATAAAGTAGGCCACATGAAATCACAGTGTTAGTGGGTTAGGAAAAGCATTAGGAAGCCAGAAGTAGGAAAACAGGATAAGCCAGTGAATTTTGTTGGAGTGGTAACAGAAAGTGCTGTGCAGGCTAGAAAGCTGCAGCAGAATGTACAACCTCCTAGGTTAAGGAGGAAGTGTCTGATCTCCTTAAACTTGTGAAGGTAGAGTTTACTTGCATAGGTCAGGAGCAGCAGGTAAAGAGGTTACAATATTGAGAGATACAGCATCCTCTCAATCTGTGATGTTGAAAGATGAGGAGATATATACCTCTGAAGGACTATTGCCAGAAAACGTAATAGTAGTGGGAATTCACAGTGAAATCAGAAGTGCTCAATTATGTAGAGTGAGGTTAGAGTGTCCAGTGAGGATGAAGAAGTCATGGTAGGAGTAGTGGACAAACTCTCAGCTCTTGTTCTTGCTAATGATACAGGTAAGAGTGCAGTCTACAGTGGTTGAAAAGCCAGTGGAAACTCAGGCAAATGAATTATTGCAGCACACATATTCTGGGATTTTTCCCAACTATGTGATAACAAGGTCACATGGTCACTAGTTTAAACAAGAAAGATCGAAGAGTACAAATAAAAAAGTTGAAGTGGAATTATCAGAGCCCCTATTTGATCACATGGTTGAGACAAACCAGGAATAGATAGATGACAAAGCAAACATATTTAATTCAGAAAAAAATAACTGAGTTACAGCAGAAAGATGCGAAACTAAACCAACTATATAATAACATACAGAGTAAAAGAATCTAGATGTATCCTGGTGTGCTACCATCTTAAACATGATGTCTTAATGAGGAAATGGAGACCATCATACACTTAGGCAGATGAGAAATGGGCAGACGTTCATCAAGTCATATTGTCAGAAGGTTATAGAAAAGAGGTGTAGCGGGTGGTGCATGAACTACCAGTAGGGGGTCATTTAGGGGTAAGACAAACACAATCTAAAATACAAAAATATTTTTACTTGCCTGGATTGCACAAGGATGTAATTAACTTTTGCCAGACAAGTCATTCATGTTAAGAATTGGAAAACCACAGACAGTAATAAAACCCATACCTTTAATACCTATTCCTACATTTGAGGAATCTTTTATAAGAGTCTTAATTGATTGCTTAGGACCCCTATCTAAAACAAAATGTGGGATTCAGTATTTGTTAAAATAATGGATATATCCACGTGATTTCCAGAGGCTGTTCCATTACGCAATATCACAGCTAATAGGATTGTAGAGGAGTTACTCAAAATTTTCACAAGGTGTGGAGTACCCACAGAGATACAAACAAATCAAAGATCAAACTTTACATCAAAATTATTCAAGGACGTTATGGACAACTGAGGAATAAAACAATTCACATCCACTGCATACTATCCAGAGTCACATTGAGCTCTAGAAAGGTGGCATTAGACATGTTGAGGGCTTATGGTCAAGACTATCCAGATGATTAGGATAAGGGAATTCCATTTGTACTTCTTGCCATCAGAAATGTACAAATTAATTGACCAAATTCAGTCCATTTGAAGTAATTTTTGGGCATGAAGTAAGAGGACTGCTAAAATTGATTAAGGAGAAATTGGTAAGTCAGAATTCAGAGACCACATACTTGGACTATGTCTCAACTTTTAGGGAATGATTAGATAGAGTGGGGGAGTTGGCTAGACAGTGTTTAAAAGTATCATAGCATACAATGAAATAGGAAGCAGACAAGAGATCAAAAATTCACAATTTTGCTATCGGAGATAAGGTGTTAATGTTACTTCCAGGGACAGGTGAACATTTAAAAACAAGGTTTAGTGGACCTTATCAAGTCAAAAGGAAATTGAGTGAAATGAACTATTTCAGAAAAGAATAAATCTCACAGAGTTTGCCATGTGAATATGCTCAAATGGTATTTTGACAGGGAAGGAAAGCCAAAAGAGACTGTGTTATTGGTTACAACACAGAATGAAGAACCAAGTTCAGAGGATTCTGAATTGGACATTCCACAAATTAAAATGGACAATGAGGAAATTGACAAAAATTGGGATACGTTATTGAGTTACCTTCCAGAGGAATATCGAAATGACCTGAAACTATCACAATGAGAGGTATATGGAAATAATCTGCAAAATATTAACCTAATTATGTATGATGTAGATATAAGAGATGCTGTTCCAATTAAGCAACATCCTTATAGGCATAACCCTCTAAGGTTGGCACAGGTTCAAAATGAGATTTAATGTATGCTCCAAGATGGCATAATCAAAGCGAGTTACAGTGACTGGAGCTCACCCATAGTCATGGTGCCAAAATCAGATGGTACCCAATGATTATGTATGGACTATCGCAAAGTCAATGCAGTTACAAAGACAGATGTATATCTGAATCCATGTTTGGAAGGCTGTGTTGGAAAGGTAGGGCAAGCAACTTACATTTTGAAGTTGGACCAACTCAGAGGGAACTGGCAGGGACCCCTGTGCAAAAGAGCGAAGACAATTTCGGCTTTTTTAACTTCAAGTGGGACTGTATCAACTTAAAGTTATGCCATTTCATATGAAAACTGCAGTTTCATTTCAGAGCCAAACTAATAGGTTATTGCCAGATTATCCAATTGTGTTGTATGTAAGATGACCTGATGATTTTTAATCACACAAGGAAGGAACATTTACAACATTTTATGGAATTGTTCGGGAGGCAGGCTTGGTGATAAACTTAACTAAAAGTGAATTTGTCAAAACCCAAGTCACCTTCCTGGACCATGTTATTGGACATGGACAAATGGCCCCGCGCAATGCAAAAACTAAGGTAATTGGGGAGTTTCCCATATCATCGACAAAAAGGGCAGTACTACGATTCCTGGGATTGAGTGGATTTTATCGAAAGTTTGTATCAAATTTTAGCAGTGTGGCTGTTCCACTCACTGAATTGCTAAAGAAGGCAAGAAGTTTCAGTGGACAACAGATTGTCCGAAGGTAGTTGGCAGCCTGAAAGCTGCTTTAACCACAGCCCTAGTGTTAGCCACATCTAATTATGCAAAGTGATTCAAAGTGGCTATCAATGCGAGTGATGTGGGTTTTGGGGCTGTGCTCCAACAGGAAGATGACAAAAAACATAGAAAGATCTATTGGGCATTTCTCCAGGAAATTGAACATTCACCAGCAGAAATATTCGACAATTGAGAAGGAGACTTTGAGCTTGGTGGTAGCGTTACAACATTTCAATGTTAATGTTACCAGTAATGTATCTGGGACAATCATACACACTGATCATTGAAGTTTGTGGAAAATTTAAGGAAAAAAATCCCAAACTGTTTAGATGGAGCTTGTCTGTACTGCCATTCAATTTGAAAATTGTGCATGTGGCACATGCAAAACGTGATTGGCGAAGCATTGTTGAGACTTGAATGACAAATGGAGGTTCATTGGCAGACTGAAACAGAATGTAGTCGTGCATGTTTGCATGATTATTGTTAATGTAATGTATATGGGTGGTGTAAATTACTAACAATTTAAGATTAAGGGATTTTAAAATGAAGGCATCTTTGGATATTGTTTTTTTTTAAGGGGGAAGGTGTGATATTGCGACTCCTTTAACAAGATTGTGTTGTCCTTATTTTTCAGAAGTGTTTTACAAGACTTGATCTACTTGAAGAAGCTTTTAAGTTTTAAAAAACACTTGTACAATGAAATGGGAGTGGCCAGTTCTCCTAGCTCAGCTTTTCTCTGGTTTGGTTTGGTTTTTAGCAGTCTGGCTGTTCAGAGCAGTCAGTCAGTTTAGAGGCTGGTGGTCAAAGAAACAGTTACATGAAAGGAGATGTTCCATGCAGAATCTCTCTGTCATCTCTCTCCTGTAAGACCCTGCGTTTGATTTTACCTTTTTTGCCAAGTGGTATTTATGGGAATTGTTGTAAGTATTTGGAACAGCATCATTAAGTTGGGATAGTCTGTTGGGTTTTCGGGTAGGTCAAGTTATTCTATATTCTCTTCTCTTTTGTTTGTGTTTCATTCAGTAATCTTGTAAATAAATTTTGTTTTGTTTAAAACTAAGTGGTTGAGCCAGCTGCATCTCTCCAGGAATATCCACGTTACACCTGCTTAGAACAACAAGCAAAGTTGGGGTCCGGCAATGTTCTTAAAATGATTTCAGGGGGTCTGGCATGGTCCATAACAATGGTGACCCCTTACCCCTCACACTTTTCCAACTCCCATACACTCCCAGTGCCCCTTACCTCATCTCCCTCCCATGGCTCCTCATACCCTCCATGCCAAGCTATAAATAAATATCGTCCATTTGACTGAAAAGATCAGAGAGCCAGAGTTTCAATCCCTAGGACTCAGCTGTTTCAGAGTCCTTGACTCTTAGCCAGGCCTCATGATGCAATCCTGAAATTGGGTCCCAGTCACCATTTTCCATCCTGCATGGAGCCCAAAGATTCCATGTATTTCCAGTCATTTATTTTTCTTTATGAATCTAATTTGGCATTGAATTTTCCCCAAATTAATTTACTCCTTTTCTAAATCCAATTTCACATTCCATAATTTGAATGGTTCTGGCAATATATTGTACCTTGCTCCATTCATATAGGTCCCAGGTGCTTGGTTTCCCATTTTGCAACATTATCAACTTATTCTTTCATCAGCTTGCCACAGAAAAAAGTATATCTGCCTTTAGCTGCAAGGGCAAGGGCAAATTAAACTAATTGTAGATGCTATTGAATGCCCTGCTACAGTATTGTGACGTGAAACTGGATATTGTTCTGAAATGTTTAATACTTCTAGAGATTAAGTAAAATTAGAATAAGGTAGATGTACTTGTAGGGTTCTGGGACTAATTGGATATCACCTTCAAAGAGCAGACACAATGCATTGCACAGCTTTCTTTTCTAGTGTATGTTGTGTGTAAATTGATGCGCAAATTGCAGGGTATTGCTGATGAATAACAACCTTCAATATTACATCTGACTGAAAAGTCCTTGTATATCCAACAATAATTTTCAGCAAAGAAACCAGAAATGGTTGTTCATGGGCATAACAAAGTGCCTCTTGATCCTATTACTCAATAAAACTCAGAACAGAAACTTATTTTGGAAATATTTTCTGAATAATACTATATTAATCACAAATTGTAACCCTTTTTGCTCTATTACCTTGAGGTTCTGCTGCAAATTCTGTTTGCCAGCTTCTGATTCCATTTGTCTTCTTGACAACTCTCTGAGATTGAACCAAGACTTGTTCACAATTTTAGCTGTGGGGTGAGTTTCTGACCTCTGCTGTCACTAATACTGCCTACGTCCACCTCTGTGATTCTGTCCCTGCCTCAGCTCATCTGCTGAAACACTCATCCATGTCTTTGTTATTTCTTGATCATGCATTTCTGCCTGGCCTCCAATGTTTTGTACTTTGTAAACTTGAAGTAATCCAAAACTCTGCTGCCAATGTCCTGACTTGCACCAAGTCCTGCTCACCCATCACCAAATTAAGAATTGCTTTTATATTAAAATGCTCATACTTGTTTTGAAATCTCTTTATGCCTTCTCCCTGCTGCGCACCTTAACCAACCTTGATTTTCAATGCCATGAGCTGTGCCTTAACCACTTGTTCTTTTGGTTTTGAAAATCATTTCCTAAACCTCTCTCGCTAGTTTTCTCCTTTAAAGTGCACCTTAACATCTCGATTTTTGAAGTTTGCAGAAGGATTTTAAAGAGGAGTCCTGGGTCCTGAGTTCAGCCGCACAAAGAGGTCACTGGAGACAGACTCCAAGACAACACCCCCCCCCCCCCATAAAGTACAGGATATTTATACATTCTGTGTTTCAGTGATTACATGCAACGTTGACATTAGCACTTGACACTTTCCCTCTGATAATTATGCCCCTTCCAGACATTTGCCAGCTGCATCATACTGACTGGGTGCTGTTTGATCCCTGGTGAAGCTGTGATTGTTTATTTTCCTGAGGTCATAATGACTAAGTAATGTTTTGCAATTGCTCCATTACAATGCTATTTGTTTTGCGGTGTCCTTTCATGGGGTTATCTGTTTATACCCTTCATTATACATTGTCCGGTAGTTGGTGTTTACATTATTTGTCCTTCAAGCACCTCTGCTAATGGGTTGGAAGCTTCCCTGTCCTACCTACAGCCATTTGTCTATAGGAATTCCGATTATCATGGGATCTTGATCAGATGGGCCAATGGACTGAGGAATGGCAGATGGAGTTTAATTTAGATAAATGTGAGGTGCTGCATTTTGGGAAAACAAATCTTACCAGGACTTATACACTTAATGGTAAGATTCTAGGGAGTGTTGCTGAACAAAGAGAACTTGAAGTGTAAGTTCATAGCTCTTTGAAAGTAGAGTCACATGCAGATAGGATAGTTAAGAAGGTGTTTGGTATGCTTTCATTTATTGGTCAGATATTGAGTACAGGAGTTGGGAGTCATGTTGCGGTTGTACAGGACATTAGTCAGGCCACTGTTGGAATATTACATGCAATTCTGGTCTCCTTCCTATTGGAAGGATGTTGTGAAATCTGAAAAGGTTCAGAAAAGTTTACAAGGATGTTATCCAAGTTGGAGGATTTGAACTATAGGGAGAGGCTGAACAGGCTGGGGTTGTTTTCCCTGGACCGTCAGAGGCTGAAGGGTGACCTTATAGAGGTTTATAAAATCATGAGGGCCATGGATAGGATAAATAGACAAAGTCATTTCCCTGGGGTCGGCATGGAGGAGTTGAACCGAAGGGTATGTTTCTGTGCTGTACATCTCTATGACTCTAAATTCCTTAATGTTAGTTTGTTAGTTGTACTTATCATTTCGGTATACCTACATGTGTCATATGTAATGGCAATTACATAAAAAGCCTTTGATTATGTTGGGATCAGACTTCCCTTTTCCACTTTACTAAGTAAGAAGTTTTCACTTTCCCACTACAACTGCTATGAAGCACTTCATTATTTCATCTGGTTGTCATGTGTGTAAGGGCCATGGTTCTGACTGTGCAAACTGCTGCCTCAACAAACAATTTCTCTTCAGCCATCATATATTAGCTAAAAACCACAGGCATTTTCTGTTACCTTCAGCCATGGTCCGCTCCAACGTTGATGAAGCTTTCTGCTTATTTGGCCTAATATCTCCTGGGAGTGATGATATCATATAGTGCTTTACAAAGTTCTAATGAAGCAAATCTGGAGATTTTTATTTCATTAAAGATACATCATAAGTACAAGTTGTGCAATACTGTTATTATCTTTTTGGGACCTCAGCTCTGTGAAATTCAAGCTTTTGGCATGTTGTGACTTTAAAGATAGTCAACTATAAGATGTTATTGTTAGAATCTTTTTCACATTGAGGAAAAACAATGTGACCCAACAAAACAGTTCTGCACCAAACTGCCATCATTCCTAAATCATATTCAATCTGTTATCAAGATATGACTCATTTCAGCTCAATCCCCAAACTCTTTTGAAATGCCCCCTTGTTTGCTCAAGAAAAATTAATTCCAGAGATGAACAACATTTCATGCCCAAAGGGCAGCCAACCTATATCCAGTACCAAGGACATTAATGCAATGTACTTATTAACAGTATGCTTGATTTTTAACAAAAATAAACAAACAAAATGTCTGTCAATTTGATATTTTAAGGGGTGCAGCACCATTTTAAATTGTGCTATCAGTAGAATATTGTTTTTGTTTCCCAGTTGGAAAGGAACAAGGGCAGCCCTGCACTGACAGTTACCACACCTATCATCACCTGCCATCCAAGGTTATCCATTAAAGGCTAACTTAGGTCAAACATGCATTATTTACTAAAGGTAACATAGTAACCATTTCCCTGTGCAAAATCTTCAATTTTGATTTGAATTGTTGATCTCCCACACTTCATACATACTCACCATAATGTTACAATTAACTGATCAGGACCAAAGCAGTAAATACACAGAGTATAGGAACAAATTACTGCAGTTGCTGGAATCTGGACTAAAACCAGAAATACAGGAGATCACAGTGGGTCACACAGCATCCATGGAGAGGGAGCAAGCTAAAGGTTCGAGTCCAGATGGCTCTTCATCAGAGTTGAAGTGAAGTGTGGAGGGGACACACAAAATGCTATATTTTGGGGTGGGGGGTGGTTGGTGTTGTGGGGATAATGGCTGTAAGGTGCTGGTGGAGAAAAGACGTTGATAGTTCAGATTAAGTGATCTGAATGTGAGAATGTGAGAACAGTGGTGTGTCTCCTGCCAGACTTGAAAGGACATTAAGTGGATGGGGAGAGGGGAGCACATGATAACAACTTAAAAGAAAATAAATAAATGCTTCATAAGTTAAAGGTGTTGAACTCAATAGTAAGTCCAGAAGACTGTAAATGGAGATGAGATGCTGTTCTTCCCATTTATGCTGTGATTCATTGGAACACTGCAGCATTCAAGGACAGACACATAGGCAAGCGACCAGGACATGGTGTTAAAATGACCGGCTACAGCAAGGTCAGGGTCATGCTTGCACACAGACTGGAGGTGTTCTGCAAAATGATCACACAGTCTGCATTTGGTATCTCTAATGCAGCATAGTCCACGTTGGTCATAGCAAATACAATGCACAAGAATGGAGGAGGTATAGGTGAATGCTCCTTCAACTGGGAAGACTGTTTAGATTCTTGGAAAGAGTGTAGGAAGGAGTTGAAGGGACAGGTGTATCATCTTCTGCGGTTACATGGGAACCTACCTTGGGAAGTGGGGGACAGTGTTGGTGATTGTGAAATGGATGAGAGTGTCCTGGAGGGAACGACCCCTGCGAAGTGCAGGCAGAGGGTGTGAGGGGAAGATATGTTTGCTGGCGGTGTTCTGTTGGTGTTGTCTGAAATGGTGAGAATGATCCTTTGAATGCGGAAGCTAGTGGGATGAAAAGTGGGGACAAGGGGAACACAATCACACTGTTGATAGTGATGGGAAAGCACAAGGATGGAATTATGAGTGATAGGCTGGATGTGGTTGAGGGCCCTGTCAAAACCACGGTTATGGATGAAACAAGCCATGTCAGCAGCACTGTTTTGGAAGATGGCATCATCTGAACAGATGCAACATAGGTGAAGGAACTGGGAGAATGGGATGAAATACTTCCAGGAATCGGGGTATGATAAGCTGTAGTGAGGGTAGCAATGGAAGTCAGTGGCTTTGTAGTGAAGGTGCCTCCACACTTCACTTTGGCTCTGATGAAAAGTCATCTAAACTCGAAATGTTAGCTTGTCAGATGCTGTCTGAGCAGTTGTGATCTCCAGCATTTGTTGTTTTAAATACATACAGTCACTTATTTTACTTTTAATTTAAATTAAATTTCAGTTAAATTAGATGAAATGAGAGGCAGATGCCGAGCCTCACAAAGATGGTCCCTGAACTGGTTAAGCAACTGTGTTTAACCCTACACTTCACCCCATCATGCTTCAACATGCTTTTTTTCGTACATCTGAGTTAGTTCATTGTTAAAACAACAGAAAAAGAATTTTCTGGTCCAATATGTATTTGCCTGCTTCTCTGAGTGATTCTGTTATATCTCATGGGAGGAGAAGATAAACAAACTCTTTTGAGGACATATAAGGGTATGGGTGACACCTCATTGCCAATACCAGTGCATATGCGTAAATGGATCGCTATTTTACATCATACACTCTCTGATCAGCAGTCATTGCAACTGAATATGCAAGAACCAAGCAACTGAGCACAATACTATGTCAGAATCCTGCCTAAGGGAGTGTTACTCTTTTTCTAACGCTCAGCAATAGATTGACATCTTCTCACTGTTCGCAAATTGGAAAGCCTTCAAGTGGTTGAAAATGTTAACTTCTATTGAACAACAGCAGAAGTGAAGAAAAAAGCAAGCAGAAAAAAAAGGTGACATTTTCTTCTGGGAATAATTGGCCTGTTTACCTTTTGAGCAACAACAGATGTACAGATAATGATTGAATTCTGCCTGCAGCTCACATCCATTGGAATCGGGTGGCAATTAAGTCCTGTCTATCTAATTGCGCCTAATGTTGTAGCGCCCTCTTATGCTGAAGGTGACATTCCTCTTGCTCAATGGGAGATCCCACATAAGTTCCCAGTGCAACCTTGTGAATACTTACTATGTAAGAGGAAACTAGTTCTGTGCCCTTGTGCAGCCGAATGAAACCTTGGATTGTCTTTGTGAATTGTCACCCACAGGTGAGACTTTTAAGTTTGCCAGTCATTATTTTTGTTTCACAGAGTTGACTATGAGTAAGATTGTTTGTGGAGAGGATTTATATCCCGCCAGCGAGACAGTGCAGGCATTTCACATGTAACGTGCTATGATTACAGATATCTAAAACCTGTAGTGTTTAAAACCATATTTATACAACTGCCCTTAAAGAGTCTCACATCAGTCACTAGTGGATGTGTTCTTCTGGAAATAAACACTTACTCTGCCCATTCTGGTTAAGGTTGCATTTGGATTCACTACAAGTAACCTTTATTTACACACCCAACAGAGAAAGTAGCAGAAGTGGGAGCCCTAAAGTATACCACACTACCTCTCCACTTAAAATTAGGTTCACGGAATACCAAACCAGTAATAGAAATGCCTGACAATTGAACGGGTTGTGTTCCATACTAGTTTCTGTTGTGATCACTGTCAAAACATACGTGACCAATGCTGCCACAAGTCATAGAGGTCACCAGTAAATGTCTGGGCTGGTGAAAATTAATCTTAACAATTCCAATCCCAGAACTTGGGATTCCAGAACTTGGCCCTTGGCTTGGATACCTTAACATTGCAAGTGTACATCCAAATTCTACTGAAATGTGACAGGGGTTTCTACTTCTACCTTATTGACAGTGGGTTCCAGATTCCCACTACCATCAGGTGACAAACCTTTTCCTCATATCCCCTATAAATGTAACAAAATTGTCACACCCTGTAAACCTCCTACCCGTTACCTTAAATCTCTGTTTTTGGTCATTGGTCTTTCAACCAAGGAGAAAAGTTTCTTCCTGTCTATCGAAATATGCCCCTCATAATTTTATACATCTTAATCATGACCTTCCTCTGCTCCAAGACAAACATTTCCAGTATATCCAGTTTTTTTCTTCATAACTAATACACTCCAGCCTGGACAGCATCCTAGTGAATCTCCTCTGCAGTCTCTGAATTGCTATCTTGTCCCTCCTAAACTGTGAATTCCAAAGTAGCTGTGGCCTAACCACTATTTTTTTTACATTTCCAGTATCACCTTCCTGCTCTTAAACGCTATGCCTTGGCTAATAAAAGCAAATATCCCACACACCTTTTTAAACTTTTTTTCTACCTGCCTTGCAACCTTAAGGACATGTATGCCAAAGTCCCTCTCATCCTGGTGCTTCCCAGGATCCTCTGATCATCATGTATTTCCCTGCCTTGTTTGTCCTTCTAAGTGCATCACCTCATATTTATCTGGATTGAATTCTATTTGTTACTGATCAGCCCATCTGACCAGCCCATCTATATCCTTCTGTAATCTAAGGCTATCCTTCTCACTAGTTACCATCCACCAAATTTTGTATCATGCTCAAAATTACTGATCAACTCTTCTACAATAAAGTCTAAATCATTTATACATAACAGAAACATTAAGGACCCCAACACTGATCCTTGTGGAATCCCATTGGACACAGGCTTCCCCTCATAGTCTTCAGCCATCATCCTCTTCTTCTTGCCATTCAATCAATTCTGAATCCAATTTGCTAAATGTTTTTGAATTGCATGGACTCTTACCTATGCGATCCGTTTCCTGTGCAGGACCTTGTCAAAAGCCTTGCTGAAGTCCACGTAGACTGTATCAAAGATCAAAGGAAGTTCAGATATACCAAAATGGCATTGTTATTTTTACAGCATCCTGAAATGTAACAAAATCATCACATACGACATTACTGTTACATATATTTCTTACACATCTGCCCTATATTGCTGTAGCTCCATAAACGTGCCATCTGGAATATAGCCAGCTTTCTCACAGACATAAAAATATGACCAGAAATATGAGTAATTACATAATTGGTGGCTCCCATGGCAAAGGTAGCACTGAATTTTGACTGAGATTGAGAGCTTGGCTGCTGTGAACTGGATCTTGCTGAAATCTCGTGGACATTCCCTGCCACCTGAGAACACAATCTCTACTGCAATATGAAATTATCTCTGAGCCAGTTCCATGGCAGTAATCTCAACAAAGACTTAGTGGGCGGCACGGTGGCCTAGTGGTTAGCACTGTTGCCTCACGGCGCCAGAGACCCGGGTTCAATTCCCGCCTCAGACGACTGACTGTGTGGAGTTTGCACGTTCTCCCCGTGTCTGCTCTGGTTTCCACCCACAGTCCAAAAATGTGCAGGTCAGGTGAATTGGCCACGCTAAATTGCCCGTAGTATTAGGTGCAGAGGTAAATGTAGGGGAATGGGTCTGGGTGGGTTGTGCTTCGGCAGGTCGGTGTGGACTTGTTGGGCCGAAGGGCCTGTTTCCACACTGTAAGTAATCTAATAACTTCCTTCCATGTCATGAAAGCTTCTCCAGATAGGTAGATATCTGGAGTAATCAGGTCAGTCATAACCTAGTTGAATGGCAGAGCAGGCTTGAGAGGCCAAGTAGTTTTCTGCTTATAATTTTTATGTTGTTTGGCTAATTGTCTTTGCTCAATAGCATATCCTGGATTTATTGTTCTTTAACTCTCCTGCAAGCATGTCTCTAAAGTTGCTTTCTAATTCATGCCATACTCAGTGACAAGAGAGTTTCTTTAATTTGAGATTGTAATCCATAACAGTCTCATATGGCAACTGTTTCCTTTCAATTCATCCCTCAGGGCAATTTCATTTCTTATCATGCCCATAATTTACACCCAGAAACTCATTCATTTCAGAATATTCCATAGTATTGGGGTGTCATGAACAACATTGATCAGACTTCATCTCAAAAGTATCTGACCCAAATTTACTTTCCTTTATCCCGTCATCTGTTTTATTCATGTTCAGCCAAATTTGTCACCTTTTATTCGTAATTACTCTAATTCCTGCAATGTTGAATTTACCCATTGTTCCGATATGTCTTCAGTGGAACTCTTTATCAATTGCATTCCATGTCTTTTTTGTTTCATTCATTTGCGGGATGAAAGCATTGCTGGCTAGGTTAACATTTATTGGCTAATCCTAAGTCTCCCTGGGAAGGTGGTTGTGAGCCACTGCAGTCCATATGAGCCATAACAATCTTTCAAATTGTACAAATCTCCTTAAAATCAAGTCTAAAAATGTGTTGCTGTGTTCTTAAGGCCATAATTTCCCAAATGAGATGTATAAAAAAGTTATTTCCTAGCCTCATCAACATGTTTTCATTGTGTATTGAACTAAGAAAAGATTAACATGTGAAGTCACAACAGGCAACCGTCATTGAACTGGCTTTATTTACAGTTCCACATCAGAAGAGAGGGGGCAGTAGAGAAACCAGCTCCACAATGTATGGCAGATAAAAATAATTGAAATCAAGAATCTAGAAGAAAATGAGAATGGCAAAACTTACAAGGTCGGGAAAATGAAAGTATTACTTTTATACTGTTATTAATTATTGAGAGAATTAATATATTGGTAGTAAAGCCCATCTTGTAATTTGATTGGAATTGTTTTTTTAACATGATTCAATAGCCACAGGGGCTGTATTTTACTAAAAATCAGCAAGGTGTTAATTTTGGGCAGTTTCATGGAGAGTTTCTCTCTGTGAACTCTAGCAAGCCATCTCGCACAATTCTCTGCAACTCACCTCATTGCCTCAATGGTGCCCATTTCACTCCGTTTTGTACACACTGGCACAGTGGAAATACTCACCACTACCAGCAACTTCCACCAGTGTTACTGGTGGTGCCATATTTCAAGCCCAGTTGTGCACCAGGTTAATCACAGTCAACCACAAATAGCTTTTTACCTATAGTGAGTGGGAAAAATAAAGAAAGGCTTCTGAGGACACACAGGTGATACTGGGAATACAAGCTCACATTTGTAAATGTATTGCTCTTTCACATCATTACCTTTCTGATTAACTGCCATTGAAATTACAGTTTCAAGAGTCAAGCTACAAAAGTTATCTGTCCTTACCTGCCCTTGTTAGAACCCTTTTTAAGGGAATGTTATTCCTCCCCTAATACCCAGTACAGCATAACATCTTATCATTTATTCAATTTGGGAGCATCACAAGCTGAAAAGTCTTAAAACATTTGAAAATATCAACTTTTAAACAACAAAAGTGTGAGAAAAAATAAACAAACAAATCTGCAATTGCATCTGGGAATAAACTGCGGCTTTTGTCTCTCAAGCAAAAATAAATTTACAGCCAATGAGTGATCACTGCACTCATCTCTCATTCACTGAAAGGAGTGTGAATTAAGTCCTGTCTGTAGGATTACGCCTGATGCCTCACCACTCTATCACATTGCAGGTGATGTTCTTTCTGTTCAATGTCTACATCTTCCTCCTTGAAAGATTGCTGATGCTTTCCCAACTCCTCTGCATCCATCAAATCCCCAGCTCGATACAACATGTTGGGATTATGCAACACACTCTGTCTGGAATATATCACAAAGGCTTGAAATATAGCATCAAAATGGGAAATCTCAGAATGTCCTGGCTGTGTCATGTATTTTAACAGCTCGTGAGTGCATGACAGCATCAATGATGTTCCACAGAGGTGTGGTGCGTATGGAATATGGTGAGCAGCATAAAATTGCAAGAGAAAATTCACCAGGGCTCATGGAGGGAGTACCTCCAGGGCAACTCCACAAAATTGGGATTGCAACGAAGAGAAGGATTTCCCCAGTCTGCTCCAACTTTAGGCTCACTGGAGAATCAGTCAATTAGAAATTCAATTACAATAACTGCCTCAGCCTGTTGAGAATCCTCTGTTGTACAAAACCCTCATTTGAATTTTATTCAACAAACCAGACCTACCATGTCAGAGATTGTAAGTCTGAGTCAGAAATAATTACAGATATTTTCTAACAAACTCATTCAGAGAAGTTATTACACATTTCTGGATCAGGGTGAGATTTGAATCTAGGCCTCCTACTTCAAAAGTAGGGATACAACCATTGTCCACAAGAGCCATACTGCGATTAATTATATTTTTCCTTCGAACATTAAATCACTTGTGTTTCTAATGAAACACAACTGACATAATTATGTCCATCTGTAACAATAAATTAGGTCCATCTTTTTGTGCGAGTTTAGGAACATATGGCTGAGATTTGTTTAATGTGTCTATTGGGAAATGTCTGTTAGCATCATAGCTAACAAGACTTCGAGTGAAATTCATTGTGTTTTGTCTTGTATGTCACATATGTTCATGGTATTATCATGTGTGTAAGCAGAGCATCCTAAAGGTCCTCCTACTCCATCTTACCTTAGATCACGTGAAGCATGACACTCAACTGGAAACATGCTGCTCTGTTGTAACCAACTAGTTGAATACTAATCCAGATATTTCTGCATCTGTGAATGGAATAATTTTATGGATCTCCAACTTTAGACATTTCAATGCCACGTTATCCACAGCGGATTCCTTATGTTGTGAGGGATAACATGAGCATCACCATTCCAGCAAACAGATATTCTATTGGATACAAAATCCACATCAAATTGTACATACATTGGCAATGCATTCACCAAGCTGAGCTCTCAGGGGAATCTAGTATAGTGTCAAAACAGTCTATATTGTATCAAATCAATACATGAATATATATCAAAATTCTTGTCTCTGCTCTGTATATAAGTAAAACTATATACACAAATGCATGGCATCAGAAAGATGCAAGCATAATCACGCACTAAAACAAACACAGCTTCACACAAACACAATCTCACACAAACACAACTTCACACAATCCACACGAACACAAGTGCTCATTGATTATTCAACCAACATGTTTCAGAAAAAATGGTTCATCAAAAATGGTTCTGCCCAGCTGATGATCAGATTTGGACGGGTCTGAAGCATGTTCATTTGGTAATTTTAAGTCTCGCAGTCTCCTAGTCTTGTCTTTTCTGCAAACACAAGCCTGTTGAACACATTCCAGTTTGTGAAATAACAGATGCTTCCAATGTTAAACAGGCATCTGGTGGTGCATCCTGCTCGCCATTGCATTTCTCTGGTTTCCTGTCAATAAAGGCACCTGCCGCAGGGAAATATTCTGTGAGCACCAGGCTACTGTGCAAATACTCTCTATGAATTAAATTAATCAACTTTCAATACCATAGAGTTCAACAATAGAAAAAGTCAAAGAAAGAGTTAATTGGAAAACCTTTATTTCAAAATAAACAACCCTGTAGTACCACTGAGGAGGATCAGCGACATTGTGTTGTGTTGTTTGATAAATACCTCTGTGGAAATGTTGTAATAAAATGAAATGATTTAAATGGATAAAAAACAGTCATCGTACTTATAGTAATGGTTTAGATATTTTGCAGGAACAGACTGCATGTGGTTTTGGTTTTGTCTTATGGTGTAACAGATTTTTGGTTCATCATGACATTGCTGCTACTGCAATAAGGATTGGAGTATTGTTTTCTATAAAGTGTTCCTACTTAACCACTTGCAAAAAGAGTTAATTAGATGTGCTGTATAAAATACACCACGGAATGAACATACTGAATGTGATCTGTCACCTTCATACTGCTGACAACATGAGCATGCATTTCACCTTCATGCATAATGACTGTGTGTAGCTTCATCAACTTGGTCAGTCGGTCAAATTTGAGCTAGCCAGCCAGTTTCTTCCACTGAATAGAGGTGAGATTCAGGGTGGAGATGGGAGGAACGACATTATCATGCTGCTCTTTTGTACGTCTCATGGACAAACAAAGAAAAAAGCTTTCTCAGTCAGGAAATATTTAATGCACAAAAGACATAAAAGACTGGGGGAAATTAGCCTTTACATCAAAAACAAGAAGGCTGTTAGAAGATGGCTGCCACGGTTCAGGTGATGGTGGGTGTCACATCAAGCCAATTACCACGTAAAAAGCTTTCTTGAAATATATATCTGTTCAAAGTTAAAAATTACACGCCAGGTTATAGTCCAAAAGGTTTATTTGGAAACCTGTTGGACTATAAGCTGATGTTGTGTGATTTTAAACTCTGTCCACCCCAGTCCAACAGGTGCTCCTCGAAATCATACCTGTTTCAGCACTTTTTGGAGCCCTGTACTATTCAATCTCTTCCCCTCCTCCTCATCAGCTATCTATTTCCCGATCTTCTTTTGTAGCATCTTTACTGGCATGTCTCACTCTGTTTTTGGCATTTCAATCTTTGTCGTTGGAGTCTTTGCTACTTGTTACATATTGTAGAGTATGCATTATGATACCTTTGCTTATATAAAGCCCTTGCCATATTATGAAATACTGAATCAGAAGTAATACTAACATGTAAAACCCAAAAAATAACCACTTCTAACAGTCCCTGGCGGTTTGCTTACATTTCCCAATTAGCAATATCAATGTTTTCCAAGGAAACTGGATGAAAGCCATTGTTGCTTCCACAGCTTTGACCTGCCACCTATTTACAGAGCCGTAGTAATGGCATCAATCAGTGACTTCCTGTTAAAACAGTTTACTTCTGTTGAAGTGTGACATGGAAACCTGATTGCTGCACTATAAATTTCACATCCTCCCAGCTTAAAAACAGTGATAACGCTCAAGATTGAAATTTTATAATTAAAATTGAAATGTTCCTACTAGCAGGATCCCTCTGCCAATCCTAAGGCATACTAATGGAAATGCCAAAAACCACAGATGCTGTGGTTTTAGAATTTGATGGATCTTAGTATGATGTAACAAACTGTTGTAAAATGCATTCAAATGCAGAATTACAAACACTAAGATGGAAAAAAAGGTGGAAGTTTTCCTCAGTTTGGTTTTATTAGTGAAACTGTGTGTGCACAGAGCACATATATAATTTTACTACAAATAGCATACAGAATGAAATTTTCACCCAGAGTTTAATTGCTCTCAAACTGTTTACTCCTGGGACTGTTTTATTTAGTTGTTATAACACAGACAACAAACAGTTTGGGAGACAGTTGTATGCAAACAAATTAAATGTTTAACACGTCATTACCCTCCCCCACCTCAATCATAATAATGCCGCAATGCAAAACTTGTCATCAGTTTTCAGCATTTATTGACTTTATTATTGCTGCAAGGGAGCAGAAGATGAGGCAGATTTAGATACACTGAAATGAAAGTTGAAATGTCACTTCTGTTGTGATTTCAAAGATTTTGAGCATCTATTGGGAAACTATTAGGCAGCTGTAATAGAAAAGAAAAAGCATGGACATCAATTTATACACTACTCCTCACATTCTATAGCATGAGTATCTTATTCAATCAATAAAGATGTGCACCCTATTTATATTTAATAGTTTGTTTAACTTAACCAAGTGTGTATAACAGGCCTACAGTATAAATCAATGTTCCACATCAACAGAAAATGTATATAAATTACAAAGAAGACAATTTCAGATATTGGCAGTTCTATTCACTTCAAAAATATGAGTAAGAAAAAACGCTGCAGCAAATATGGCAATGTAAATTCACCCTGATAGTCTGATGCACTTCAATATATTTAATTGTTGCCCATAGTAATATTAATTCCAACTGACATCCTTTGATTGCCAGGTGTATAATATAAAATCTGAAATAATAGATGGGCATGTTCTTCCTTTAACCCATAGACAGTGCCGCTCCAAATACACCATTTGATGATCTGTTCATCTTCATTGTTAAAATCAAGACTCATCATACTGTCTCCTACTTAAGTTCCTGGACACCAAGGTGATCCAACGTGAACATCTGTGGAGTGCTGAGGAAATCAGTGTCGGGGCCATATATTAATGACAAAAGTGAGAGAAATAAATGCACTATAGCCAAGTTTGCAGCAGACACAAAAATAGGTGGGAAGGCAAGTGGTGAGCATGACACAAAGAATCCACAGAAGGATATAGACCAGTTAAGTGAGTGGGCAAAAATTTGGAAGATGAAATATAATGTGGGAAAATGTGAGGTTATGCACTTTGGCAGAAAGAATAGAAAAGCTGAGTATTATTTCATTAGGGAAAGACTGCAGCAACCTGCAGCACAAAGGGAGTTGAGGTCCTCATGCATAAATCATAAAAAAAACCTAGCACATAAGTTTAGCAAGCAATAGGAAAGGCAAGGGACAGTTGGCCTTTACTCCAAAGGGAATGGCATATAAAAATAAGGAAGTCTTGCTAAATCTATACAAGGCAATTATTTGACCACACCTAGAATGCTGTAATAGCCCTTTATCTAAGGAAAGATGGACTGGCATTTGAGGCATTCCAAAGGAGATTCACTAGGTTTTTTTTCCATATGGAAGGATTTTCATATGTTGAAAGGTTGAGTATTTTGGTCCTGTACTCATTGGAATTTAGAAGAATAAGAGGCAATCTGATTGAAACATGTAAGTTTCTTGGGAGGCTTGATAGGGTAGATGCAGAGAGTTTGTTTTCTCCTTGCAGGAGAGTCAAGAAGAAGAGAGCATAATCTCAGAGTGAGTGGTTACTCATTTAAGACAGAAATAAGAAGGGATTTCTTCTTTCAGAGGGTAATAAGTCTTTGGAATTGTTTATTGCAGACAGTTGTCAAGGCTGTGCTGTTAATTTTATACAAGGCCAGAGTAGACAGTAATCAGTAGGGGATTCAAGGCAAGAAAATGAGTTGAGGATTATCAGATCAGCAATGATTTCATTGAATGGCAGAGGAGATTCAATGGATCAAATGGTCTAGTTCTGCTCCTATGTCATATGCATTTATGTTTTCTTTGTCAATAAATACTGTTCAAATTCATAAATCCAATTAGTTTTATGCTTCTCTAAAAGATACTCACTTTGAAAGCCCAACTTGACTTTGCCCATCAGTTTCAAATTTACCTCAGCTTCTACTCTTTTGCAATTTGTTGATATCTTGTACTGTTCCATTCACTTTGATTTCTCCTTGCAAAATGCAGTGAAAGCATGTAATATATTTTCAGTATAACATACCTCCCATCACAAGACACATTATATAGGTTCTGATTATTATGGATGTACAGATAGCTCAATGTAAATCAACAGATCTTGTTAAAATATTTTGATTTCAGAAAATAAACAAAAATCTGTAAAGTCGTTAAGTGAATATACAGAATGAATTTTCTATTAAATAGTCACCACTTATCAGTTAACTTTAAGGATCAGTCTTACCTTTCAAAACCTTTTCTCAATAAGACAAAGCTGATTGATGAGATTCCAATGGTAAGGATCAATTTATTAAAGTACCATTAGCATATCTAAAATATCAGACGACATGAAAATTTCCATTTTAGGTGCATCTTGATGTTGTCCACAACATGCCTTACCGCATTATGTGGAGTTGAATGGCCAAGTACTTGTTCTGAAACAATAGGAAGGCTTGACTCCACATCAACTCAAAGCTTTGTCAGTAACATTTTGTTCAGGATAATCCAAGGTAATGGCTGCATTCAAGTATCTGATTTTTGTATGAGGGGTGATTGTCAGTCTTCGATTCATTTAATAAATGGAATATGGCAAGTGCAATAAAGCTGGGTACTTTGGAGAACCATGGAAAAGTTGCTAACGTCAAAGATATACATGCTCTGTGAGGACAAATAAATTATTTAGTATTTAGGGCACATTTTATACTTTATTTGTTGCTTTCAACTCGTACAATTGCTTTTTGGTGAAGAAAATCAATTCACTTTGACTGTATCATTAATGGGAGATATTTAAACTCAAGAATTTGCATGCCGTGATCTATCAAATGGAAGGCTGCCCAAATCAATTGTGATAACCCGATTATTTTCTTATCATGGCATGGGAACGAACAACAAATTGTTGGATTTCACATTGAATTAATTAATCTAGATTACAAATTTAACAGATATAAATTTGAGTCAAGTTCACTGCAAAAGAGATGTGAATTTCTCTTCTCTAACAGCGCTCATAGAGTTTAAGTGTCTGGTTTTTCTTTTAAAATAAACAATTCAGACAGTTCCAAGTTTTCTTAAGCAGTGTTTTTCTCTTGGGCAGATTGTATCACTGAATACTTGATGTGAAACTGCCATCTCAGATCTCAGTGGTTTGCAATGCTTTACTTCCCTCTCTGGCATGTTGTCTTGATGCAAAAACTCTCTTTATTGTCCCTTGGTCTGGCATTGAGAGGTGCTTAAATGACATTTGACAATGTTATGCCGATAATTGTGTGATGTGCCATGTTCACAGATTTACTGATTTATCTCAGAATTGGATTATAACCTTTACAAATGGCACAGACAGCGGAGACTGGCCTGTATCAATGGCAGATGGCTCAATTTTCAAAAACAAGTTTTTGCGAGATTGCAGTTAAGATTCACAAAGCATGTTGAATTTTTTCAAATGAAGGTTTTCCAAGTGTTGTCGTTTCTCACCTAGGGAATTTTCAATATCCCTCCTAGATTTTGCTGTGCAGGTCCTTACATTCTATTGCTCTGGTACTTCTAAACTTATGTTTCTGCTGCAGTATTAGGTAAGATGATGCTATTACTAAAGAAACTCCATAAAAAGAAAAAAGTGCTATCAGTGATCAGATCTCCTAACGTATTTCTTACAAGTGAGAAGTTGTTGGACTGTAATGAGAAGCTGCCAATGATTAGTAAGAGGGTGAATATGTTGGCTTTCTCATAGATCATTGAAGAAGTAGACTGGAGGAAGGGAGCAAAAGTGAGGAGGAGGAGCTGATTTTCTTCCCAATAAATTTATAATGTCACGACTGAGTACCTTTTCCAGCCAGTTGAAAATGAAGGTGGAAGGAGACACTAGAATATCTAATAGTTGTTCTATTCTCATTTATCCTTTCCTCAAGGGAACCTTTGAGATTCATCAGAAGCATTTCAACTTTTCAGACAAATGTGCGAATAACGAAGTGCAGACAGAACTGTGAACTGAGAGTGGGAGAGCAGTTGCAAAAGTGATTTGTATGTTTTGTTATGGATACACCTAGGTAAAGAATAAAGGCATGGGCCACATGGCATCTCTAGACTTGAAAAAAATAGGTTAAGACCAAAATATTACAGACAGTAGTCTTTTTGACAAAAATTTGAATCTGTTGATATTAAAGCTGCAAAGATATGTAAATGTGTTTTACCCCAGAATAAAGTGTGATTTTCACGCCTATTTTATTCTTTTACTTTTTGATTAGGACTGACATTCTCATTAAGTATTCTTCCTGTTACTCAAAAAAAATCGTTTAATTAGTTCAGCACTGACTTTCCTGTCTTGATGGGAGGTTTGACTGCCCTGTGTTCGACATCCACATAATTGGTGTTTGGTTTGCTGCATGGTTTCCCTGGCATTCATCAATTCCACCAGATATGAAAATTTATTTAAAATATGATTTGGTGAAAAATCTGACAGATCATTTCAGCCACTACTGTCATGCAATGTTTAAGTGCCTGAGGCACACAGAACAGAGCTTTCAAAAGAAGAAGCGTCTTTGAACTTAAAATTTAAAAAAAACGTGCATAATTATTTCCATATGTGTATCTGAAAACACTGTGGAGAAGTGTGAGGAACCAGAGTACTTGCTTAATTCAGCTGCAAGATAGACCTTCATAACCCACCATATATTAGGCAAAAATATCAGTTGACGGTTACCTAAATGACTGTAATTAATCTCTGACATCCATTTTGTTGTATGCAATCACAGATCAGTTACAACTAAAAGCACTACATACCAAATATGCTGAATTAACAATCAGAGCATTTTCAAACTAGGCAGTTCAACATTTTAAAGGTAAGAGTGCACCAAATTATTGGCTACATTTTTAGCACACAACCCCACAGAAAATGATAATATCCTGCACTATTTTGTTATGCTCACTGCTGAAACAATGTAAATGTGCTCCATGCTAAAATACAAACTTAACACATGAATTTTAAAATATAAGACAGCATTTTGCTTTTTATTATGGAAATTTCAGCAATAATTTAATGTGGTCATAGAATCCTTAGCAATCATCAACTCCCAAGAATTGATTAAAAACTTGTCTCAACATTATCATTTCCATTTAATCAAATAAAAGGCCCTTAGTTATTGCATGCATAGTCAACAAATGAGTGCTATGAGTACTAATCTCTTGTGAGATTTGGGTTTAATTAGTTGGTGTAACAAAAGTAATCTCACTTAAAGCAAAGTTATATCTAAATGTTATTAAAGTACTCCCAGATGAGAGCCAGGTAAATGCAGACAACGTAATTATAATAGGCCCAGATGAAATTCAGGTATTGGAAGATGCAATTATTATTTAAGATCATGTGAGATTTTGGGTTTGTGTAAATCATATAATTATAGTAATATCTTGAGAGACTGCATTAGGAGAGGAATGATGTAATTACAGGAGCAACATGCGAGACCAGCCTTGTGTAGATCATATAACTGAAGTAAAACTCATATAACTGAGTTATTTTGGGAAATAATACATTTATGATCCAGGTTTGTAACGATAAATGACTATGTAGCAGTGGCCACAGTAATGCATGAGATCCAGGTATGTGTGGGGCATTAATTCTATAACTAGTGATCCTAGAAATTCTTAGACTGCAAACTAGGTCCATCAGGTGAGAATATAGTGCTTAATGAGACAGCATCCTTGATATCCAGCGATTGTACCTTGCCTTTCAGCTTCCAGTATGTCATAGAGTCATAGACATATACAGCACGGAAACAGACCCTTCAGTCCCACTCGTTCATGCTGACCAGATATCCCAACCCATTCTAGTTCCACCTGCCAGCTCCTGGCCCATATCCCTCCAAACCCTTCCTAATCATATACCCATCCAGATGCCTTTTAAATGTTGCAATTGTACTAGTCTCCACCACTTCCTCTGGCAGCTCATTCCATACACGTACCACTCTCTGAGTGAAAACGTTGCCTCTTAGGTCTCTTTTATATCTTTCCCTTTTCACCCTAAACCTATGCCCTCTAGTTCTGGACTCCCCCACCCCAGGGAGAAGACTTTGTCTATTTATCCTATCCATGCCCCTCATGATTTTATAAACCTCTGTAAGGCACCCCTCAGCCTCCGACGCTCCAAGGAAAACAGCTCTAGCCTATTCAACCTCTCCCTATAGCTCAAATCCTCCAACCCTGGCAACATTCTTGTAAATCTTTTCTGAACCCTTGCACGTTTCACGACATATTTCCGATAGGAAGGAGACCAGAATTGCACGCCATATTCCAAAAGTAGTCCAACCAATGTCCAGTACAGCTGCAACATGACTTCCCAACTCCTGTACTCAATACTCTGACTAATAAAGGAAAACCAAACACCTTCTTCACTATCCTATCTACCTGCGACTCCACTTTTAAGGAGCTATGAACCTGCACTCCAATGTCTCTTTGTTTAGCAACAACTCCCTAGGACCTTACCATTAAGTGTATAAATCCTGCTAAGATTTGCTTTCCAAAATGCAGCATCTCACATTTATCTAAATTAAACTCCATCTGCCACTTCTCAACCCATGTGAACAGATTAACCTCAGCAACTTCCTTAGTGCTCAAGTATGTGGCAGGCAATAACGAAAGAACTGATTGTCACTGGGTTTGCAACAACATTTAATTATATCCAGATTCTGTCAGAGTCAGCAGCTGAGCTAGGTGCACTCTTGGTAATATTTTAATTTGAAATTCCTTCCCTCTTTACAACAAAGTTAATCTCTCTTTCAGGTACCGTCTAACCAACTATGAGGTAGAACTGTGGAATCCCATCTCTAAGTTAAGTGATAAATCTATAGGACTGAATTCTACCAAAAGTTGACAGAGTATATCGGGATGGGTTACTCTTCGGAGGGTCGGTGTGGACTTGTTAGGCCTAATGGCCTGTTTCCACATTGTAGGGATTCTGAGATTCTATGAATATCAATTTCAGGGAGTATCATGGAAGATTTCTCTCCATTGGCTCCAATGCATTTGTCCGCTGTTCACCTTACTATGCATGCACCACTCCAATACAGCTTCACACTATCACACTATCTTACACATACAATGACAATTTCACCACAAGCACTATATTTCAAGCCCAGCTATGGAACAGGACAATTGTCATCAGATATAACTAGCCCTTCATGGTGCATATAGTAGGATTGAAACAAAAGATGAAAGTTTCTGTTGGTGCATAGGTTGCAAGGGTGATATTTCTTCGGAAATAGAAGCTCATAGCTCTAAATGCATTGCCACTTTGTATTGTTATCTGTATGTTTGACTGTTATAGTAAATGCAATGACAAGAATCAAACAACAGACTACTTATATCAGAGTTGAAAAGAGTTTATGCCCGAAATGTTGAATCTCCTGCATCTCAGATGCTGCCTGACCTGCTATGCTTTCCCAGCACCAAACTTTTCAACTCGGAGAAAGTGAGGACTGCAGATGCTGGAGACCAGAATTGAAAAATGTGGTGCTGGAAAAACACAGCAGGCCAGGCAACATCCGAGGAGCAGGAGAATCGAAGTTTCGGGCATAAGCCTGAATCCTGAAGAAGGGCTTATGCCCGAAACGTCGATTCTCCTGCTTCTCGGATGCTGCCTGGCCTGCTGTGTTTTTCCAGCACCATATTTTTCAACACCAAACTTTTCAACTCTGATCTCCAGTATCTGCAGTCATCACTTTTTCTTACTAGTTATATCATGCAATTACTGAAAATTAGTGCTTGCTATTTTTGATCTCTATCTGAGGGAATGTTGCTCTTTCCCCAAATCCAGCATAATAGCCTGTCATTATTCACGACAACACCCGGGACTGTTTTGATATAGAACCTGTGACCTGACTGCTCCAACACCCAGCTGACCATATCCAAGCCCCTGGCCTAATATTGCATGATGTAGCTGACTAACAGTACTCAGTGAATACCATTTTCCTTGATTTGATTCCCCTTAATTTTCAGACATGACCCAACGGTTGAACTGCATGCAGTGTTTTTGCTGTGGAAGTTGCCGGCACATGCTGCATGTGTGACTTGGATGTAACTTGATATCATAAAGCAACACATCCATTCCCTTAACTGATTACAGCTGGAAAACGTGACAATCTGCCGATTTGTCAGACTGTGCCAACAGTTAAGGCAAGTCTGGTGAGCCTGTGAGTTCTAACTGATGTAGAAATGCATAAAAGGGCAGGACAAGGCAAGTTGGAGATGCTGCATCCAAGTTAATTGGCAGAGTGAGTATGAAGAGAGCAAGCTGAGTTCTGAGATGCACCCTGGTCTGATGCATGAGTTGATTATCTGTTCCTGCGCAAAGTGGCCTGGCAGCTACATGTAAAGTCTTGGTGTGGCTCCAATGTGTAGCATTGAAGTAGGTAACTGTTTCCTCAGTCAGTTGAAGATCTGCTATAACGTGGTGAGGTTGGTGCAGGTCCAATGCCAATTTCTGTGGACCATGGTACAAGCAGCCACTGCCTCTGAAGCACGCCATGAGATTTGAGGACTTCTGGCCAAGATCGAGCCCTAGAGGAACAAGCAGCGAGCTGGAGCAGTCAGATCCCCACTCTGACTCTGAAATTGTCACTGTCTCATTTCCTTCCGTAATGCAGGAGAATAGCAAACTGCATACAAATGAGGTGAGAATAGATGAGATGTTAATGCCTGAAAATGGCAAAAGCACTGTTCACTAGTGAGATTCTCGTCATGCTGTTCAAACCTGGAATGGAAAGTCAATCTTGATATCGAGAATTTCATTTTTCCAACTCTGCCATATTTTTGCACTGACTTGTCATTGACCAAGTTAGTTTATGGGCTGAGAAAAGTCAGCCTATAGCTTCTAGTAAAAATTGAGATTTTTGCTAAATGAATAAAAATGCCATCAAAACAGGGTTTTGCACATGACAGTTTATAGCAATAAACACAAAAGGTATCCTCTTTCTCTCCAGTTCTTTCACAATGTTCAAGAGTATACTCACTAACACAATAATTTTTGATTATGGCAGCCAATTCTCACTGTCCTTTTCGTTTATCTTTTCAAACAGCCAATGAAATTTAACAATGTTCCTTTCCCTCAAACCAACTAATTATCATCATTGAGTCTGCTAACTTCAGATGTAAGAATACATGTCTGAGGCCTATTATAAGCAGGAATGGTTTCTTGAGTACAAGACAAAGATTTCCATTGATTTGACATTTCTTGAACAAAATTATACTCTGGGAAAGCTTGCTCTTGTGAAATTTATTATTTGAGATTTGATTTACATAAAACCACAAGCCACAATGTTAGGCCATTATCTATCCTTGTCAGGAAAGTTATTGAAGATCAGCATCAGGAAATATCTTCAATCACACAATGCAGGAAATAGTTACCCTTTGTATTTCCTTACCTGGGTTTCTATTAGAACACTTACCATATAGAAACAGGCCACTTGGCCCAATAAATCCACACCAAACCTCCACAGATTATCCCTCCATGCCCATCCTCTTAACCTATAACCCTACATTTCCCATGGCTAATGCACCTAAACCATACAACCCTGAACACTGTGGACAATTTAGCACACCTAACCTGCACATCTTTGGAACGGTGAGACGAAACCTGGAGGAAACTCATACAGACAGGAGGAGAATGTATAAACTCCACACAGGCAGTTACCCAAGGCTAGAACTGAACCTGGAACCCATGACGCAGCAGTGCTAACCACTAAGCCACCTTGCTACCCTTACAAGGCTTTTATACAAGGTTACTATTGTTGAATGAACAGAACCAAATTGAAAACAATGAACGAGACAATTTTAGAAGTGCCACAGGAACGCAAGTGACCATAGATATGCTTAAAGAAAACTAATGATTAATCTGTATTTTATTAGAATTGTTGGCATTCATACTCGATGTTTCTCTCAATCTCTAAAAGAATAAATAAATCTCAATTAAATACTTCACATACAATTTCTATCAGCTCAACAAAGGAACAATCTCAGACAATCATCCCTCCATTTATGTCAGGAATCTGCAATGGTTTTTAATTAATGCGGTAATGGTGTTAATGTTCAGCAGAAATTTTGTGCACCCAAATCTGAGTTGTTTGCTTCCTTTCCATAAAGATTAGTTTGTGTCTGCTGAAAAGATTCAAAGTGGTTTGCATGCTTGATTTAATTAGCAACATTATTCCTTTGAGAAAAACGTGGTTTGTTCCTTTAATTGAAAAGAATTGCAGTATTCCATTGAGAAGATTCAAATATTTAAAAAAGTTTTCATATCTTTGTGAATATTTATCTTTGCATTAATGGCATCTATTTTCTATTGGAAATTGATTATACGTAGGAAGTTTTGTTGAGATAGTCTGTGAATGTCAATATTAAAGAATGTTTTGAAAACTAATAAGGCATTTGAAGCAACATGTCATTATTTGAACTGAATAAAAGATTACAGAGAAACAACCTCTGCTTCAGAAATAGCACGGATTTGTGCACCAAATGATAAATACATGCTGTAACATTTTTATTCATTGGCAGATGTGGGTTTTCTGGCATTGTCAGCATTTATTGCCCATCTTTAATTGTCTTCTGAGAAACAGTGAACTGCCTTCTTGAATTGTTGCTGTCAATGTGATGGTATTCCCACAGTGCTGTCAGAGAGTACGATTCAAGATTTTTGAAACTAAGCTGATGAAGAAACTATGATATATTTTTAGTTCAGGATGATGTGTGACTTGGAGAGAAATTTGCAGGCGGCTGTGTTGTCATACATCTGCTGCCTTGTTCCTTTAAGTGCGAGAGGACATCAATTTAAGAGGTGGAGTCAGAGCCTTGGCAAATTGCTGCAATATTTCTTAGAAATGGATACAGACTGCAGCCATGATGAGCCTGTGGTGGAGCAAGTGAATGTTTAAGTCGGAGAATGGGATGCCATTCAAGCAGGCGACTTTATATTGGATGGTGATGATTGTCATGAGTGTTGTTGAAATTGTACTAATCCAGACAAGAGGAGAGTATTCCATCACACTCCTGACTTAGGGAGACTGGAGCTGAAATACTTCGACAGAATTCCAATTTTCAAACATGATCCTGCAGTCATTGTATTTATTTGGCTATCTCAGCTAGGTTTCTGGTCAGTGATGACCCTCTGGATGAATGCTACTTGACAAGTGTCATTATAAGCCTGATAGGCTTATATTTCAGTGGGGCCTTCCTTAAAAATGGTAATGTGGGCTTCTGTCTGGTTGGTAAACCTCCAGTGCCTCAACATGATTTCATCTCCCTAACAACATGGACTGCATTGCTTCAAGAAGGCAGTTCATTCCCACCTTCTCAAGGGCAACTAGGGACAATAACGATCACCCGTGTCCCACAAGTGAATATAAAAAACTAGAAAGTTGAGGCAGACCATATGTGAAAAACACTACTTACAAGGTTTCTTTACTAAGCTCACAAAACCAATGGTCCATAATGATTCACCTTCAACTCTGTTTAAGGTGGATGAATTATGACAAAGTACTGTCTAACCACACAGAAAAACGTTGAGAATTCCTCACCCAGCTGGTCATGTAACCAGGGTGCTTTATTATTTTTCGGTGGGCTTATTTTAGTTTGTATCAAGTGCCATTAATAACATAGTCATCTGTCCATTCCCATATAGAGCACATCACTCATGCCTTCTTTGGCCAGATCACCATTACATTTCAGAAAAGATTGAATAAGTTATGTTCAAGGCTGGAGGATTGCTCAATGGCTTTAGTCCCACTATAGCAAGTGTTACAACGTAAAAATAAAAACGCTTTTCCAATTTTCAAGATGGCCACTTTCTAAACAAGAAAAAGAATCCATCAACCATGTTCCTTAGTAGCCACATTTATTATCGAAACAAAATTTAATGTAATATAATGTATGCAACATAGAGTGTCTGTAATAAGGAAATATAAAGACCTATCCCTCTAAAAATCCCTAAAACACACACACACACACACACACACATACACTCACTTCAGGAAAGGAGAAAAAAGTTCTCCACTCGGATTGGCTTTTTGGAAAAAAAGCTTTGGCCAATAGATTATTCTTGAAGCAGAAAGGATAAAGCATAGGATATTGTGATGCTCTGATATAACACAGAAGATAGGAGAAGGAATGGGCCACTTAACCCCTCAAGCCTAGTCCATCATTTAATACGATGCTGGCTGATCATCGAGCTCAATATTTTAAAAGCCCTTGATCCCATTAGCACAAGAGCTACATCTACCGCATTCTTGAAAACACATAATGTTCACACCTCAACCACTTTTTTGTAATAATGAATTCCAAATGATCACAATATCTCGGTTAAGGAATTTGTCCTCATATCAGTCTTGAAAGGTTCACCCCTCATCCGTAAACTATGACCCCTCCTTTTCCATTGGAAACATCTTTCTGACATTTTAGCCTGTCTGGTCTTGTTAGAATTTTACAGACTTCGATGAGATGTTTCCTCATTCCTCGAAACTCCAGTGAATACAATCTGAACTGACTCAATCTTTCCTCATTTGTTAGTCCTGCCAGGAATCCCAGGAATCCATTTGGTAAACTTTCAGTGCACTGTGCAGCATGATCATCCTTTTTCAGATAAGGAGAGCAAAACTGTATAGAAAAACATGTTTGTTCCTGTACTCAAATCCTCTCGCTATGAATGCCAACATCCAGTTTGTCTTCTTTATTGCCTGCTGCACCTACACACTTCAAATCACAATATAACAACGCTGCACCCTCCTCACATTTCACCCTTCCGTTTTGCTTTCTGTAATCTTCAGATCTTGGGATATTATACTTAGTTCCCTCATCTAAATTATTAACATTTTTTTTTCTGTTGCCAGCAGCAGGAAGAGTGGGAGCTTGGACCAGGGGCCTGTCGGGAAAGGTGAGTCTCTGATTTAAAACTTTAAGCAGCAGCACCACCTCGGAGAGCAGATGTTTTGGGGAAAGGAGGGACTTTTTCTTTCCCCTGAACTATATAAGTGAGTGTTCTTGAAACCCGAGACCCTAGCCTCCCACACACCCACCTCCTCTAATCTTATACACTAGGGCACATCAGGTAAGCTTCTCTTCTTTTTTACTTTCTGATAAGGGGACTAGCAAGGATGGTAGAGCAGAGAGAGGAATGTTCCTCCTGCATGATGGTTGAGGTGAGGGACGCAATTAATGTCCCATCAAAGTAAATCTGCAGGAAGAGCTCCCAACTCTTGTTCCTCTAAGACCGTGTTAGGGAACTGGAGCAGGACCTGGATGAACTTTGGCTCATTCGGGAGGCAGCATCTGTGATAGATAAGAATTACAAAGAAATAGTTACTCCTAGGCATGAAGAAAGCTGAGTAACTGTTAGAAGGGGCAATAAAACAGTCAGTGCAGGGGTCATTCCCCTGAAAAACAAGTATACCGTTTTGGATACTATTGGGGGGATTGACGTACCAAACAAATGCACTGGGATGCAGGTCTCTGGCACAGAGCCTGTCCCTGTTACACAGAAGGGAAGGGAAAAAAGGAGGAGAGTGTTAGTCATTGGGGACTCAATAGTTAGAGGGTCAGATAGAAGGTTTGTTGGGAACGAAAGAGATTGGTGTGTTGCCAGTGTCCATGATGTCTCAGATCGTGTCTTTGGGGTTCTGAAGGGAGAGGGTGACCAGCCCAAGTTGGGGTCCACATCTTATCAAAAACATAGGTAGAAAGAGGTATAGGGATATGAGGAAGGATTTCAGGGAGCTAGAGTGGAAGCTGAGAGCTAGAACAAACAGAGTTGTTATCTCTGGTTTGTTACCCGTGCCACTCGATAACGAAGCGAGGAACAGGGAGAGATATCAGCTGAACATGTGGCTACTAGGATGGTGCAGGAGGGAGGGTTTCAGGTTTATGGATATTTGGAGCTTATTCTGGGGAAGGTGGAACCTCAACAAACAGGACGGTCTTCATTTGAACCAGAGGGGTACTAATACCCTGTGTGGGAAATTTGCTAGTGCTATTTGGGTGTGTTTAAACTAGCTCAGCAGGGGAATGGGAACCTATGATGTAGTTCCAATGCACAGAAGGATGAGAGTAGGGAGGACATGGTCAGGATTTCACAGTCACAGAGATGAGCTGGCAGACAGCAAGTTGGTTTTAAGTGTGTCTACTTCAACGTCAGGAGTGTCCGGAATAAGGTAGATGATTTTGCAGCATGGATAGTTACCTGGGACTTCGATGTTGTGGCCATTTCAGAGACATGGATAGAGCAAGGTAAGGAATGGATTTTGCAGGTTCCAGGGTTTAGATCTTTCATTAAGATCAGGGAAGGTTGTGAAAGAGGGGGAGGTGTGGCTGTGTTAGTCAAGGACGATAGAACGGTAGCTGAAAGAACTTTTGACGAGTACTTGTCTACTGAGGTGGTATGGGCTGAGGGTAGAAACAGTAGAGGAGAGATCACACTGCTGAAAGTTTGTTATAGGCCTCTGCAAAGTTTTAGGGATATGGAGGAGAGGATTGGTAAATCAATTCTGCACAGGAGTGCAAGGAACAGGGTTGTCATTATGGGAGACTTTAACTTCCTCAACATTGACTCGAAATGCTGTAACTCTAGTACTTTGGCTGGATCAGTTTTTGTCCAATGTGTGCAGGAGGGTTTCCTGACACAGTATGTCGAAGGGCTGACAAAAGGGGAGGCCACACTGGATCTGGTACTTGGTAATGAACCAGGCCAGGTGTTTGATTTAGTGATAGGTGAGCACTTGGAGAGAGTGACCATAATTCGGTTACGTTTAGTTTAGTGATGGAAAGGGATAGGTACATGCCACAGTCAAGAGTTATAGATAGGGGAAAGGCAATTATAATGTGATTAGGCAAGACTTAGGAAATATAGAATGGGGCAGCAAAATGCAGGGGAAGGGGACAATCGAAACGTGGAGCTGGTTTAAGGAACAGATATTGCAAGTCTTTGATAGGTATGTCCCTGTCAGGCAGGGAGGAAATGATAAGGTAAGGGAACTGTGGTTTACTAAAGAAATTGTATCGCTTGTGAAGTGGAAGAGGGAGAGTTATGTGACATTGAGGTGAGCTAGTTCAGATGAGGCAATGGAGAGTTACAGAGTAGCGAGGAAGGATTTAAAGAGAGAGTTAAGAAGAGCAAGGAGGGGACATAAGCAGTCTTTAGCAAATAGAATAAAGGAGAACCCTAAATCTTTCCATAGATATGTGAGGAATAAATGAATGACTCGAGTAGGAATAGGGTCAGTCAAAGACAGAAGTGGGAAGTAATGGAAATAAGCAACATGGATTCATCAAGGGCAGGTCATGTCTCACAAACTTCATTGAGTTTTTTGAGAAGGTGACCAAGCATGTGGATAAAGGTAGGGCAGTTGACGTGGTGTATATGGACTTCAGTAAAGCCTTTGATAAGGTTCCACATGGTAACCTTAACCGCTATTAGAGAAAGCGTGGAGGCATGGAATTGAAGGTGATTTTGCAGTTTGGATTACAAACTGTTTTTCTGTAAGAAGGCAACGAGTAGTGGTTGATGGAAAATATTCAGCCTGGAGTCCAGTTATTAATGGTGTGCCACAAGGACCTGTTTTGGGATCATTGCTGTTTGTCATTTTTATAAACGACTTGGACGCAGGCATAGGTGGACGTGTTAGTAAATTTGCAGATGATACTAAAGTCGGTGGAGTGGTGGACAGTGTGGAAGAATGTTGCAGGTTGCAGGGAGACTTGGATAAACTGCAGAATTGGGCTGAAAGGTGGCAAATGAAGTTCAATGCAGATAAATGTGAGGTGATTCATTTTGGGAAGAATAACAGGAAAACAAAATACTGGGTCAATGGAAAGAATCTTGGTAATGTGGATGTACAGAGGGATATTGGTGTCCATGTACATAGATCCCTGAAAATTGCAACCCAGGTTGGCTGTGCTGTTAAGAAAGCATATGGGTGTAGGGTTTTATTGCTGGAGGGATTATGTTCTGGAGACGTGATGTCATGCTGCAACTATACAAGACACTAGTCTGACCTCACTTGGAATATTGTGTGCAGTTCTGCTCATCCCATTACAGGAGGGATGTGTAAGCATTGGAAAAGGTGCAGAGGAGATTTACAAGGATGCTGCCTGATCTGGAGCGAAGGACTTATGAAGAAAGGCTGAGGGACTTAAGTCTGTTCTCATTGGAGAGAAGAAGACTAAGAAGGGATTTAATAAAAACATACAAAATGATCAGAGGATTAGATAGGGTGGACAGCGGGAGTCGTTTTCCTAGGCTGATGGCGTCTGCTTGTACGAGGGGGCATAGCTGCAAATTGAGGCGTGATGGATTTAAGACAGATTTCAGAGGCAGGTTCTTTACTCAAAGAATGGTAAGGGCATGGGATAGTATAGGATGATGGCTGAGATTAGTTCACAGGTCAGCACAACATTGATAGCCAAAGGGCCTGTTCTGTACTGTATTGTTCAATGTTCTATGTTCTATTGTGAATAGCTGGGGTCCTAGTACTGATCTCTCTGATACCCCACTAGGTCACTGCCAGCCACTCAAAAAAAGTCTTATTTCTTCCTATTCTTTGTTTCCTGCTTGCTTATCAATTTTCTGTCTGTCTTAATACACTATCCCCAATCCTATGTACTTCAATTTTATACATTAGTCTCTTATGTAGGACTTTTATCAAAAGCATTCTGAAAGGCCAAATTACCCAAATCCACTGGGTCCCCTTGTTATACTTGTTACACTCCCCTATTAGTTACACTTTCAAAGAATTCCAGTCAGGCATGCTACATGTGGTTAAATCTCTAATTGTGCATGATTGTCTCTTGCTTGCTCAGGAAATACAATCTTGACCTGTTCCTCCAATCATCATTTGAAAAGGACAAATAAGTTTCACCCTGAAATCAACAAGAGGGTTTCCTTTTAGAAATGGCAGAGATCAGCTGAGCAGCTTATTTTCAGCAGCCTTTCCTCCATTTGAACCAGATGGAACAAGAAGCTCTCCAAGCCAGTCTCTGAATTAAAACAAAATGCCCCAGTAGGGTCTACAGCAAAGCAAGCTGTTAAACAGCAGTCTCATTGATTTTCCGAAAACCTTTTTTAAATAAAAATCTCAACTGAACCCCTTTCAAAGAGACCTCTTCAGATATTTACATAAAACATGAAATAAATACATTTTCCACAATCCTTCATAGCTTAGGTCTTCCAGGCAACAGTAAATATAAAATATCTATATGGCATTCAATAGATTGATTGTCAGCTTGTAAGTAATGACCACCACTGAATCATTCATTTGGCACAATGCAGTTCCTATCTTTGAATTATTTGACTTAAGGTCACCAAATCAGAAGTACTTTGAGTATGTGTTATGGTCACCATAGAGACTTGTAACTCTTAAAAAATGGGATTTGAACTCCCAGTGACAAACTTAATGGGATAGCATGACAAGGTTTCAAGTTTTAAGTCTTTTAATGTAACAAGGGAATTAAAAGCAACATAATTTAAACTGTAACTTATTAGGCAATTACTAATCTAAGCTACAGAGATGATAACCCTTATTAATGTCCACTCTGACCAATAACATTGTGTTGCATGTATGTTTTACAGCAAACTCCCCACAGAATTTCAGAAGTTATTGCAAATGCTCCACATTCATTTCCAGTTTCCAGAGCATTCAAATCCCCTTGGCTCATCGAGTCAGAATATCTCTTGGCCATTGAGAGGTTTCCCTTATTTCCCTGAAAATTTATGAGCAGCAGTAAGTCAGACTCTGGCAATTTCTGCTCCTAGCTTCACTAAGCCAAAATTCCCCAGAATCACAACATAATGCATTGCTTTGACTAAAGACATTACTCCCTTCCATGTTCAACCTGATTGCTCACAGATGACCAGCAGCCTTCTTCCCTCTACTAAGCCTCTATCTCTGGAAGAGTCTCACATTCTATTCAAAATCCTCTGAGACAATCTCTCCACTCTGAAGCAGCTGTTCCTTCCGTTGTTTTCAGGTGTAACCTTTATAAATTTTGCTCCTCTGTAAGTTTCAATAGGGTCCCAGTCTCTTGACAACTAAACTAGAGAGACTGGTTGTTGCATAGAACATGTGACACATCACATGACACTTTATATGTTTCCGTGTAGCCTTGAATTAAAGAAACAGTCCAAATCATCTTGTAAAACCCAGCATTCATAACACAAGGGCAACTCCCCACCGCATACAGCCTGTGAAACAGAAGTGCTTGCCAGAATGTGAAAATCCACCCCATGCTTCAGCTAGTTATCTCTTTCCCCTTAGCCCACCACATATTAACATGTACAGTATTCTATTCACTTGCTCCCCCTCCACAACCTCCCTCTTTCAACCACCCCTCACCCTATTATCAGTATACAGACCTCACTTGCCCAGTTATTTTCAGTTCTAATGAAGATTCACCGAACTCAAAAACGTAACTCTTATTTTTTGCTCTCTGTAGATGCAGCTGAGCGCCTCCAGCACTTTCTGTTTTTGTTACATGTTAACAAACCCTTGGGTAGACCCTGGCTGTCTCCAGCTTCAGCTCATCTCCTGGTTACTGTAAGTCAGCTTCACTTGTAGAAGGAGAGGACGGAGTTAATGACTAATAGCTGAAAGCAGCCGTGCAGATGTGTGGATCAGCTTTAAATGCTGCGCTTGTCAAGAGGGAGAAGCAGCAAGTTATGAGCAGGATGAAGAGCTGGTCAAGTGCAAGCAAATGGCTCCACTGTGAAACGTGGTAGCTGTTAGCAGATGAGTGAAATACTTAGCAATTGTTACTAGGTAAAAACAGATACATTAGGGAAGTGTTTAGTGTGCAGATGATGTTGTAATGCTCTATTGTGAAGAAATGTAGAAGATAGGACTGACTGCTCACCTTTGCCATCTGGATCAAGGCATTGAAAGATTTCTTTACAATGAAATCATGTCTCGAGAAATAATGCATTGGCATTGTCTGCCATTTCTGCCCAGGTCAGCTACAGCATAGGTTTGGACACTTCCTTGTCACTCAAGAAGAACATGAAGTACCCACATGTTCTCACTGCTCTACTAGCACCTTGTGCTATTGCACTTCTCTGAGACAACTGGGGGGTACAGAAACCTCCTAGCTGTTGTTTGAATGCAACTGAGTTGAATATTGTCAAGAGTGTGGTGCTGGAAAAGCACAGAAGGTCAGACAGCATCCTAGGAACAGGAAAATCGACGTTTTGGGCAAAAGCCCTTCCTGATGAAGCGCTTTTGCCCGAAACGTCAATTTTCCTGCTCATCGGATGCTGCCTGACCTGCTGTGCTTTTTCAGCACCACACTCTTGCCTCTAATCTCCATTACCTGCAGTACTCACTTTCGCTTGAGTAAAATAATGCTCAGGTATAAAATATAATATCGAAGATGCCTGAAACTGGAAATAAAATCAAAATACTAGAAATGTTCAGTAACTCTAGCAATATCTGTACAGAGAGGATAAGAGTTAACATCTAAATTCAATAACTTGTCATCATAACTGGGAAAACAGATCTAATAGTTTTAAGTAAGTGAAAAGGGTGAGGGTGGGGAAAAAAGAAAAAGGTAAGCGTGTAACAAGGTGAAATGCAGGAGACAATAAGTGACATAAGTTGATGCTGTGAAGCCTGGGGGGAACAGTTATGGACAAAGAATTCAACAAAAAGATGTGTCTCGAGGAGGTGTGAATAGCAGAATGCTGAGCAGCTGCTGTCCAGAAGTGAAAAAGAACAAAAGGAGCAAAGAGGAATGGAAAAGGATCGAAAGTTACAGTCTGAAATTTCTGAATTCAGTGTTGAGTCCACAGGCTGTAATGTGCTTAATCAAAAGCTGATGTATTGTTCCTGAAGCCTCTAGTGGTTGTTGGGACATTGGATGATAACTAAGAGTGGGGAGCTCAGCATGAGAGAAGGGTGGAGAATTAAAATAGCAGGTGACTGGAAGTTCAGCATTACCCTTCACAGACTGAAGGGAGGTGTCTCACGAGTGTTCAACCAATCTGCTTTGGCGTCCACCTTACGCAGAAGATCTCATATGAGCAGTAACTCTAGAATATCAAATTAGAAGCAGCAAAATTTAATGCATTGTTTCTCATGGGAGGATTGTCTGGTAGCATAAACAGTGGAAAGAGAAGATGTAAAGGGGCAGATGTTGCATTGTATACAATGGAATGAGAAGGTGCTATGAGAAAGTGAGGGGCCTTTGGGAGTGATTGAGGAGTGGTACTGGGTGACGAAGAAGGAAAGATCTCTTTCGAATGCTAAAAGGGAAGGGGAGAGGAATATGTTATTGGTGTTGGCATTACACTGGAAGTAGTTGAAATGGTGAAGGATTATCTATTGAATATAAAGACTGCTGAAGCCAACCAGAATCCTGATATCATTCTACAAAGAGGGAAGAAGACGAGAGCAGAAGTGAGTGAGATAGTTGAAGGCCCAATCAACCAGAGTGGAAGAATTTCATGACTCAGGAAACATGATGTGGAGGTTTCCATTTTGGACTGAGGTGGACAAAGGTCAAAAGTCACATGACACCAGGTTATAGTCCAGCAAGTATATCTGAAATTACAAGCTTTCATAGCTCTGCCCGTTTGTCGCTTCACCTAACGAAAGGCAGCACTCCGAAAATCTGTGATTCCAAGTAAACTTGTTGGACCATAACCTGGTATCATGTGGTTTTTGACCTTGACTCAGGAAAATGGAAGGCATATCAGAAGGGCTCGGAATTAATGGAGGCAGGTATAATGGAGGCAGAGAAAATGGATAGATTAGAATAACTTTAAGAAGTATGTCCAATCTTTAGATGAACAGCAGCCTGTGGAAATTCTGTGACCTAATTGGATGCGTTATTAGTAGAAACAAATAGGCAGCCCAACAATTAAGTTTAACAGAGGTCTGACTGTTAAGACGGTGTGGGACCCAGACAATTAACCTGGGTATGTAGCCTGAAAATCGCCAGCATAAAAAAAATACTCTCATAGTATGAAGTATAGAATCACTTCTAACATATTTTAGTCATGGTACCTCATGTTGCTACATATGTGTGAAACATGGTAGTTTTTGTAAACATATGTTCTGTGTCATGCTATCCAACATTTTAAAGAATGTTTGCCAATATGATCTGAGACTATGTTATGCTGAGCATACAGTTGGCTGCAAGTGAGATAATTGCTCTTCTCGAGAATGTGAGAACAGAGAATAGAAAATGGGTCACTTTGAGATTATTCGAGACAAGGCCTGTGTTAGGCACTAAAGAGAAAACACAGTACAAAAGGCATTCGAATCATAACAGATATCAAACTAATATCCAGGAAGAAATAAAACATTTAACCCTGGAATTTACTCTCCTCATAAAAAGTATTCAACAACACGGCCTAGAATTTCTGATCATGTTGCTGATGGTTATTGATAAGAGGAGGCTTTGGTTGCAGAACATGAAAAAGATACTTGTCTGATACTTACCATGACCATCATTAACCCAGAGGTTAATCTTATTAGTTAAGTACAGATGGGCCTCATATCTTTGTATATTGGTTAAGTGGAAAATTATATTTCCAACTCAGTACATGCATGTGACAGATAGAAGAATAAAAGGTCATGACACACATAAGCACTTGGGAAATACTCCCTCAATTCAAAGGTGGCCTCTTTGCGTTCTTAGTACACTGTAATTAATGAGTAGCAAGGATAAAGATGTAATTGGTTTCCCTATGAAGAACTGGTTTCAGGATGAAAACTGGCTGTAGGTAAAAAGCGACAAATGTTCTTTGGAGGAGTTATGCCAGGGTTTGTAGGTAGTGAGTGGTGGCATGCTCCAGTCTCATTGTAATGACCACTACTATTTCTCATTTGCATCAATCAATTAGACTTGGTGTAAAATCCTCAAAGCTATAAATCATACTAGGCTGGGAAGGGCAGTGCAATCTGCAGAAAACAGTCAGAAATTCAGAGAGAACTGGACAAGGTTACCCACTCAGTTATGCTCGATTGGGTTCTGTCAGGCCCACTCAGCTCCTGACTTCATTACAGCCTTTTTTCAAATATGGACAGTTAAGCTGAACCACAGAGGTAAAGTGAAGTGATAACCCTCGAGCATGGCAGCATTTGAATGACTATGGTGTCAAGGAGCCCTAGCAAAACTGGAGTCAAAGGGAATTGGGGGAATCTCTCCTCAGGTTGAAATTATTTCCAGCGCAAGAAATGGTTGTAGTTGTTGGAGGTCAATCACCACTGCTTCAGTGCATCACAACAGGAATATCTCAAGGTAGTGTCCTATGCTCAAACATCTCTTTAGCTGCTTCAGCTATGACCATTCCTCAACCATAAAGTCAGAAACTGAGATTTGTTCTGAAGCAATCCAGGTCCACATGGAGCAAATGTCAAAAATCTCCAGGTTTGGGATGATAAATAAATGATTCAACAACATTGCCACCTCTGAACCTCTGACTATTAATGTCCTGTGAGTTGCCATTGATATGAATATGATCTATACCAGCCATACTAATACTGTGGTGGCAAGACCATGTCAGAAGCTATTAATTTTGTGGCAATTAATTCACCTTCTGACAATTCATGTGCCTGTCCATCACCTATAGTGCACAAGTCAGGAGTGTGATGGAACACTCTCCACCTGCCTGGATCAGTGCTACTCCAAAAATACTCATGAAGCTTGACATCATCCAGGAAAATTAAAACACTTATTTGGCACCCTACCTACCTATAATTAATCCACCAACATTCACTCCCTGCACCACTGACACATAATGGCAGTAGTGTATACCAACAAAAGGATACACAGTAGTGACTCACTAAGGCCTGCTTGATAGTTCCTTCTGTATCTGCAACCTCTACCACCTGATAAAATGGGCAACAGATGTGTGAGCACACCACCAACTGTAAGTTCCCCTCCAAACCTCACACCATCCTGACTTAGAAATATATCACCATTCCTTCAATATTGCTAAGTCAAAACCATGGATCTCTCTTCCTAGTAACACTATAGGTGTCTTACATCCCAAGGACTGCACTGATTCAAAAAGGGAGCTCCCTAACACCTTCTCTGGGGTGACTTGGAATGGACAATAAATGCCGGCTTAGACAATGTCACCCACATCCCATGAACAAATTTTAAAACAAATAAGTATCTGTGCACATCAAAGGTAGTTGAAGTTTAATGCAGATGTGTGCAGGCCTCGAGGTTGAAAACATAAGTAATGCACATGCTGCATGAATAATGTTGAAATATTTCTAGCTGAAGTTAAACGAGGCCTATGAATGTTACTGGATTTGATAGTAAACATTCTGAGCAATGCAGAACAATGATTAAAAAAAAAAGTAGCACAGCAGCCAAAACCGTTGGAAGTAAATTATAGGTGGTTGTGATCAAACTGTACAGTATTCTTGTTCGATCATTCACTGAACACTGCATTTTGTTTTGATCAGAGATAGAAAATGTAGACATCCAAGTACTGCAGTGAAGATGCAATTAGCTAATCCTGGAAAGTATGAAGAAACTCTGGTTTTTCAGCCAGGATGTGGAGCAGTCAAAATGTGATTTCAACAGTTTCTATAAGCTTGCAGGTAAAGGTAAAGAAAATATAGATTTCTAATGTGCTGCAACGTTTGGATATCTCAAAATGCATTGCAGGAAATTAAATATTTGTGAACTGTATTGATTGGTGTAGTGTAGTGTAGCAGCCTCCAATTAATATGCACCAAATGATAATGTAATCATGACTAGATACTATCTTTTTGGGTGTTGATTAAAATATGAACTTGGAGCAGAACACCATGGATAGCTCCTCTGCTGTTCCTTGTAATAGTGTGATGGGATTGTTTATGTCCAAGTGAGATAGCAGACGGTGTTTCAGTTTATTGTTTCATTTAAAAATGGTAGATCTGACAGTGCAGCATTCCCTCAGCAGTGCACTAGAGCAGCATCTTTTCAATTTTAGTGCTGAGATTCTGGAGTGGGACTTGAACCGACAACATTGCTGAAATATTGCTTCAAAGTAACTTGCAAATGTGGGTTAAGTAGATACACATTCAAGCATATAAATTTAATTTTATGAGTAATATCAGAAAGTTCCTCATCTTGCCTGGATGGTGTTTTCAGAGGGGTGCTATGGTAAAGATCTCAAATGCATTTGAGGAACAGTGAAAGCTGCAAGGAGTAAACTGTAAGGTGCACCTGGATGAACAAACCAACGTACGTTGAATAGTCATTGTTATGGTCTTATGAACTTGGGATCTTATCTTTTCTGGGCAGACTAGGAAAACATTTGGCAGGACTATTTCAACAGTTTGGGAAAAAATTCGGATAAAGTGGATTGCAGATGGATTGGGGAAGTAACATGTTTGATGGATCAAACCTTTTTATCTGCCATGCTTGCTTTTTCAGAGAAAAACATAGAAGATAGTATATAATGTATTTTTGTAGCTATCTTTTATCATCTCAAGACATTCAGACAACTTCATGGCAAATTTTTAGAAATGCAGTCTCAGAAAGTCAGAAAGGTATTTTACACATTACCACTGATTTCACAGAGCTGGATTTTTTTTAACCATTCCTCAAAATGTCATTATTCCCTCGAATAGGAATTAGTTTACTTCTAGTTATATGTGTCAGTGTTTCCCGCAGCTCAAATTCTTCCCTTTTTAGCATGTTTGTTTTTTGAGGGTAATTGTCACTTTACCATTGTTTCCTAAAAAAAAAGATATTTCTCATTGTAGATCTGTGATCAATAGAGCTGTTTTCCTCTTGTAAAACATATGTTCTTACTTTCCTGAGCTGAAATTGGTAACTTTGTAACTCAGTGTAGCAAGTGCTTCTCAATGCTTGGATTTTTCTCTTTATAACCATTGTGCCTTGGGCTGTTTTCTCTCATTATCCACTTAATTGATAAACCTTGCAAATACTCCATTTTGATTAGGAAGGATACAGATATCCCCATCAAGGGTTAAAGTCCATTGCTTGCTGTCCTCAATTTCAGCATGTTGCGTGATATTGGCTTAATAACTGCCCTGAAATGCATTGCTCCATTCTCCCTGTCACCACCACAAGTATTTCCAATAACTCCAACTTCAGATTCTACATTTGAATTCAAATATTAGACATTTATGAGAGTTAACCTTGAGATCATGGACACCTTAAGTATCATGAGTGTCACATTAATTAGCTGCATGGCAAGAATAGTTTGATTTGTTCACCATTTACTACTGAAGAACATTCTGATATCAATCTTAAATGTTCCCTGGGTATACAAATCAATAAGGTTCGACGCATATAATCACAGTTCAGTATTTTGGGTTTTCTTTCATGAGTTGTGCTAAAGGACTTAACCTACTAGACTAAGTTTCAGTTAACCAACAAAAGCGGTTTCTGCTTATTGGTTTCTTACAGAATTTAAATAGTTGTTCTCTGCCAAATGTAACCACTGTACCATCACTAAAAGATTTCATCTGAAATAAGGAAATAAAATGGAATATTTGATAGGCTATATTTACACTTTATAAATAAAATCGTAGACTCTTCAGGAGCATCGCAAAGGTAACCCAAATAATATGAAGCTAAAGTACATTCATAAAGCCCAGGTGACTGAAGGAGCAACAATTATTTTCTGTTAATATTTTCAGCTATACAATAAGAATAAATGAAATGAGGCAGAAGCCCGTTTGAGTCATGCTTGTATCTTGACAACACTAATTTATCGCCTGGAAGGGTCAAGTTAATTAGGCAGTCACCTCAAGTCATCGTCAGACAGCACCTGTCAGTTTGTGTGTTTGTGAGCATCAGTCGGAGCTGTCAGAGCTTGCGATGGTTGCTGAGGGGAGATGCTGACTGATCGAGCTCTGTGCTGCTGAAGGAAACTCTGATTGTCTCTGCCTCGGGATGTTAGCAACCCAACCAGCACTTTAACTCTGATCTGTACAGTTCTGTAAGTACAACATTTCATTGTCTTTTGAATGTGGCAAAGGGGCTGTGTGTGAAGACAAAAAGAGACAAGCGAGAAACAGGGATTAGGAAATATGAGGAATGGAGAGAAATACATTGTAAAGAAATGGACAGCAGACTAACGATATTTAATCGGAAAAAGAATGTTTATTTTCAACAAAAAATACCCTTTTGGGATTTAAAATTACTTTTTATGAATCTATTAGATCCTTTAAAGCACAATAGCATTATTTTAGGATTTAACCACTTTTATTTTAGATTCTATAGGATTTGTTATAAGCAGGAAAAAATCTTGTAGTATTTTAGAACAGGTATCATATTTGGGAGACAGAAGTAATAATAGTGATGGGAATCTGAGACCATTACTGATGGAATGCAGAAGTGGATGAAGAAGGACAGAGACAGAGAGAATGCAATGATGTGAGTGATTATGGGCTTGGGCTGGGCTACTCATTTTCCTTTCTTTCTCAGACTGTTAGAGGTGGTTTGTAAAGCTTGTAAGTGTCAGAGGACACACAGATCCAATCTGGCTCCTGCTCTTTCTCTGAGAGCTGGCACGAGCAGCCACAGGGGCTAAAGGAAGGATGATGAGACAGTCAAGCTGAGGTCAAATACTCCTTAGCAGGATCAGTGAAAGAGTGGAAATTTATGGCTTTTACTTTTATCAGTTCACCTAGATGCACAACTCAGTATTTCCTCAGCTCTGCAAGAGGCATGATGAAAATTAACTAAAATTTATGCCAGAGAGGACAGATGTATGTGATCTCCAAAAATAGTTCATTCAATACAAGGGTAAAGTTACATGTTAGCGTGAGTACTGAATCAGTAAATTTAAATATTTTTCTGTTTTTGTCCTTGGACGTGTGCTAATTTCATTAACATAGATAATTTACCTTTTAAATGCAATGCAAAGTGTACAATAAAGGCACCGTTTGCAATATTGACTTGCATGCTGCTGTTAAGTGTTTCTTCTGTACTGCTCATCAGTTATATCATTTAACATTTTGAAAGGTTACAGAACGGAAGCATTTGTATTCTTTCATGCAGGCTTTTCATTACAAATAACTGCACATTTTCTGATGTTGTTGAACATGGCTTAATTGCCTTTGCCTGCTGTGCATTAAGGCAGCTTTTAAACACTTAGCACAAAGGGAACTGTTAATGCACAACTCTGCATTTACCAGAAGTTGAAACCTCAATGGAAAACATTCTCATTCCTTTTACCTTCCTCACCTATCTTTCTGTTCATCTTGCCTCATGTAATCATTCACAGTGGAAATCTTGTAATATCTAAAAGTTTAGAATGGACATAAATGATTATGTTTATAATGACATTTTATACATAAAGGTATATTTTGCGTTCCATAAAAACCAAAGATACATGTACTTAGAATCTCAGAAGCAAACCGGGCTTCAGCGTAAGTTGCACAAACAAATAAATTGTTATCAGATTTTTATATTTAGTTAGTAAATGTCTCTGTTGATAAATTGTTACAATTTGCGTGATTATTTTAAGTTTGTAGTTGATAGGGTGTGAGCTATATATCTGTAATTTCTTATTGTAACATTACAATGTAATGCTCAGAGCTGGATGACTATCACACTGAGGCTTAGAATGTCGGCTGGAAACATTGTGTTCTTCACCTTTTGGATTGGTTGCAAAGTGGAATAAATATAACCAGTGTTATGAACCTAGCCATGTTTACTACAGTCGGAACAGAATGGATGTTAAAAAAATAGTAATCACAAGCGTAGCACCAGCAGGGAATTGTAAATTCTAGCCAAAAGGCATGTTCGAGGGTAAAGAGAAAACAGACACATACACAAACACGCATGCACACATGCACAAAAATCAGCTTAGTTTAGTTTTAAAATTCCAGCTAGCCAGGGGAAGACTGACTTATCCACAAGCTGTTTGATGTGGGATTGTGCGTAGGCTGAATTGGCCCATGGAGAGACTGATATCTAAAGAAATTGTGTAGGAATTTTTTTCTCTGCTGCTGAGCCCCAGGAGGCATTACTGACAGAAACGACAGTAAAGCAGAAGATCTCTTTAACATGCATCTGTAGCTGTTGGAGCTGCTGGATTCTGTGCTAATTATCTTGAGTTTGAACAGTTTCTAGTAGTAATGATTAGAGCCAGGAATCAAAAGCTTGATAACAGATAATAATGTCGTATTTCAAGCATGTTAACAGCCAGTGACAGCAAAAACAGCTCAGATGTGTAATGTGAGAGAAATTTGCAATGATTAAAAAAAAGGATGTATACTCAATTGATAAGGGTACAAAGAAAGAGAAATAAACAACGATGAGAAAGGATGAGGAGATGAGGGAGAAATTGGGATGAAAAGAGAGGAAGAGAAGAAGAAAGAGCCAGATGTTCTCTTTGTACCTCAGACATAAATTTGCATTTATTGTGTATTTGGCCATGTTCATATGGTGCACAATTACTTGCTGAGAATGTGATTCAGACTACATGCTTTCTTGACATTAGCATTGAGTTAGGTCACAAAACAGAAGATTCACATATTCCATTACAAATACTTAATAAAAATCTGGCATTTTTTTGTGGGGATCAAAATTTTAGTGTATGCAGCAGGCTTGTGAACTAATACTGCCCATTGGCCAACCTGAATCTGGGCAGTTAAACAGGAACATGTAGAAGATTACATTTGTTTTGCAATATCTTAGTCTGATATGCACTGAATGAGATTTCATTTCTGCATCAAGAGTGTAAAGGCTGAGATAATCTGTTGAGAATTCCCATAGGTTCTCATGATAAAATTGAATTTGAGTAGAGATATACAATTACTCATGACACACTAATCATTGTATGACTGTATGTAACTGTGCAGATCAAGATGATATGGTCATGGAAGTATACATTGTTATATGGACCAAACAAGCTTTTCTTTCTAAGTTGAAATCCAGGGACTAATTTTCTCTCAGTGGGAACTTTGCCTGCCATTATTGGAAACCTATGGAGCACTGGGAATGATTATCCAATGTACACTTTGGTGATGAGATTGCCCACAAGTGGCACAATATCTGCAAATTATTCCCTTAAATTTATAGTTCCTGGTAGCCTCACAGTGAATTACTCAAAATAGTCATTCTTAAGCGTTAGATAAAAAAACTCTAATTGCTTGACCACGGGAGCCAGGATAAAGGGTGATAGATGAATGGAATGGGGTGCGAGTTCTGACATGGACAGTGAAATATTGGATGATGTCCAGTTTAATGTAGGAAGCCAATTGGAAGAATAATTTTGAAATATTTTTAAACTTGGTCACTGTTTTTTGTCTTTACTTCATTTTTCTTTATTTCCGATCTGTTCAAATTAATACTTGCCTAACAGTCTCACTTTGGGTATATCATTGAACTGGATGCAAATTGCAGTAACAGTTGCATTAATTCTGCGAAGTATTTTCTTTTGATTAAGTGTCTATTAAAATTCATCTATATATCCAGTTCTGTGGAATTTGTATCTCAGTTTGACTTTACTCAGAATTAATGAATTAACTATGTTGTTCTAACAGAGCAAAACTACATTCTGTTACATCTCCAGGTCTAAGACAATGCTTTTTTCACTATCTTTACGACACCCTTCATGCCTCCAGTTCTACTTTACTCATACAAAGTTATACTATTCCACCTTAGCATTTTCAGGGAGCAAAAATGAGAATGCTGCCAACTATTTCAAAGTTACAAATCACACAACACCAGGTTATAGTTCTGATTTGGAGATGCCGGTGTTGGACAGGGGTGTACAAAGTTAAAAATCACACAACACTAGGTTATAGTTCAACAGGTTTAATTGGAAGCACCAGCTTTCGGAGCGACGCTCCTTCATCAGGTGATTGTGATGAAGGAGCGGCGTTCCGAAAGCTAGTGCTTCTAATTAAACCTGTTGGACAAGAATCTAGTAGTGTGTGATTTGTAACTTTGTACACCCCAGTCCAACACCGAAATCTCCAAATCATGCCAACTATTTCTATCTTCTAAATGAGTCCCAAAAATGAACTGATGGCTGTTCTCAAAATATAAATGCAGTGTTTGATTTTATTTCACAAAGAAGTGAGTAAGTAATACCTTGCAAACTATTCTACTGAAGCATCAGATGAAACAAAGTTTTCAGTCAGTTCTATTTTGTGTGAAGAAATTCAATGATAGGAACAGATAAACCAATGACAACTGTTCCATTCTAATTAAAACTGTGAGGGAACAGAAAGATCAGATCCCTTTGATCCTTGATCTCCAACTGAGCAGCGCAGCTTCTCAGAGCCTTTGGGTACAAAAGCTTCACTGGTTAGTTGAATGTTCATACAATTTGACCATAGGCTTCTTCTTCATTTCAACTTGTGCTGGAATTTCATTATTTGTTTCCAATTTACAGGATAAGATACAAACAGAAGTGACTGGGTGATGCAATGGGTGATCACATCAGTATTTTTAAAATCTCAATTTGAATGCAGCCCAGCCATATAGAATAAAAGGTACTTTTCTCTGTCAACAGATAAGGGGATTACATGAAATCTGTTTGATCTATCGCAATCCATTTCTCAATGTCATAAATTTACAGCAAAAACCTGCCAGAAATTTGCGAATAGATGCTGGATTACACGTTGGGGCAAATAGTGAGGAAAAAAACTGGGAGATTGCGTGGAACACATAGCCAAATTCAGGCAATAGATAGATTTGCAGCAAGTATATTTTAATATAAATGTGTGTGAAGGTGCACAGTTTAGGAAAACCAATGAACACTTAGATTATGTTCTTAATGGAATGGAGCAACAGAAATGTTGGATATTTATAAAAGAAGCATTGCCTGCGGAGAAAAGCATTAGAAAGATGAAATGGTATTTCAGAAATAAAAATAGAAAGTGCTGGAATAATCAACAGCTCTGCCAGCATCTGGGAAGAGAGAAACAGAGTTGATGTTTTGAATCAAATGATTCTTATTTGGATAAGGTATTCCAGGTTTTATACCTTGGACTATTTAATAAATAAAGCAATATTTGCCAGTCTATATAACGTTGCTTTGGATGCAGTTTGAGTTCTCTGTATAATTTTCTAGAAGTTACAGTAGAGTCAGAGAAATGTGTAGCATAGATTTATTAAGGTGATAAAAGCTATGAGAGCATAAAGTTATGCTAAGTGACTTGAAAAACCAGGGCTACATTCAGTGGAGCAGGGAAGATTAAACATTATTAAAATATGGAATATATTGATAACGGGTCATTATCCAAGCTGCAGATTATAATATTTTATTTTATTCTTCCATGAGATGTGGGTAATGTTGACAAAGCCAATATTTATTGCCTGTCCAAAATTTTGACTTAGTGGCAATGAAAGAACTTTGACATAGTTTCAATTCAGGATGCTCTCCAACGTAGAATGAAACTTGCAGGCAACGGTGTGTCCATCCAATTCCTGCACCTACCCTGCTCAGTACTTGAGGTCAGGGGTTTGGAAGGAGCTGTCAGATGAGCCTTGGCAACTACAACCACCTTTCTTTGTGCTTGGTATGACTTTAGTTAAATGCTGCTTTCATGTCAAAGGCAATCAGTCTTGTCTCAATTTTAGAATGCTGTCTCCCATCCATAAAAAGGAGCCAGATGTTCCTGACATCGGTGAAAATGAACATTAGGAACCACAATACCGGTCAATGAGTATTTTTTCATAACATTGTTGATGGCATCCTACAGGAGCGTAAAGCTGATGGGCTGTATTTGGATAGACTTGTTCTGCATTTTCTGCGCAGATTAAACCTGAAAATTTACAACGTTCTTGAGTATTTCCTTGTGTTTCCCTTCAATTGGCACAGCCTGGCTTAGGGTGGAGTACAAGTCCTAACCACTACAACCATCAGGTTTTCAGGGTCCATTGCCCTTGCCCAATTCAATGTGTTTAGCTGTTGGTATCATGTAGAATGTGCTCAATTTGTGGAATGTGTCCAATTTGTGGAATGTGTCCAACTTGTGGAAGACTGGCATCTGTAATGCTGGGACCTCAGGAAGAAGCAGAGATGGATCATTCACTTGGTGCTTCTGGCTGAAGATGGTTGCAATAAGAGCTCTATCCAACTCTTTCTTAAACGAATCCAGAGACTAGGCCTCCACTGCCTTTGGGGGCAGACTGCATATAAGATTATTAAAGGATTGGACACCGTGGAGGCAGGAAATGTGTTTCCGCTGATGAGTGAGTCCCGATCCAGAGGACACAGCTTAAAAATAAGGAGTAGGCCATTTAGGATAGACATGAGGAGAAACTTCTTCACCCCAGAGAATGGTGGGTGTGTGGAATGCTCTGCCCCAGAAGGCAGTGGAGGCCCAGTCTCTTGGTTCGTTTAAGAAAGAGTTGGGTAGAGCTCTCAAGGATAGTGGAATTAAGGGTTATGGAGATAAGGCAGGAACAGGATACTGATTGAGGATGATCAGCCATGATCATAATAAATGGTGGTGCAGGCTCGAAGGGCAGAATGGCCAACTCCTGCACCTATTGTCCATTGTCTATTGATTGTATATTACTGTGGCACCATCTCAGGACATGTGTAAAGAAAGTGTCAGAGGAGCCTGTGTTGTTGGCTGAAATATATAAGGTTGTGAATAATATTCAGTCAGGCTGATGCTTAATTCTGTGAGACAGCTATCCCAACTTTGACATAAGACACCAGATGTTCATGAAGAGCACTGTACAGGGTTGATATGATCTAGCATGCTTTTGTCTTGCCAAGAGCCTAGATTATCTATCTGCAGGAGGGCAAAAAGGTGACATGAGATAGCTTTGGCAAATATAATTAAGGAGAATCGAATGGGTTTTTAACAAATATATTAAGGACAAAAGGGTAATTAGGGAGAGAATAGGGCCCCTCAGCAAGGTGACCTTTGTGTGGAGCCACAGAAAATGGGGGAGATACTAAATGAGTTGAAAAGTATGGTGCTGGAAAAGCGCAGCAGGCCAGGCAGCATCCGAGGAGCAGGAGAAACGTCGATTCTCCTGCTCCTCGGATGCTGCCTGGCCTGCTGCGCTTTTCCAGCACCACACTTTTCAACTCTGGTCTCCAGCATCTGCAGTCCTCACTTTCTCCTAGAGATACTAAATGAGTATTTTATATTAGTATTTACTGTGGAAAAGGATATGGAAGATATAGACTGTAGGGAAATAGATGGTGACATCTTGCAAAGTGTCCAGATTACAGAGAAGGAAGTGCTGGATGTCTTGAAATGGTTAAAGGTGGATAAATCCACAAGACCTGATCAGGTGTACCCGAGAACTCTATGGGAAGCTAGAGAAGTGATTGCTGGTCCTCTTGGTGAGATACTTGTATCATCGATAGTCACAGGTGAGGTGCCAGAAGACTGGAGGTTGGCAAACGTGGTGCCACTGTTTAAGAAGGACAGTAAGGACAAGCCAGGGAACTATAGACCAGTGAACCTGACCTCAGTGGTGGGCAAATTGTTGGAGGGAATCCTGAGGGACAGGATGTACTTTGGAAAGGCTAGGACTGATTCGGGATAGTCAACATGGCTTTGTACGTGGGAAATCATGTCTCACAAACTTGATTGAGTTTTTTGAAGAAGTACCAAAGAGGATTGATGAGGGCAGAGCAGTAGATGTGATCTATATGGACTTCAGTAAGGCATTCAACAAGGTTCCCCATGGGAGACTGATTAGCAAGGTTAGATCTCATGGAATACAGGAAGAACTAGCCATTTGGATACAGAACTGGCTCAATGGTAGAAGACAGAGGGTGGTGGTGGAGGATTGTTTTTCAGACTGGAGGCCTGTGACCAGTGGAATGCCACAAGAATCGGTGCTGGGTCCTCTATTTTTTGTCATTTACATAAATGATTTGGATGCGAGCATAAGAGATAGAGTTAGTAAGTACACCAAAATTGGACGTGTAGCAGACAGCGAAGAGGGTTACCTCAGATTACAATAGGATCTTGATCAGATGGGTCAATGGGCTGAGAAATGGCAGATGGAGTTTAATTCAGGTAAATGCGAGATGCTGCATTTTGGGAAAGCAAATCTTAGCAGGACTTATACACTTATGGTAAGGTCCAAGGGAGTGTTGCTGAACAAAGAGATCTTAGAGTGCAGGTTCATAGCTCTTTGAAAGTAGAGTCGCAGGTAGATAAGATAGTGAAGAAGGCATTTGGTATGTTTTCCATTATTGGTCAGAGTATTGAGTACAGCAGTTGGGAGGTCATGTTGCGGCTGTACAGGACATTGGTTCGGCCACTGTTGGAATATGGCGTGCAATTCTGGTCTTCTTCCTATCGGAAAGATGTTGTGAAACTTGAGAGGGTTCAGAAAAGATTTACAAGGATGTTGCCGGGTTGGAGGTTTTGAGCTGTCGGGGGATGCTGCACAGGCTGGGGCTGTTTTCCCTGGAGCATCGGAGGCTGAGGGGTGACCCTATAGAGGTTAACAAAATTATGAGGGGCATGGAAAAGGTAATTAGGCATAGTCTTTTCCCTGGGGTGGGGGAGTCCAGAACTAGAGAGCATAGGTTTAGGGTGAGAGGGGAAAGATATAAAACAGACCTAAGGGGCAACATTTATATGAAGAGGGTGGTACGTATATGGAATGAGCTGCCAGAGGAAGTGATGGAGGCTGGTACAATTGCAACATTTAAGAGGCATTTGGATGGGTATATGAATAGGATGGATTTGGAGGGACATGGGCAGGTGCTGGCATGTGGGACTAGATTGGGTTGGGATATCTGGTTGGCATGGACGGGTTGGACCGAAGGGTCTGTTTCCATGCTGTACATCTCTATGACTCTATGGTATTATTGTGCATTCCATAGCAGTTTGACACAACTGAGCATCTTACTAAGCGATAAGAGAGAACAGTTCAGAGCCAACCATATTTATGTTGTTCTGAAGTCACATTGTCCAGACCAAGTAAGGTTGGCAAATTTCCTCTCCTTACAAGCAGTTGTGAATCAGACATGTTTGATAGAAAGCTAGTTAAGGAATAATATTTTGAGTCATAGTGCAAGAGAAATTGATTTTGACTAAATAGTGTTGATGTGCCATGATGGAGTCAATATATTTCTTCAATCTTCAAATTTCTACCTTGCATAACTTGACATACCCGGGGCACTCTTACTCATATGGACTGTACAGCTAAATATGTCTGGTAGGCATCCTTCCATGCATAAAGGATAACGGGAATGTATCAGAATCAGAACTTTTGGTGAGATTAGAGAAGATCATCTGCTGCATTTTTTCTGATGGCTGAACAAACTGGTTTTAGAATAATCAGTAATAAGTTCCAAACACGTCCCTTGTTGATGCTATGGAATGATCACTGCTGCTGTTATGTTTTCTGGTCTAACATCTGCTTTGTCGTTTCTAAAACCAGATGTCAGTGCTGAGTCAAAGTCTTGCCCACAGCTGGTGTCACCATTTGCATCGACTGCCAGCTACACGTTCCTACTTATCATGATTGATATTGAGGGCTTTCATGTCAGTTTTGATAACATCCTTAAATCATAACTTTAGACAACCTGCTGGTCAGTTGGCAGGGGCTGCCTCTCTGGATGGAATATTCTTTGTCATATCATCATCTTTCATCCTGTGCACATACCAGCAAAACCTTTTTTTACATGAATCGTTTTAGCAAGGTTGCATATGTTGATGATGTTGCACTAATTGTCCAGGCGGATGCCCAGCTCATGGATTGATGGTCCCCACGCTTGTGTCATGTTCTCTCTCACCATCAATGTGAAGAAAACTATAGTCATGGGACCGGGTGTTGCCACACCACATATGATCAGAAGCAACAACATACCATTGGAAACATTCTGTTACCTTGGATTTATGGTGACAACTTCAGTTAACCAATCAAACAGACATGGAAAACAACAAACTGACCCACAGGACCAATATGGTTATCTAGAGAGCCTACATTGGCTTGCTGGCTGGCAACAAAACCTGGACAATTTACACCTATCAAGAATAAAGGCTCAACATATTCTAACTCTGGTGTCCATGACACTGACTTAGTATCGCATGGGAAGCCAGTCGCCAGTGCTAACTCTGGAAATAGAAATGCTTTCCATCTTTGGAAAGTGAGGCAGATGATTTAGGCACAGAAGAAACATCTTTAAATTCTGTCTGATGAGGTTAATGCTGATACTATGAACAAAAGTGGGATATGTTAATTTGCTGACATAATCATCCTTGACAGGTACCAGCAGGTACATAACATTAAAAAAGTGCACAGAAGATCTTCAAAGTTGATTTACCATAGGTTAACAGATCTTATATAAGGGTAACAATGCAGACATTATACAGTACATATAAACATATATAATAACCTTCAACTAAATAGTATATATTTTTCAGTCCATTAATTTAGTTCTTTGTTGCTGTCTTATAAATTCTAACTTTTTGTTAAATTGTGCAAGCCTGGCTAAGAACAGTACAACAACTAAAGGAAAGCTAAAATGTTCTCATCCCTGCCTCAAAGATGCTTTGTATGTTTTTGCCTGGATCATTAAGAATAATAGTATGAGAGGGCCATATGAGTTAAAATGGTGAGTGTGGCCTGGGTCGATATGATTCTGTTTTGTTTTACGGGTCAGTATAAGGTAAATGTGTTAAATTGTTTCCATCTGATATTGAAAAAATGGAGACACCATCTGGTAAACAGTCACAGCTTTGAGAATACAAACATTATTGTTTTGAGTATAAGGGACCACAATGTAATATGATTCAGCCTATACAGTCCTTTATTGCTTATAAGTGTTCAATGAACTGTTTTTAAAACATCTCCAGATGTCATTGTTTTGGTAGATATATTTCCCAATTTTTCTCCGATTAATATATGCTTCAAGCCAAGATACATGGGAAATCTTTGGTCAAGAGACTGAAAAATAATATGGAACTCAGTTGTTTCTGAACTCTGACCCCTTTATTATTTCCAGACATTGTCAGTGACAAAGGGTCAATGCCTAAATGTTTGAAGCTTGCTGCATTAACAGAGTAAGTCAAGTTTCTGTGGGTGAAACAAATGCCTTGACCATCTTTACAAAGTTAAAGTGGGCAAACATGGAATGGGAAGATCTTGATGAGGCTTTTGTGACAATTTTAACTGCTTAGCTAGCCTATTCCTGCCTGTAGCGTGGATTAAACTCTTCCCCAATGTGCATGGTTATGTTTATGAATGCTGAAGAAATACTTCAAATGATTTAGGGACACTTGTCAGTAATTTCTGCAGGATTTCTTCTAACCATTAATTTTCAGTGAGAGCCCCAGAGAAAAGATGGGTGCAGGCAGTTCTTTGGGTTCCTGCTGATTGTTCAGGTTGAGTTGGATGACTGGGATACCCTAACAAAAATTATTGCTGGCTGCCTGTCAGAAAAGTGCTTGAAATATACTTTTGTCAGTTTACTAACACATTCAAATGACATATAGAACCTTTGTTATTCAAATTCCAACACTGAGAAAACATTTGTAAGTGAACAACAAATGGTCCAACACCTTCTTGTTCACTCAATAGAAGTTATCTACAATAATTACAAACAACATTCATCTGTATAATGACAAATGTCTATTTGATGCCTCAAATTCATGTTACAATTTTAATGCAAAGTTGACTGAAGCCCCTGAGAATTGACTGTTTAAGCTCTTCTCCGGTGTTCTGTTCATCATCCGCTATAGTTCTGGTGGAGATGATGAGAATCCCTGCAGAAATTATCGTCCCCATCTGTTGCATTTTATTCCTTCACATAGATCCAGATACATGCAGCACTTAGCTAAATATACACTCCACACAGTAGAATTTTGTTTTTTTTCCTTCATAATAAAACTTTATGTTCTGGTACTAGAGAGCTGACACCACATTTAGCAGGAATAGCTATGAAATAAATCTAGTGAACAAAGTGCGCAGATCAAAATGAGCAGTGCATTATTCTGTCTCGATTCAAATAAACTTATGATCAGAATGCCTTGGGTTGGAAGCAATGTGCAATCACTAATTCCTTTCATCTGCAAGCAAGTTTTATCCAAAACAAGCAGTTGTAAGTGTAAACACATCGCATACCAGATCTAATTTGTGAAGACCATGCATTCGTTCTTGCAAATTTAAAAATTAATTTTATGTGTGAGCTAATTATTTGCAACTGAGCATATAGCTTTCATTTTTTAACAGAAACAAAATTTTAACAGGAGAAGTTAATCACCTACACGTAAAAATAAACTTCAATGTGACTTTTTAAAAATTCATTAATGGTTGGTGGGTTTTGGGAAGATGATGGTGAGCTGCCCTCTCGAACTGTTGTAGTCCATGTGGTATAGGAGCACACAGAAAGTTAAATAAAAATCAAAAGAACTGTGGAAGCTATAAATCAGAAACAAAAATCAGCATCTATGAAGAGTCGACATTTCTGGTCCAATAAACCTTCCTCAGAACTGATGGTAGCTAGGAAGGCGTTGATTTTTATGCAGAAGATAGGGTGGGGCGAGGGGTTAAAGAGTAAACAGTAGGTAGAACTAGGGCCCAAAGAGAGACAAGTGTAGTTGGACAGACAAAGAAGTTGATAACAATCTGGCTGGGAGGGTGAATAGCTGTTAATGGAGACTGTTAGTGGCTAACAATACGTATTGTGTAATGGCAGACTATGTGATAACAAAGTTTAGCGTTTTGGGTGGGGGACTGGAACATGGGAGAGTTCAGGCCCTAAAATTATTGGTTAGAGACAAAAAACAACTGCAAATGCTGGAACCCAAAATGGACAGGCAGGAGGCTGGAAGAACACAGCAAGCCAGACTGCATCGGGGATGGAGAAGTTGATGGCTTGAGTGTAATCCTTCTTCAGGATCGAGAGTGGGTGGAGAAGAAGACATGTCCATCCAGGGCCCCAAACAGTCCTTCCAGGTGAGATAGGGGTTCACCTGCCTCTCTTCAAACCTACTTTACTGCATCAGGTGCTCCCCATGTGGTCTTCTGCACTTCGGGGAGACCAAATGTAAACTAAGTCAACGCTTCGCCGAGCATTTCAGCCGGGCCCGCAGGGGCTGACCTGACCTCCCAGTCACTCCCATTTTAATTCCCCTTCCCACTCCCTTTCCAATATCACCATCCTTGACCTCCTCCATTGCCACAATGAACCAAACAGCAAATTGGAGGAACAACACCTCACCTTCTGCCTGGGCAGCCTCGAGGCTAGAAGACTCCAACTGAGTTCTCCAATTTCAAATGACCTCCCTCCCCATCTCGCTGACTCCCTTGCCAGCCCCTTCCCTTCCATTCCATTCCTCCCTGCCACCAACTGGATTCATTCCTCCCATTGGCCAACCAGGTCATACCCTCTACCTGTCTTCACCTATCTCCACTTCACCACCCTGCCTCTGCCATCCTCTTTATCTGCAGCTCCCCTTACACCCACCCCCAGTCCTGAAGAAGGGTTACGCCCAAAATGTCCTGATGCTGCCTGGCTTGTTGTGTTCTTCCAGCCTCATGCCTATTTACCTCAAATTATTTAACTTGATATTGAGACTGGAGGGGTACAGAGTTCCAAAATGGAAAATGAGATGTTGTTTTTCCAGCTTGTGCTGACCTTCGCTGGAACACTGCATGAAGCCTGAGACAACGATGTTGGCCAGGGAACAGGGTAGTGTGATAAAGTGGCAGGCAATAGGAAGCTCAGGGTCTTATTTGTGGGCAGAACATAGATGTTCTGTGAAGCGGTCGCCCAGTCTATGCTTCATTTCCCAAATGGAGAGGAGACCACATTATGTGCAGTGAATGCAGTAGACTAGGTTGTATGTATTGCAGGTAAAGTGCTGCTTCACCTGGAAGGTATGTGTGGGCCCTTGGATACTGAGGAGGGATGAGGTAAATGGGCATGTGTTACACCTTTTGTCGTTGCAGGGGAAGGTGCCGTGGGGCTGTGGGGAGTTGCCGTGGGGTTGTGGGGAGGTGCTGGGAGTGAAGGAGAAGTGAACCAGGCAGGGTTTCCCAAAGGAAATGGTCCCTGCAGAAGGCTTACAAGGGATGGGAGGGGAATATGTGTCTGGTGGTGGCATCTCGCTGAAGGTAGCGTAAATGGAGCTGATGATATTTTGGGTGTGAATACTGGTGGGACAAGCGGAGCTATATTGTCTTTGCAGGAGGGAAGAAAAGGGGTGAGAGCAGAAGTGCGGGAGATGAGTCAGGCTAGATTGAGAGCCCTGTTGACAATGGATTCCTACCCCAACCACCAGGCCTTGTTTATCACACAGCCTGCTATTACACACTATCTATTATTAGCACTAACAGTCTCCATTTACAGCTATTCACCTCCCAGCCAGGTTGTTCTCAACTCCTTTGTCCAACTGTCTTCTCTCTCTTTGGACTCTATCCCCACCTACTGTTTACTCCTTACTCTCTCCCCCACCCTACCTTCTGAATATAAACTGACAATTTCCTTGCTACCATCAGTTCTGAGGAAAGGTCACTGGACCCAAAACTTTAATTCTGATTTCACTTCACAAATGTTGCCAGACCTGCTTTTCCAGCAGCTTCTTTTTTTTGCTGCAGTTAGAGACTGAGTTCCAAGATTTTAACTCAGCAGCAGTGAAAGAATTATGATATATTTCTAAGTCAGGATGGTGAATGGCTTGGAGATGAACTTGCAAGTGTTTGTGTTTTCCTGTATCAACTATCCTTTCCTTCTAGCTCGTGGATCTCAAAGGTTTTGACTAAGAATCTTTTATTGAATTTCTGTGATCCATCTTGTACAACTCTGGTTGTATACACTGGCACACACTGCTGCTGCTGAGTGTTGGTAGTAGAGCAGGTGAATGTTTGTGGATGCAGTTCCAAACAAATGCGCAATTTAGCCTGAATGTTATTAAGCTTCTCAGGTGATGTGGGAGCTGCAGTCAACCTGGAAGGTGGGAAATATTCCACCAATATCCTCACTATTACCTTGTATGTTTGGACAGAAGGTGAACTATTTGCCACAGGATTCCTAGCCTCTGATGAGCTCCTGCAGCCACAGATTTTATGTCTCGTCCAATTCATTTTCTGCTTAATGTCAGCTCTTGGAGTTGAAGTTGGGGATCAGCGGTGGTAATGCTATTGAATGTTAAGGGTGATAATTAGGAGATGTTTGTTTCCTGGCATTTGTGTGGCATGTATGTTACTGCCACCTATCAGCACAAGGTATCGTCCAGCTCTTGATGCATTTAGACATAAATTACTTCAGTGGTTGAGGAGTTGCAAATTGTGCTGAACGTTGTGCAATCATCAGTGAACATCACCATTTTTGATCTTATGATGGTGTGAAGGTGAACTAATGAATCAGCTAAACATGGTTTGACCTAAGACACTACTCTGAGGTGTGATGGCATATTTCAGGCAGAAAAAATAACCCAATTGTATATTTCACTCACATTCTGACAAAGTTACTTTGATTTATTTCTAAGTCTATTAATTCTTTTTACATAATTTTCTGAAAGTAATTTGTTCAGTTACTTTTTGGATACTGTTATTATTTCCTGTTTTCCACTCTTGTTGGTTGCCTGTTCAATAGACTTATTCTCCTTTGACTGAATGCATTTAAGATTTGGTGCATCAAACACCTGCATTCCATTGTTAGCTGTCATTGTGAGCTTGTTGTGTCTCACCACAAATGATGCTGATTTTGTCATCTTTCATCAATGCAAATCTAGCTACAGATATAGTAATACACATTTTAATTTTATGAATAAAAATCTGGCAGTAACAAATCAACTTCTCATCTTGCACTCTGCCTGATTGTCCTTTCTATGACAAAGTAGAGGAAAAGGAAAATTAAGGAGCATGTATTTGGTTGGTGGGTATAGCTCAGAGAATGTAGCATTGGTGAGTGAAGGTGACCTGTATTTCAATCTGCAGGTTTTGCACATAACCATTGTGTGTTTCCAATCTTACATTTTTCCTTTTCCATTTACAGGCTTTCCCTGTTTTCAGCTGAGGTTCCCATACACCACCATTTTACAATGTGCCTCAATGTCTCAACATTTTTTGCGATTATCTTTCAATTGCCTGACTGAGATTCATCTCATAATCAGTTATTTTTAAGAAGGTTGCAGGTCAATAAACTAAACAACTTCCAATCTATGATTGGCTGTATCATTTTGTTTTCTGTTCAAACCTGTACTGTTTTTGTTTTTATTAAAATACCTTTGCAGCTATTTGTTTTGATGCAAGGTCCTGACACCTCTCCCAACAGATGCTATGTGACCTGCTATGTACCACTGACATTTTGTGGCTATATTTCTTCCCTCAATCGCTTTTTGCAAGAGGAACATCCGATCCCTTTTGTTGGCTATATCTCTTTAGTTCTGGTTTAATACCTATAGCTCTTCATCATAAGTTTTTTCAAAATAGGAAGGTCATTCAGTATCCAAGAAGCAATCTCAACAAGACCAGAAGTAAATTTAAAGTGACCTCTCCTTGCCTTGTAAGTGATACTTTTAACTGTACATCCCAACTTCTATCTACTGCCCCAATTGTCCAGAAACATTGTACCAACAGTTTAATTGATTCCTTCACTAAAATTCCAAAATCTTTTCCCCTGTTGTAACAATGTATGTGCATTTTCATTTATTACTGCATTTTATCTACTGCTAAAGTTTGTGACTATACCCAATGCTCCTCTGAATCCTTTGGATTTCATGCACATCATCATTTGTCACTCTTCTAAATTTAAAGTTATCTGCAAATTTCAACACTTTGGACATGATTAAATTCTCCAAATCATTTTTAATATTTATAAACAAAAGTGGTCCCAATCCTGACTCATGTAGTTCACTACTAACAATCTGGTATCACTCAAACACCTCCTCATATACTGTTGTCTATCACTTATCCACTTGCTGATCCAGTCTAACACATTGCCTCTAATACCCTAACAAAATAATGCAGAAGTTGGAAAGCTGAAAGGAGAACAGAGAACACTGAAAATATTCAGCAGCCAGGCAGCCTCTGTGAAGAGAGAGACAGAATTACTGTTTTAGGTCCAGAGATGTGCAGGTCAGCTGAATTGGCCATACTTAAATTGTCAATTAGGTGCATTACTCAGAGGGAAAAGGGGTTTGGGTGGGTTACTCTTTGGAGGATCGGGTGTGGACCTGTTATACCGAAGGGCCTGTTTTCACACTGTAGGGAATCTAATCTAACCTAAAGGTCAGTGCTCTGTCATCAGAACACAGATTCTTCAAAGTCCTTCACCCTTTTCTCTCTTCACAGATACTGCTTGACTTATAGAGTATTTCCAGCATTTACTATTTTAGATCCAACACATTGCCACCTAGTCCACGAGGCTGACATGATGCTATGCTCCATTATCAATCAAGTGCTTTTCTGAAGTCAGTCTACAATCTCCACTGCCTCATTTGTATCCACTAGGTATGTAACTTCAAATAAATTGAATAAGCTCAAATTGCTCCTAAAGTAACACTGCTAATTCTAATTACCTTTGTCCCTTTTTATTATGTCTCCAGTTGTTCCTCATCATAGTTTCAAATAATTTCCCCACAACTGCTATTATTTGCTGGTTTGTCCACGATCCCCTTCGGGAAACCAGGAGAATGCTACTTTTCAATCTCCTGATACGTGACCTGAGTTTAGAAGCTCTGGAAAATATTAGTGAGGAGATTTGTAATCTCCCGAGCCAATTCATTCAAAAATCCTCAGATGAAAGTTGCCAGAGCTTAAGGTTTAATCTAAAACATCCACGAGTGCCTTTCCTTGTGACTTTAAAGGTTTTCATCTATACTTGTCAGTAAACAGTTTCCACCATTTTAGTATTTCTTCTCTGTTTCATACATAAACACTGAATGAGACAATTCAGTACCTTCACTGTTTTCAGTCACCTCTCTATTACCACTTCTAAGCAACTGAACAGTTCTTTCAATCTTTTCCTTGTTTCTGATACATTTGAAGTAGTCATTGTTGTTAGTCCTTAACATCTATCCTGTTGTGCTCTCAATTTAGCTTACTTATGTGTCGCTTTGCATTTTAGCTAGTTCTCATAGATTTTACTTTCCAGTGCCTTTTCTGAACACTTTTAAGATTCTTTTGGCATTCTCGCACTTCCTGAAATGGGCCAATCTGTAACATGTAAATTTACTGCTTTCCAAGACAAAAAGACTGCGTATAACTAAAGTGCCACAGTGTTGCTGAGGCAGCAACAGTATTTAACCAGCTGTGATGTGTGAATACTGTAAGATGGTCTCTGGAACTGACAAGTCCAGTGGGGTCACTTCATCATTCATACAAGGTCATCAATCTAAACTTGAAAACACATTCCAAATGCCATCAAGCAGCTCAGGAAAGATGTGAAACAACTGTATTTTTAGTGAAACCAGCTTTGCTTGTGATAGAAGAGTGTGTTGGCAACTCTTCTATCAGTGAGAAGTGTTTATATTTGAATTCTGAAATGTTGCATGACATGTCATAAAGATCAGTGTTGTGAGAAAGAGCCATTCTGTCCATCCAGTGTAAATCATGTATTATAAGATGACCCATTTTTTCCAGTTCTAAAGGTCATGTTTTTCGCTATATTCGGTATGTAACTTTTCAGTCTTGGCATGCTATACTCTCACGAGTAGTCAGACTTAATTATTCTCACCACAAGTGCATGTTTTGCTTACGAGTCCTTCATAATTGGTCATGAAGGGTCAGGAGGTCAGGTGGGCTGTGTTTTGGAGATGTTTTCAGAGTATAAGATACATCTACCCTTTATGTTAGAAGCAGATAACATTTCAGATGGCGACAATGGCTGGCATTTCTGTATGTAAGTCACACCCATTTTTGATATAAAGTGAGGGCTGCAGATGCTGGAGATCAGAGCTGAAAATGTGTTGCTGGAAAAGCGCAGCAGGTCAGGCAGCATCCAAGGAACAGGAGAATCGACGTTTCGGGCATAAGCCCTTCTTCAGGAATGAGGAAAGTGTGTCCAGTAGGCTAAGATAAAAGGTAGGGAGGAGGGACTTGGGGGAGGGGCTTTGGAAATGCGATAGGTGGAGGGAGGTCAAGGTGAGGGTGATAGGCCGGAGTGGGGTGGGGGCGGAGAGGTCAGGAAGATGATTGCAGGTTAGGAAGGCGGTGCTGAGTTCGAGGGATTTGACTGAGACAAGGTGGGGGGAGGGAAAATGAGGAAACTGCAGAAGTCTGAGTTCATCCCTTGTGGTTGGAGGGCTCCCAGGCAGAAGATGAGGCGCTCTTCCTCCAACCGTCGTGTTGCCATGGTCTGGCGATGGAGGAGTCCAAGGACCTGCATGTCCTTGGTGGAGTGGGAGGGGGAGTTAAAGTGTTGGGCTACGGTGTGGTTGGGTTGGTTGGTCCGGGTGTCCCAGAGGTGTTCTCTGAAACGTTCCGCAAGTAGACGGCCTGTCTCCCCAATATAGAGGAGGCCACATCGGGTGCAGTGGATGCAATAGATGATGTGTGTGGAGGTGCAGGTGAATTTGTGGCGGATATGGAAGTGTCCCTTGGGGCCTTGGAGGGAAGTAAGGGGGGAGGTGTGGGCGCAAGTTTTGCATTTCTTGCGGTTGCAGGGGAAGGTGCCGGGAGTGGAGGTTGGGTTGGTGGGGGGTGTGGACCTGACGAGGGAGTCACGGAGGGAGTGGTCTTTTCGGAACGCTGATAGGGGAGGGGAGGGAAATATATCACTGGTGGTGGGGTCCGTTTGGAGGTGGCGGAAATGACGGCGGATGATACGTTGTACATGGAGGTTGGTGGGGTGGTAGGTGAGGACCAGTGGGGTTCTGTCCTGGTGGCGGTTGGAGGGGCGGGGCTCAATGGCGGAGGAGCGGGAAGTGGAAGAGATGCGGTGGAGGGCATCGTCGACTACGTCTGGCGGGAAATTGTGGTCCTTGAAGAAGGACCCCATTTTAGATAAAATTTTCAAAGCTTCCAAGGCTGTTGGAACTGCAGACATCCATGCTACAGTAGTTTAATCTTTGTTACTATTGACAAAAAACACATTGTGGAGAAAGTGAGGACTGCAGATGCTGGAGATCAGAGTCAAGAGTGTGGTGCTGGAAAAGCACAGCAGGTCTGGCAGCCTCCGAGGAGCAGGAGAATCAATGTTTGGGGCTAGAAACCTTAATCAGGAATGAGGACATTGTGATGCATTGTGTCAAAGCATTTTATCTTGCACTCATCAAGACAATTCACAAAAAATACCAAGGTAAAGGGAAAACAACATTTATATTGTATAACAAGAGCATGTTAGTTGGTTGGTAAGTGGACTTGGATTGAAAAAGATTGGCATGGAGAATACAACAGTAAATGATTACTGGCAGTTAACAGCCAAATTTTATTTAAATGTTAAACCAGGTAGGTTGATTCTGACAGTTTTAACTAGTAAAATGTAAGAGTATGGCTGTCACCTATTTTGTTGAGCTAAAATAGGCACAGTGTTTACATGCTCTTTCTATCTGAAAAATACAGAACTCTGTATATTAATACATGAAGCTTCCAGTACATGCAATTTCACTATACTGTGAGTCTCAATTACCTTCCCACATTGGTTGTCATTGCAACTCTTTGCACACTCTGGAATATTTAGCACATGCAGTCAAATGTGGAATCACATTAACTGTTGTATATCATGCTTTGACTTTTGCAAATGTGGGCTGGTTGGGTACAATCAGTTCCTTGCCTGTTATGAACAGCCATGGGGATATGCTGTTAGGTCTGAAATACAATTGTTTGGGATTTACAGCCTATGTGCCTCGTATCAAACCAACATGAAATTCCTATTCCACATTACTCCTTTGTGTGATTACCAGAATGTATTTTAGGCTTGATGGCAGCATTTCATTAGTTGTGAACATCACTGCTACTATTGCATTGTCACCCTGTTTGAAACAGTTAGCTTCACATTTTACTGAAATATTTGAGTTGTCTTACAATTCCAGAGTATTCTGAGCTCTTTTTAAGATGATATTTGATGGCTTTGGGTCCATTCATGAGATTGTGTGATATACATCAAAGATGATCTGTTCAGGGTAGCCATTATCCCACAGGATGTGCCCTATTTGAACTTTAAGTTCCTATAATAAGCAAATTGTTTGGCCCTTTGCCAATTAAGCCAATCCTATACCACATAGAACTGTAGGAATACTAACTCATATCTTAATCTACAAGTAAAGGTAAGTTTGGACTAGAGAACAGTTGAGAGCCCCCAGTTGATTTCTCAACTTGGGCATTAAGGAAAGGAAGCTCACTTGATGTCTCCATTTCAAAGGTGAAATTGAATGCAAGATGGTATCCATTATGTCATGTAGGGAAATTTGTAAATGCAGTTGTGAATTAAAGTATAGCAAATTTAGATCGGCCATGATCATATCAAATGTCAGAGCAGGTTCGAGGGGCTGAATTGCCTACTTCTGCTCCTACGTCTTATGTTTTTAACATTCTAAATGTTTTATCAACATATTGGAGATATACACGGCGCAGTAGAATGAAAGGTGTCATTCCATTGAAGGCACCTTTCTCAAGGAACCTAACAAAGCAGTTTGCAAAAGTCCGACCAAGTGGGGCCCATGGAAATACCATCCGTATGTGGTATCATTAAAAGTGAACTCAACCACGTGTGCTGCTGAATTCATAAGTTCACTGAATTCATACAATGGTGGTGGTCTTGATCACCATGCTTTGCTTGAGAGCTGCAATGACGAAAAGACTAACAATGTCTCATAAACAAATTGACATTACGTTGTGATCAATATAAGTCCATGTGGTGTTTGAAAATATGAGGAATCCTTCACTGTGTATGTGGAAAGCTTGCTCAAAACATGTTGCAACAATTCACTCAAACATTTGGTGATCCAGTCAGATAAGATTGAGAGCAAAGGGACACCTTATGTGTGTGTCTTGGGTAGCCCATACACATATGGATGCAGTGAGGTGTGAGGACAAGCCCTGTCATACAGATCCGCTGGCAGCTCATTGCTCTCACACATGTCCATCAAGCAAAGGATGACTATTTCAGTGCCTTTATTGGATTTACTGATATATATGTTCTTGTGGGCCTCGAGGCCTTACAGTACTGCCAGACATTCATTTTACATATGAAAATTGGACAATTCATTTGGAATCCTGCAGAATGTATGCACTAGATCAGCTAGTCCATTAACAAGAATTCTCAGTCTGCAGTGGAAATGAGTGGATTGTGAGATAGCTGGGATTAGGAGTATGAACTCAGCAAAATCCTCTTCCCATTTGATGTGAGATGATGCCACACCAAAATTGAAATCATGCACAAAGACAAACTCGTCATTTTCAGTGAACACACAGAGAAATATATCACACGTTAAGGGCATTGTTAGCTATATCACCCAACTGTTTTTGCTTCAGTAAGTTTATGGCGCAAGCCTGTTTTAAAGGGGTACTGTTTATGGTGTGGTCATGTATTTAACCAAATCAAAACTGAAAGCAATCAGTGTACTGTACTTTAAGTCAAGTGCGACATAGACCATATCACTAATATGTTCAAATTGGATTTAAAAAAACATTCAGTTTTGGGACTGTATCTCAGTTCAGAACATTCAATGCTTTTGGAAATGAAAATTAGCCAAGCGTTGAGTTTAATACACTTGAAGAAATTGGATAGCTACCTTGCCCATTCTTAATAGTCTGGGTCTGCTTTCCCTGGGGCATCAGAGCCTGAGGGGTGACGTTATAGATGTTCATAAAATCATGAGGTGCATGGATAGGATAAATAGACAACATCTTTTTCCTGGGGTGTAGGAGTCTAGAAGTAGAGGGCAAAGGTTTAGGGTGAGAGGGTCAAGATATAAAAGGGACCTAAGGGGCAACCTTTTCATGCAGAGGATTGTGTGTGTATGGAATGAGCTGCCAGAGGAATTGGTGGAGGCTGGTACAATCACAGCATTTAAAAGTCATCTGGGTGGGTTTATGAATAGGAAGGGTTTGGAGGGATATGCTAGCAAATTGGACTAGATTATGTTCAGATATCTGGTTGGCATAAATGAGTTGGACCGAATGGTCTATTTCCATGCCATGCATCTCCATCACTCTATGACTGTGCTATCACTGAAATTCGTAAGCCAAATTATACATGGGATGACATCTCATTGGCTTGAAGACAACATTCTGTTAGTGACAAAGATCATACATGTTGCTACTGCTTCACCTATTGTTCAAATTTTTAAGATACCTTATCCTTCTCGGGTAATCTCAGGTAGACTGAGCATTTTTTGAATGAAAAATGCTGGTGTGATGTGAGGCTGTAGGCCATATTTATCAAATACTTCCTTATCCCTTTAGCTGTTGACAACAAGCAAGGTACTGACCACACTCAACAAACTTGCGTTTGTAAACTCACAAAACATTAGATGTGAATCTGTGATTGGACATAATTTGTTGAATAATACTGTGTGTGAAGAATTACACTGACAACCACTTTGGGATTGTCAGAAGGTTCACAGTTTGGTGCGTTTGAGTGCACTGCAAGCTCATATTATTGCACAGGGCTGCATTCTTTGTAGACAGGAAGAATGCATACACCTCAACAAAATGTGTGACAATGATTCACTGGTGTGTTTGTCAGGGTAATGCCTTGGCAAATCAGAGCTAACCTGCTTGGTTTGAAATTTAAACAAAGTTTGGTAGTTAACCATCAATTACTATTAACTGGTGTATTCTTCATGGTAAAACGTTGACCAATCAGCATCCACTTACAAACTCTCCTCCCATAAATAATAGATATTGTTTTCCTTTACTCTGGTATTCCTTACAAATTGTCTTGATGAGTGCAAGATGAGATGTTCAATCTTTCATAGGGAATACAATCTCTCTGCTCAAATATGCTATCACAATACCTCTTGAAATTATTCTGGGATTTCTCTCTCTATGGTCTATCTGAAGACTGCTCTTTGTTTTAAGTACAGCTCCAGTCATTGGTCCTGAACTCATACTTTGACCAATTTTCTCATTTGTCACTCTATCCTGAAGTCGTGTTTTAACTTTGAATAAGACAAAGATGAACCTTTCCCATTGTGCTCAGTGTCTTTATATTTTTGAAAATGTTTATTCTAATAAGACTCTTGAGAAAAATCATATGTTTTGTTTAAGGTTGCAAATTATGCTTTTGAATTATTCTGCTTATTTTCAAAATTATTTCTTGATGACCATTTTGACCTTTCAATACCCTCCATGCTACATTCCCTCTCATATTTCCTGCCATTGTGCAGACCTCTGAGGTCCACTCACAGTAGTAACTTCAGGAATGGAAAGTCAATACTACCACAGACCCACCGAGCAGCTGCTTGTCAATGCAGCCACGTAGCTTAGTGGGAACATTGCCCCCATGAATCACATCTTAAGAGATGAAGAAGTGGCATACATCAACTTAACATTGATTTTCCTTCTTGTGCTATAATATCTGGGTGAAATCAATTAGCTACAGTGTAACAAGGAACAGAGGTTAACGTTTCTGCTTCATTGCCAGAATGCAAGAACTCAGTAACAATCTCCAGATTAGTCAATGACGCATGATTTAGTGGCTCATTTGGTTTACTATCATGAAGTATGAGGAATATCTGTGTCTGGAATTTTGTCCCTTTGTTTTTGGTGTTGAGTCATTGTTGGTTGGTACTTGTGTAACCTTTGACATATAGATGTACCAGGGTTAATACATTAGATCTTACATCAGAGTGGGAGATGAATCTGTTGTAAGATTCAACAGGACAGTTTGTAGTCCAGAGCTATGGAGGCAGTGGAAAGTTGCCAGCTTCATATTTTTGGGGCTCAGAAAAGCCCATGGGGATCAGTGTCAGCTCAGTGAAGCTGAAAAGCTGTTGCCTGTTTCATGTGGTGGGCAAAGGAAAGCCTGTAGGCAGTGGTGTTCTACACTGGGCACTTCGGAAGCTGGGATCATGCTGTTAATTAGATGCTGGGTGCAGCCTTGTGAATCCAGTGCGATGTAGTTTGGAAGTGGACATTGAGCAGTCATTAGACATTCTAATTTTGAGTTTTGTTCTCTGACAACTTCAGTCAGGTGAAAGAGGAAGCAGAAAACTTCCAAGCTGAATGCATTTTTCAGTGAGGGATAAATGTTTAAAATAGAGAAGCTGAAGTCTCCCATGAGGAAAACAGATTTTGGATAGTTTCTGTGACTCACTGACGTCTCGGTGGCATGATTTGTGGAATCTATCCTTGCTATGTCTGCCATCTAATTTATGTTTATCACAGTTTGCCCATGGGTTCAAAATTACCTCATCTTAATTCTGAATGTGAATGTATAAGATAGGTAGTATTCGCTGTTTGCTTTGTTAACTCATGTATTGTATAGTTTATTCTGTTTGGTTAACACTGTGCAATCTTGCGGCTTTATTCTCTTAGTAATTGGGATTTCTGTTCTTGTCTACTTTAACACAAATGTTAGTGGTCTCTAAATGGACCAGAACAACATTTAGAAATATGTTCCAGTATTGCAATAGAAGTCAAACATAATGGAATGTATGGGATGGATGTTTATTATTTATTAACAATTCATTAGTATCTGGACGATTGTTTGAATGAGTAGAGCTAAGTTGAAATCAATGTACTCAGCTTTTTTATGTTACTACACATGATAAATCTTTGAACAATTCCTTTTTTGTGTTCCCTCTACTATGAATTGAGGTTGAAAAAGTGGAGTCTACCATAAACAATGAGTCATTTCTCATGTATTACTGGTAGTCTACTTTTATACAGTACAAACTTATACACATAATATCATGTGTGCATCACCATTTTATTAATTTAACATAAAAGGCAGCACAATTGAGTTACTTCAATTTCCATTATGTTATTAGACAAGCTACATTTTGAATATTGTGCATCGTTTCCTGACTACTTCAAACCTCGAAATAATATTACTGCATTGGATAAAGATCAGAGAACAGAAACAACTGTTTGGAATTTGCAGTTAAGTTATGAAAAATGACTCACTAAACTGTAATGGACAGTCAGTACAAGTTATTTAATTTGGGCAGTGAGTGGTCAATTAGAAGACTTAAGTTTGTTTCCACCCATTAGGATTCATTTTCACTTTTAACTGCTCAGCAGATTGTCTCGAGTGGGAAAAAAAATAGGCATGGTGTAAAACAGGTGGTAAGTGAAAATTCATGCTTGGTCGTCTGATAAGAAATCCCAAAAAAAACAGTTAATTCATAACTAATTGACATTATTTCAATTAAGTGAGGAGAGTTGGAAAGATTGCTCTCTTTTCTCTTTTGTCCAATGGCCACAGGGTTCTGAATTTGGAATGGACACAGTAACCAATTCCATGTGAACTTATCTAGTTAAATGTGGATAGTACAGAACTATACAGCCAGGTCCAAGGGATAATGGTATGTAAATTGTAGAATAATACTAATTGTAGCAGCCATTTTTTAGTTTCAGTCAGAGTCCAGGTTTGGGTTAAAAGCTATCTTTTTAAAAAGTCCAAAACTGACCCTGGCTAAAATTAATATTTGACTTGAGTATGTCTTTGTAATATTTTTTAAAAGCAGCTGATTAACAAGGAAGACATGCGATTGAGATTTCCAAGGGTAAACACAGATAGAGTCTATTGAATATTGCATGAAACATAATTGCTGAGACCTTGAAAGTGCTATTAATGCAATGTAGATATTTTGATGGTTTTTCTGGAGTTTTGTCTGATTTACCTTTGATATCTAATTAAGAAGCAACTTTGCGGAATCTTCCCTCAGCAGTTTAAATGGAAATTGGAGGGAAACTAAATGATAAAAGCAAAATAATACAGTTGCTGGAAATCTGAAACAAACAAAGAGAAAGCTGGAGACACTATAAAGAAGAGACATACTGGACTGAAAATGCTAATTCTGGTTCCTTCTTCATAGCTACTGCCACTCCTGCTTGAGCTTATTTGGCATTCCCTATGATAAGCTGAATGATTGATTGTTTTCAGGGCTTCATTATGTTCTCTTGTCATCAATATATGATCCTATTTAATACCACAAGAATGACAGCATGGTTTAAGATGTGTGGGTGAACTGTCAAGTTACTAGCAGTCATCCTTTCTGGTTACTGCTCGACACATGAGGCTTTCCAGTGTATGAGACTTCAGTGTAGAACAAACATGAGTTTTCCCACTTGGGGACTGATGTGAATTTGTACTTTAAATCCCGTTGATGCTTTACCTTTTTTTTTCTCAATGTGGCTTAAACTGTTGAATTTGTAAGTCAAACACTCTCAAAAGGTCAAATAGTGGTGTGCAAAAATTAGCAACCAAGAGACTAAACAGGAGCATCTAAGATTTTCCTCAGATCATCACAAGTCAACATGCGATACAATTCAGGCTATTCTTATTCAATGAAGATGACTGATCATACTGGACTCCATCTTAATGCCTGTCTACACTTAAAGTGGTTTAAAAGGTAATTTAAGAAAGTGTGATCAGCGTAAAAGTGTCATTGACTCAGATGGATGGATTAAGAGCCAATCATAATGGTCCCTGCCATCTCTTTTCCATTACTAGGCTATTAAGTCATATAATAGGAAAATATATCCTAATGGTCTTAGAAAAAAACCCAAAAATTAATACATAATGTTGTGCATTGTGTTGTTGAAATGCTCTTTCAATATTTAAAAAGGTCAAATGCAGGATTTTCCCTTTATGACTGTGCTGTGTGTATGGGTTCATGTTGATAGTGAACTGCTAGAGGATATATCTTAAGAGTGGTGCATAATGCTGCCTGGAGTAGCTAATCAGATATTAATGAGTATGTGTACTTGTTACTGTCACTGATTATAATGAAAACTCCTCCTCTAATTGTCAGGGATGGTGAGTAGGTGGTTTGAAAATCAATTGTTCTTAGTTTGATATGCTGATCTTGTGTGATATGCTGATCTTGTGTGGATGTTGTGGTGCTGTTCCACCTTCTTTGATTTGGTTTTGTGCTCAAGTGCAAATATTTTTCCACCTCAATGATGCTGAATAACTGCTATGAGAAATGTCAGCATGTGGATTAATGTATTTCATTTCAAAGCATTTCAGAAACTGCTGCAGTTTTAAAGGTTCAAATGGTGTTCTTGACCCCGTTACCCCACCAGCACTTTAATGCTCACATCTGATTCATAGACCCCCATTATCACTGTGTCAACATGTTTTCATTTCAAAAATGTGTGCTATTCTCAGTTTGCCTGATGCATTGTCTCCTTGATGAAGAACAAACTATACCCTTAAGAAGTTATATGCAATGTACACGTACGTACAGCAATATAAATTTTCATTATCTGAATAGAATTGATACCTTGAGATTTTACAAATGATTATGGACAGTTATTTCCCTTGTGCAATGTATATAATTGAAATCAGAAAGCTGTTCTTTATGATCTGTTTTTTTATTTTGTTTCACAGGGAGGAAATCCTTCCCCCACATTACTTTAGTCACAATAAAGTCGCTGTCTGAATTTGTTATTCCTGTATGAGCATATATTCAGAAAGTGCTATATATGACAGGGTATATTTTCTGGTCCTGACACCAAAGTGAGAGTGGGAGAGGGAACAAGAGTGCAACAAGCAAAATGCTTGCTCACTGCTCTTGAGCCCCTGTTATTTTCTAGGTTCAGCCCTTATTTATCTATACCAACCTCTGGGGTCTGTTGCTGGGAAATTCGCTGAAGTGGGTGAGTTGAATGGTACGCAACAGTGACCTTACAATAATAGAAATATTAAACAGGCAGCCAATTAAGGATGAAGGCCCCATGGGAACATAAAGCATGTTATATACTGTTATATTCCAGACTTTCTAAAAGCAGTAGATAGCAAAAAGAAAAGTTAGCAAACATCAGTAGCTGGTAAGATAATTCTTGACCTGAGGAAGAGAGTGTGTGTGCAAGTGATGGAGTGTTGAAATGGAGATGGTGTTAGATGAAATGAGTGCAAGGCACTTTGCCCTGTTTGTCAGTGCAGGGCATCCTCCCAAGAGAATAGCAATACAGTGTATTTTGCAGAAGGTTGCAGCCAGGGTCCATGCTGTGTGTAATATCATATTTCATATCTGTAAACAATGATGGCAAACTGGAGAATAGCAGTATAATGTAAGACTATCGGATAATGCCATTTACTATTAAAACCAAAGCAAACTACTGTAGATGTTGGAAATCTGAGTCAAAAACAGAAAATGCTGGAAACACTCATAAAAAACAGAACAATACAGCACAGCACAGACCCTTCGGCCCTTGATGTTGCGCCAACCTGCAGAACCAATCTGAAGCCCATCTAACCTACACTATTCCATTCTCATCCATATGCCTATCTGATGACCATTTAAATGCCCTTAAAGTTGGTGAGTCTACCACTGTTGCAGACAGTACATTCCTCGCCCCTACTACTCTCTGAGTAAAGAAACTACCTCTGACATCTGTCCTATATCTATCACCCCTCAATTTAAAGCAACGTCCTCTTGTGTCAGCCATCGCCATCTGAGGATAAAGGTTCAGCTAACATATATGTTGCCTTGCTATTACTGAGTGTTTCACCTTTATAATCCTTTGTACTAGGCTTTACTTTAATGAAACGTCAGACTAAATTTATTTTTCACCAGTTTGTCATAATTTAGTGATGTGTAATAATTAAGCAAGCAAGGAATTAATATGTGGTAAATGTAAGACATCAGTATCATCCTGTTAGCCTTTGCCTGTTGTTACATTTGTGATGTAAGTGAGAATTGCTAATTGTCAAAAATAAGGTTCTGTGTTTGTCAGTATGAATAAGTAAAACAAGTGCTGATCTTCCAAAGAGTGAGAATAGAGGAGTTAACATCAGATAATAAAGAAATGACAGACTAATTAAAAAAAAAATCTTCTGTCTTCTCTATAAAGGATACTATAGTGCTCTAGTAATAACTAGTAGCTAGCAAAGATTAAAAAGCAGTAACTTCTACCAACAAGCATACACTGAAAAGAAGTCAGAAAGAGAACTCATTCAGTAGGACAGAGCACAAAACATTTACTCAGGCATCCACAAGTCATGGAAATGTGTTGCTGGAGAAGCGCAGCAGGTCAGGCAGCATCTAGGGAACAGGAGAATCGACGTTTCGGGCATTAGCCCTTCTTCAGGAATGGCTGAAGAAGGGCTAATGCCCGAAACGTCGATTCTCCTGTTCCCTAGATGCTGCCTGACCTGCTGCCCTTCTCCAGCAACACATTTCCATCTCTGATCGCCAGCATCTGCAGACCTCATTTTCTATCCACAAGTCATGAGCTGGTGCGACAGAGAGATCTGACTGATCCACTCTATTAAACTTCTGTACTTAATGTGATAGCATTCTGTGAAATCTGTGGAAACTTAGATCTTATTGCTGGTTAAGACTGCAAGATCTTTAGAATGGCTGTTGACTCCATTTATAATTGCAATGGACTTAGTCTACAATTAAAGTTAAATTAAATGCTCCAGACCTTACACAATTATAATTTCAAAATTACGCTATGGTTTCATTTTGGTAAGACCCAATGTAAGAAGGGCTACTGAAAAATTATGCTTTGTACTAATACAGCACAGATTAGATACTATGCAAGTGAGCCAGTTCTCTTTTTCCATCCTTGTCTGTTTTGTTCCTAAACTTACAGCCTTAGTGATTAGAAAACAAACCTTTAGATATTTAGTTTTCTAAAATCTTCTGATCTTCAGCCACAGAGTTTTGTCACAAAAGTATCAGTTCTGAGTATTTAAGGATTATTGTAAGAGTTAAAACATGGAGCATTTGCAAATATTTCTCACATAGATAGAAAACCATCTTTACAAAACATTACGATAGGTCATACTTTAAACTATCTGAAAAGATTAAAAGCACTGGTTACAAACTAGACAGATTGTTAAAGCTGATGAGGAGGCTCAGTTTATTATAGCTAGGAAGAAAGAACTATCTGTTAATGCAATCTATAAGAGGAAGCTTTGAGATGGAATCAGTTAGATGAGAAAAGCTGGAGTAAGAACTTCCAGTCAGAAGCTGTGTTAAAAGTACTTGAAGAGAGTCATACATTCTGAGCTTGAATTGAGTAATAGAGTCATAGAGTCATAGAGGTGTACAACACAGATACAGACTCTTCAGTCCAACCCATCCACGCCGATCAGATATCCCAACCCAATCTAGTCCCACCTGCCAGTACCTGGCCCATATCCCTCCAAACCCTTCCTAGTCATATACCTATCCAAATGCCTTTTAAATGTTGCAATTGTACTAGCCTCCACCACTTCCTCTGGCAGCTCATTCCATACACATACCACCCTCTACATGAAAAAGTTGCCTTTTAAGTCTCTTTTATATCTTTCCCCTTTCACTCTAAACCTATCACTCGATTAACCAAGCCACAGTCCCTGTAGTCTCCTTATGTTCTCTTTGCAAATTACTTTCCTACTTCACTGTAGGTGAGCAGCAAATTTGTCAACAACACATTCCAAGCATTCATCTGAGACATTTGTGTCAATTGCAAATGGTTGAAATCCCAGTTATGATCCCTGCAGCATGCAATGTCACAAAGCTGGTTTCTTTTTCCTAAAAGCTGTTCCTTTTCTCAAGAATACTATATCCTTGGTTTTTTTCAGAGGGATAATAAACTGCTCTCAGTGCCGATTAGACTGATTTGGTCCAGAGATTAAAGAGTATTAAGAGGCGTTTTTGTTTATATGTAAACAGATGAGAATCCAGGCCAAAGTGGCCATGTTTTAGAAGTGACCTGGATAATGAAAAGAGAAAAGAACTGACGTTTCGAGTCTAACTGACCCTTTGTCGAAGCTTTGACAGAGTGTCAGTTAGACTCAAAACATCGGCTCTTTTCTGTCCTTACAGATGCTGCCAGACCTGCTGAGATTTTCCAGCATTATCTCTTTTGGTTTCAGATTCCAGCATCCACAGTAATTTGCTTTTATTTTAGTCAACCTAGCTAGCTTACTCTGGGTAATTCTCACTGTACATTTACTGAAACAAATTGCAAACTTTTGGTCTGGGTTGCCTGCTTAAGAATGTTTTGAGTGGTCTGGCCTAGTCCATAACAGATTGGGGGATCTTTGCAGGATTTTAAACAGCGAGTGGTAGGTGCTAGTGTCTTCATTTCGGGTGTTGGTTGGTTGGGTAGACAAAGCTTGGGATAGTAATGGCTTTTTCAGTCACCAAAAGTTTTCTGGATGTGGATGTGGTGATTTTGGAAGTTTTGCAAAAGGTGAAGAAGACCAAGCTGTAAGAATTAGCAGACCAGCTGGGACTGGAATTGCCTGCTTCTGTGAGGATAATTACAGTAGTAGCTTAGCATTTAAACTTGCTGGAGAAACTATCAGAATCTACAGAGATGGCAAGAATTGAATTGTAAATGAAGCAACTTGAGTTAGAGGTTAGAGATAAGGAAAGAGCAGCAGAAATGAAACAGTTTGAGTTATGATTAAAAGCATAAGAGAGGGAAAAAGAGAGAGCAGCAGGACAGAAAGATAAAGAGAGAGCTTTTGAACTTCAAAAAACTGACACTTAAGAAGGAAAGTCAGCTTAAAAAGCTGGAGATAAAGGCTGAGGGTAGGACTTAGTGAGGAAGACAGTGAGGAGGAGCAAGCCTCTGGTAGTCAGAAGCCTAGTGAGAAACTGTTTAAGTATGTTCAAGCATTGCCTAAATTTGATGAGAAGGATGTGGAAGCCTTTTTCATCTTATTTGATAAGGTGGTTAAACAAATGCAATGGCCAGTGACCATGTGGGTTTTGTTGATCCAAATGAAACTTGGAGGTAGGGCTAATGAGGTATTCGCATCACTATCAGAGGAGGTATTTAGGAGTAGGAGGAGGTGGAAAGCCATTTTAAGTGCATATGAGCTTGTACCAGAAGCCTATAGACAATGTTTCAAGAATCTCAGGAGGACCCTGGTCAAACCTATATTGAGTTGAAAGGATCAAACAGAGTAATTTTGATAGGTGGATAACAGCTTTAAAAATCAAGCAGAACTACGATGCCCTCAGGGAAGTTATTAATTTGGAAGAGTTCAAAAAATTCACTGCCTTAAGTAGTGCAAACTCACGTGGAAGGAAGTGTAGAGAATTAAAACATCAAGGTTAGCAGCTGAAGTGGCCGATGAATATGAGCTGGTCCATAAAACACAGTTTGGCTTCCAGAATCAATTTCAGTCCATGAGGGGTAGAAACTGGGGGCAAAGAGAAATCCTCACATGGAAAGGGAAAGGTAGATCTCATTGAAAGTCAAAAGGATAATTTACCACAGGGTAAAAAAAAAACTCTTGAGGAGCACAAAGAAGTTAAAAAGCTCCAGTGTTTTCATTGTAATAAAGTGGGCCACACAAAATCAAAGTGTTGGTGGGCTAGGAGAAAGCCAGAGGTAGGAAAATCAGACAAGCCTGGAAGTTTTGTTGGACTAGTAACAAAACACCCAAAGGAAGTTAGACAACTGCCTCAGAATGTATGAGATTATCAGAGGTTGATTATGAAGGAAGTGCCAGATCTGCTTAAAAAATATACATGCAAGCATAATGTTTATTCACATAGGCCCGGAGTAGCAGGTAAAGAGGTTACAATATTAAGGGACACAGGATCCTCTCAGTCTGTAATGCTGAAGGATGAGGAGATAAGTATTCCTAGGGACTATTGCCAGAAAAGATACTGGTAACAGGAATTCATGGTGAGACAAAAAGTGCTCAATTATGTAAAGTGAGGCTAGAGAGTCCAGAGAAGGGTGAAAAAATTGTGGTATGAGTACTGAACAAACTCTCAACTCCAGGAATACAATCTCCTTGCAAATGATATAGCTGATTCACTAGTAGGCGTGCTGCCTACTCTAGTTGAAAAGCCAGTGGAGATGCAGGCAACTGAAGAAAAGATCAATAGTTTTCCAGGAATTTTCCCTGATTGTATGGTCACAAGATCCCAGAGACAAGTTGAAGCAGGAGAGTTCAACAGGCACACATACAGAAGCTGACATAGCTTTATCCAAGACTTTTTTTGATCAGATAAGTGGCACAGAGAAGGAGTAAATAAGTAAACATGCCAGTATCTTTAGCTCTGCTAAGCTGATTGAATTACAGCAGAAAGATGAGAACTTAAAACAGTTATATCAAAAGGCATTTACAAAGAAGGAGAGTGAATGCATCCCTGTGTGTTATTGCTTAACAAATGATGTCTTAATGAGGAATTGGAGACCACCACACATTCAAGCAGATGAGAAATGGGCAGAGATTCATCAAATTGTTTTAACGGTAGGGTATAGAAAGTAGGTGCTGCAAGCGATGCATGAGCTACCACTTGGAGGTCATTTAGGAGTGAGGAAAACACAGGCTAAAATACAACAACATTTTTACTGGCCTGGACTACACAAGGATGTCGTTGAATTTTTGCCAGACATGCCATACATGTCAGCTAATCAGAAAACCACAGGCAGTAATAAAACCTGCACCTTTAATATCTGTTCCAGCTTTTGAAGAACCTTTCAAAAGAGTCTTGATTGTTTGCATAGGTCCTCTACCTCAGAAAATGTGGGAATAAGTATTTATTAACAATAATGGATTAATTGACTAGATTTCCAGAGGCAACAGGACAGCTGAAAGGGTTGTAGAAGAATTACTGAAGTGTTTTACTAGATGTGGATTATCAATACAGATCCAGTCACATCAATGATCAACCTACACATCCAAACTGTTCAAGGCGGTTTTGGAGAACTTGGGAATAAAGCAATTCAAATCTATTGCATATCATCTGGATTTGAAGGGAGCACTAGAGAGATGGCATCAAACATTAAAGACCATGTTGAGAGCTGATGGGCACGATTATTCAGATGATTTGGATAAGGGAGTTCTGTTTGTACTTCTTGCAATCAGAGATGCATCGAGTGAATTGACCAAATTCAATCCATTTGAATTAATTTTTGGGCATGAAGTAAGAGGACGGTTAAAATTGACTAAGGAGAAATGAATAGTCAGAATTCAGAGACCACCCATTTGGACTAAATGCCAAATTTTAGAGAACAATTAAATAGAGCTAGAGAGTTGGCTAGACAGCATTTAAAAGTATCACAATATGCAATGAAACAGGAGTGGATAAAAACCACAAATTCACAATTTTGTAATTGGGGTAAAGTATTGGTGTTACTTCCAGTAACAGGTGAGCCTTTAGAAGCAAGGTTTAGCGGATCGTAACAAATTGAGAAGAAATTGAGTAAAGTGAACTACTTGATAAGGACTCCAGACAGGAAGAAATCTCACACAGTGTGTCATGTGAATATGTTCAAAAGGTATTTTGATAGGGAAGGAAAGCAAGAGGAGAAGGTGTTAATGATTACAGCACAGGAGGAAGAACCAAGTTCAGAGGATTCTGAATTGGACATTCCTCAAATCAAATTGAACAATGAAGAAGTTGTCAAAAATTAGGATACATTATTGAGTTACCTTTCACAAGAAAATTGAAATGACCTGAAAGAATTATTACTGTCACATGGAGAGATGTGCGGAAATAAACTTGGAAGTACTAACCTAATTGTGCATGATGTAGATATAGGAGATGCCGTTCCAATTAAGCAACATCCTTATAGGCATAACCCTCTAAAGTTGGCACAGGTTCAAAAGGAGATAGAGTGCATGCTCCAAGACGGCATAATCAAAGTGAGTTACAGTGACTGGAGCTCACCTATAGAGATGGTGCCAAAGCCAGATGGTACCCAACAGTTATGTGTGGACTATCACAAAGCCAATGCCATTACAAAGACTCATGCATATCCAATTCAACAGTTGGAGGACTGTGTCAAAAAAGTGTGACAAGCAACTTACATTTCCAAGTTGGACTTGCTCAGGGGCTACTGGCAGGTACCTCTGTCAGAAAGAGCAAAGGTGATTTTCGGGTTTTGTAATGCCAAATGGACTGTATCAGTTTAAAATCATGACATTTGATATGAAACACGCACAAGCCACATTTCAGAGACTGACTAATAAGGTTATTGCCGGATTATTCAACTGTCTGGTGCATATTGATGACATGGTGATTTTTTTTGTCACTCATGGAAGGAACATTTACAGCATTTATCGGACTTGTTCGATCGACTTCGGAAGGCAGGCTTGGTGGTAAACCTAGCTAAAAGTGAATCTGCCAAAGCCCAAATCACCTTCCTGGGCCATGTTATTGGACATGGACAAGTAGCCCCAGTGGATGGAAAAACGAAGGTAATTGGGGAACTTCCCACACTGTCAACGAAAAAAGCAGTACTATGGTTCCTGGGTTTGAATGCATTTTACCGAAAGCTTGTGCCCAACTTTATCAGTGTGGCTGCTCCATTCACCGAATTGTTAAAAAAGGCAAGAATTTCAGTGGACAGAGGACGATCAAAAGGCATTTGACAGCTTAAAAACTATGTTAACCACTGCCCCAGTATTAATCACACCTGATTACACCTGAAGCCTTTCAAGGTGGCTATCGATACCAGTGATGTGGGTGTCAGTGCAGTGCTCCTGCAGGAGGATGACGAGGGGATAGAAAGACCCATCGTGTATTTTTCCAGGAAGTTGAGCTTTCATCAACCGAAATATTCAACGGTGGAAAAAGAGACTTTAAGCTTGGTGTTGGCATGACAACACTTCAGTGTTTATATTAAAAGCAATGCATCTGAGAAAATCGTGTACATTGATCATAACCCATTGACATTTGTGGAAAAATTTAAGGACAAAAATGCCAGACTGGTTAGATGGAGGTGTTTGTTGCAGCGATTCAATCTGACTATTGTGCAGGTGGCAGATCATGAAACCATGATTGCTGATGTGTTATTGAGACTCGAATGAGATATGGGGGCGTTCGGTGGCGGGTGAGCCACGACCAAAATTTGCATGTGGTTGTGCATGATTGTATGTGTACAGTTAGTATAGTATATATGTGTGTTAGGCTACTAACTGGGTCTTTGGAAGGTTTTAAAAATGAAGCCATCTTCTGGTATTGATGATTCATTTTTTTAAGAGGGGAGGTGTCACAAAGCTGGTTTCTTTTTTCTGAACGCTGTTCCTTTTCTCAAGGATACTACATCCTTGGTTTTTTTTCAGAGGGGTAATAAACTGCTCATGGTGCTGATTAGATTGGTTTGGTACAGAGATTAAAGAGTATTGAGTGGCCTTTATGTGTAAACAGATGAGACTTCAGGCCAAAGTGGCCATGTTTTAGAAGTGACCTGTATAATGAAAGGGGAGTGGTCAGCTCTCTAACTGAGCAGTATAGTTCAGTCCAGAACTGGTTGGGAGTTCAACATTGAGCTGTGTGGAAACTGTCTCTCTCTCTCTGTGCCCTTCTAACTTCAACCTGTTCCATTTTTCAAACTGTTTTTTAAGGGGGTTTGCTCATTGGGACTGTATGCATATTCCGAACAGCATAATTAAGTCTAGTTTGGATACACTGAGTTCTGTCGGGTTTTTAAAATTCTGTTCTTTGTGTTTAATTGTGTAATTTTGTGAATAAATTTATGTTTGTTTTAAAACCTAATAGTCAACCTAGCTCGCTTACTCTGGGTAATTCTCACTGTACACTTACTGAAACAAATTTAAAAATTATGGTCTGGGTTTCCCGTTCAAAAATGTTTTGAGTGGTCTGGTCTAGTCCATGACAGTGACATCTTATAGAATTTAAGTTTAGGAAGTAGAGCTGAAAAGAGTCATAGAGATGTACAGTATGGAAACAAACCATTTGGTCCAACCCGTCCATGTCAACCAGATATCCCAACCCAATCTCGTCCCACTGCCAGCACCCAGCCCATATCCCCCCAAATCCTTCCTACTCATATACCCATCCAGATGCCTTTTAAATGTTGCAATTGTACTATCCTCCACCACTTCATCTGGCAGCTCATTCCGCACATGCACCACCCTCTGCGTGAAAACGTTGCCCCTTAGGTTTGTTTAATATCTTTCCCCCCTCACCCTAAACCTATGACTTCTAGTTCTGGACTCCCCGACCCCAGGGAAAAGACATTGTCGAATTACCCTAGTCATACCCTTCATGATTTTATAAGCCTTTATAAGATCACCCCTCAGCCTCCAAAGCTCCAGGGAAAACAGCCCCAGCCTGTTCAGCCTCTCCCTATAGCTCAAATCCTCCAACCCTGGCAACATCCTTGTAAATCTTTTCTGAATCCTTTCAAATTTCACAACATCCTTCCGATAGGAAGGAGACCAGAATTGCATGCAATATTCCAAAAGTGGCCTAACCAGTGTCCTGTACAGCCGTAACATGACCTCCCAACTCCTGTACTCAATACTCTGACCAATAAAGGAAAGCATACCAAATGCCTTCTTCACTATCCTATCTACCTGCGACTCTACTTTCAAGGAGCTATGAACCTGCACTCCAAAGTCTCTTTGTACAGCAACACTCCCCAGGACCTTACCATTAAGTGTATTCGTCCTGTTAAACTTTGCTTTCCCAAAATGCAGCACCTCACATTTATCTAAATTAAACTCTATCTACCACACCTCAGCCCATTGGCCCATCTGATGAAGATCCCATTGTAATCTGAGGTAACCTTCTTCGCTGTCCACTACACCTCCAATTTTGGTGTCATCTGCAAACTTTCTAACTATTAGCATTTGTTGAGAGGTGCGAGGGAAGAGCGGAGGACTGCTGGGAAGGTGAGTAAAAAAACAAAATTTTTTGAACAGAGCGGTGAGGAGAGAGGGCAGAGAAAAATGAGGGCTGCTGGGAAGTTTTTAAGTTGGTGAGATCTAAACCCAAGACCCTGCACTGTAGGGCCTCCCTCTCACCAACCTCCTCTAACCTTACTAAGAGTCTGTAAACCCGGTAGGTTTTCAGGCTTTCTCTTTTTTTTCCCTTTTCGTCTCTTTCTTGGTTAGTCCTGACTGGGCTCTCAGATTAGCTGGGTATGGCTGTTCGGGCAGTTGCATGTTCCTCCTGCAGAATGTGGACTTCAACCCCATGCATTAATGTGGACTGCACCAGTTTCCTGATTTCCCCTCACCCACCTTACCCCAGTTCCAACCTTCCAGCTCAGCACAGCTCTCATGACCTGCCAATCTCCCTTCCCACCGATCCGCTCCACCCTCCTCTCGGACCTATCACCTCCATCTTTCACCTTTTGTACTCTTTGCTACCTTCTCCCCAGCCCAATCTCCCCGCCCCCCCAACCCCCCATTTATCTCTCCACCCTATCTCTCCTTCCTGCCTCTATTCCTGATGAAGGGCTTTTGCCCGAAATGTTGATTTTCCTCTCCTCGAATGCTGCCTGCCCTGCTGTGCTTTTCAAGCACCACTCTGATCTAAACTTTAGAGGATTACAGGCTTGATAGAAAGGAGCTCAGAAATAGGTTGAGGAGGGCCAGGAGGGGGCACAAGATAGGCTTGGCAGGAAGGTTTAGGGAGAACCCAAAAGCATTTTACTCATACGTGAGGAATAAGAAAATGATCAGGGAGAAGGTAGAGCCGATCAGGAATAGCTTTTGGGCCGATCAGGGAACTTGTGCATGGAGATAGAGGAAGCCCTAAATGCCATTTCCTGTTCTTTTTCTCAGGGGGTGGTAGATGGGGTCTAATGATGTGTTTGTTGATAGAGTTCCGGTTGGAATGCCATGCTTCTAGGAATTCTCTTGGGTGCCTCTGTTTGGCTTATTCTAAGATGGATGTGTTGTCCCAGTCGAAGTGGTGTCCAGGCAGAATACTTTCCATAGTAAGTTTTGAGAAGATTTACAGCTCAGGTTAAGGTTCTGAATGTAGGTTTGCTTGCTGAGCATGTTGTTCTCTCTCTCACTAGTATCCTTACGTACAGATAAGGAAGGACACCACTTTGACTGGGACAACACATCCATCTGAGAAAAATCCAAACAGAGACACGCATGAGAATTCCTAGAAGCATGGCATTCCAACCGGAACTCTATCAACAAACACATTGAGTTAGACCCCATCAACCACTCCCTGACAAAAATGACAGGAAATTACATCACCACAGGAAATTACATCACCACAGGAAATTACATAACCAACCCAAAGAAACCCAAACATATAAATAGAATGTAGGAATCATGTACAGTGCTTCGCCTGAGGCCCACTGAAACTGTTACCTAGTAGATGAAACATCTGGAAATGAACTTTCCAGCTCAGTGAGCAAACTTACATCCAGAACCTCAACGTGAGCTACAAATCTTTGCAAAACTCGCGATGGCAAGTATTCTTCCTGGAGATCAGTGTTGAGTGGTGTCCCACAGGACTCTGTTCTTGGGCCTCTGCTCTTTGTAGTTTTTATAAATGACTTGAATGAGGAAGTTGAGGAGTAGGTTAGTAAATTTGCAGATGTTTCAAAGGTTGGAGGTGCCATTCATAGTATCGAGGGTTATTGCAGGCTGCAGGTCGACATAGACAGGATGCAGAGCTGGACTGAGAAATGGCAGATGGAGTTCAACCTGGATAAATGGAAAGTGATGCATTTTGGAAGGTCGAACTTGAATGCTGAATATCGGATTCAAGACAGGATTCTTGGCAATGTAGAGGAACAGAGGGATCTTGGTGTTCAAGTACATAGATACCTCAAAGTTGCGACCCAAGTGGATAGGATTGTTAAGAAAGCATATGGTGTTCTGTCTTTCATTAACAGGGAGATCGAGTTTAAGAGCCATGAGGGTTTGCTGCAGTTCTACAAGTCCCTGGTGAGATCACACTTGGAATATTGCGTCCAGTTCTGGTCAATCTGCTATAGGAAAGATACAGAGGCTTTGGAGAGGGTGCAAAGAAGGTTTACCAGGGTGCTGCCTGGACTGGAGGGCTTGTCTTATGAAGAGAGGTTGACTAAGCTTGGATTCTTCTCTCTGGAGAGAAGGAGGAAGAGAGGTGACCTGATTGAGGTATACAAGGTAATGAGAGGCATGGATAGAGTCAATAGCCAGAGACTTTTCCCCAGGGCAGGATTGACAGGGATGAGGGTCATAGTTTAAGATATTAGGAGGAAGGTATAAAGGAGGCGCCAGAGGTAGGTTCTTTATGCAGAGAGTTGTGAATGCATGGAATGTGTGGCCAGTGGTGGTGGTGGAAGCAGAGTCATTAGGGACATTTGAGTGCTTGCTGGACATGCACATGGATAGCAGTGAGTTGCGGGATGTGTTGGTAAGGTTATTTTATTTTATATTAGGATTAATCCTTGGCACAACATTGTAGGCCAAAGGGCCTGTTCTGTGCTGTACTTTTCTATGTTCTGTGTTCTATGTTCTATATCTCCTATGTTCATATCCAAATAATTTATATAAATGACAAAAAGTGGTGGATCCAGCACTGATCCTTGTGGCACTCCACTGGTCAGGCCTCCAGTCTGAAAAACATCCCTCCACCTCCCCCCGCCCCCCCATGCCTTCTACCTTTGAGCCAGTTCTGTATTCAAATGGCTAGTTACAGTCGTAGAGTCATAAAGATATATAGCATGGAAACAGACCCTTCGGTCCAACCCGTCCATGCCAACCAGATATCCCAACCCAATCTAGTCCCACCTGCCAGCACCTGGCCCATATCCCTCCAAACCCTTCCTATTCATATACCCATCCAAATGCCTCTTAAATGTTGCAATTGTACCAGCCTCCATCACTTCCTCTGGCAGCACATTCCATACATGTACCACCCTCTGCGTGAAAAAGTTGCCCCTTAGGTCTCTTTTATATCTTTCCCCTCTCACCCTAAACCTATGCCCTCTAGTTCTGGACTCGCCCACGCTAGGGAAAAGACTATGCCTATTTACCCTATCCATGTCCCTCATAATTTTGTAAACCTCTATAAGGTCACCCCTCAGCCTCCAAAGCTCTAGAGAAAACAGCCCCAGCCTGTTCAGCCTCTCCCTACAGCTCAAATCCTCCAACCCTGGCAACATCCTTGTAAATCTTTTCTGCACCCTTTCAAGTTTCACAACATCTTTCCGATAGGAAGTAGACCAGAACTGCACGCAATATTCCAAAAGTGGCCTAACCAATGTCCTGTACAGCCAAAACATGACCTCCCAACTCCTGTACTCAATACTCTGACCAATAAAGGAAAGCATACCAAATGCCTTCTTCACTATCCTATCTACCTGCGACTCCACTTTGAAGGAGCTATGAACCTGCACTCCAAGGTTTCTTTGTTCAGCAACACTCCCTAGGATCTTACCATTAAGTGTATAAGTCCTGCTAAGATTTGCTTTCCCAAAATGCAGCACCTCGCATTTATCTGAATTAAACTCCATCTGCCACTCCTCAGCCCATTGACCCATCTGGTCAAGATCCTGTTGTAATCTGAGGTAACCCTCTTCGCTGTCTGCTCCACCTCCAATTTTGGTGTCATCTGCAAACTTTCTAACTATACCTCTTATGCTCACATCCAAATCATTTATGTAAATGACAAAAAGTAGAGGACTCCGCACCTATCCTTATGGCACTCCACTGGTCACAAGCCTACAGTCTGAAAAACAACTCTCCACCACCATCCTCTGTCTTCTACCATTGAGCCAGTTCTGTATCCAAATGGCTAGTTCTCCCTCTATTCCGTGAGATCTAACCTTGCTAATCAGTCTCCCATGGGGAACCTTGTCGAACGCCTTTACTGAAGTCCATATAGATCACATCTACCACTCTGCCCTCATCAATTCTCTTTGTTACCTCCACAAAAAACTCAATCAGGTTTGTGAGACATGACTCCCTGTGTTCCATGAGATCTAACCTCGTTAACCAGCCTCCCATGGGGAACCTTGTCAATGTAGATCATGCCTACTGCTCTGCCCTCATCAATCCTCTTTGTTACTTCTTCAAAAAACTCAATCAAGTTTGTGAGGCATGATTTCCCATGCACAAAACCATGTTGACTGTCTCTAATCAGTCCTTGCCTCAGAATTCCCTCCAACAACTGGCCCACCACCTACGTCAGGCTTTTTGGTCTATAGTTCCTTGGCTTGTTCCTACCACCTTTCTTAAATAGAGGCACCATGTTAGCCAACCTCCTGTCTTCTGACACATCACCTGTGCCTATCGATGACACAAATATCTCAGCAAGGGGCCCAGCAATCACTTACCTCACTTCTCACAGAATTCTAGGGTACACCTGATCAGGTCCTGAGGATTTATCCACTTTTATGCATTTCAAGGCATCAAACAGTTCCTCCTCTGCAATGTGGACATTTTTCAAGTTGTCACCATCTATTTCCCTACGTTCTATATCTTCCATGTTTTTTTCCACAATGTTCAAGTTAATTCTGTAGAGTAGGTTCCATAATGTTAATACAAATTCATAATATAATTACTGTACATTATATGTGACATAAAACATGAGAAACTGTAAGAGCTTAATTTTATTTTCAGTTCATGAACAAAAGAATCTATTTTAATTCATGACTGCACTTACTGTTAGCAAAGTACTTCATTGCTCTGTTTCTGTTGTTTTCCTGTGAATTGTCACTTTAACTATGATTTTTCCCAGGTTGCGGTTCGTGTGAACATTGCCTGACCCAAATGAAGCCTTCATGAATGTCAGCAAATTGGAGTCATATCATGTCATTAGAAGTTTGACACAAGTTGTTGCAAAATCACAGAAGTCCCATTCAGCATCCAATTGCCAGTAAAATTTAGAAAAACCTATCTCTCTTTGGAACTACTATTTCAAGAATACACACATCCATTGACAAGTGGAAGATTGGAATTTATGTACCATTGTGTTTTTCACTTGCTTGGGAAATTTACACCAGACTTTTTTTTTGTTGTTTATTTATTTTATTTATTAGAGTGCATCTCCAAGAGGCTGAATTTCTCCAAACAGCTTACGAGAGATCTATGTGGATTCCTGTGACAAGGTCTACTGCAAGTCTGCACCAAGTGGCCATATTTTGGAAGTGGCTCACAAGTTCTCCATAGTCCTTAGTTTCTTTGCCATTTCTCTATTCAAGCAGCAATAGGGGATCTCTCCTGCCTACTCTAATTTTCATAACATTACAACCAATCAGGCCACCAGTTTTAAGGTGCTATAATTTTCCCATTGATATCAGTAATCTACAAGAGAAGGCTTAGGGCTTTGCTTGAAAGCCTGGCTTCTTTTGCATGTATGGTGTCATTCACAACACACATGTTGCAATCAAAGTACCAGAAGACCATCCAACAAGCTTCATGAATAGGGAGAGTTGCCATTAAATTCATATGCAGTTTATCACCAATCACAGAATCAAGGTAATATAGCTTGCTGCAAACGTCACAGGCAGTGATGACAGCGCTTTTCCTGCAACACTCAGTCATTCATCCAATGTTTGATCCTTCCAGGAACATAACAGATCACTGCTCAGAGTCACACTGGCCCTGGACAAACTGATGAGTATGCCATATCCCTACAACTTCATCTTATCACGTCTAACCAACAACATTGTTCCATCAGGATCATAGCTGAGTTCACTATATCATTTGTCAAATGAGCGTTCAGGAGTTTAGGATTCCTAAATAAGCTTAAATCCACACCAATTAAATGTGATCAACTGTATCATGCACTGCATAGCTGTGGGATACTTTTAAGACAACGAGCAAAGGTTAGGTAAATAATGATGAAGGCAAGGACTAAGCAGAAGAAGGTACATCAGCTCAATGCTTTGCAGACAGAATTGTGAGGAATTGTGGATTGTTCAATTACTCTATTAATCTGCTCATTCCACTGCCTTAAGTACAAAACCTCTTTGCATTAACAGTGCTGTTACATCCTTCACCACTCTTTTAATCTTGCATTAATGAACACTGAATCCAGTCAGGCAACTTCCATGTCAATGATATATTGCTGATGCAGATTGAAGCCACCATAAAATCTGACTGCAATCCAAAGTGATAAAGATGATAAATTTAATTTCTTTCACAATAATTGCTTTGAATTAATTTCTCATCCAAGTGTCAACCCTTGGTACGTTTCTTATAAGAAAGTTCCATAACTCTATTACATAAAAAGTGTGCTCCTCCAGTAGTCTTAGCAATGCTAGGAGAAGACTGCTGTTGCTTACCTTGAAATGCTCGTGACCATCTGCATTGCGAGGACCTGATGAGAGTCTTATATTTCAGCGGCAGTTGCATTAGTCTGATCCAGCTGACGACATGGTACCATGGTTTGTATTGATTGAGGAATGATGAGAGATGCCTGTTGATTTGCAGGAAAGCAGTATTGGGATGTTTAGTGATACCAATCTGCGATCCACCAAGGTAGCACCGAGAGTGTGGGTGGGCACCATTTGCATTTCCAAAGTCCCGAAAGTTCAGTATTATGTACACATAATGTAAAGGCCCCACTTCTGCATATCTAGTAACACAATCCAATATAGACCACAAAGTGTCAATATTATTTGAGGAGGGACTGTACAAGTTGGAAGTGAACTATTTTAGACATGGCCCATGATACAGAACCTTCTTAGGAAATATTCCATTAACTTATACAATTGCTTACAATTCATGAAGTATTGTTTTCAAAACTGGACTTGCACAAAATAAATATGAGCTAGCTTAGAGATCAGTAGGACCACATTATTCATTGACTCAACGCAGACAATGTATATTAAATTATTTCAATTCAAATTAAGTGAATCAAGACATAGAGTCATAGAGATGCACAGCACAGAAACAGATGCTCGGTCCAACTCGACCATGCCGACTAGGTATCTCAACCCAATCTAGTCCCATCTGCCAGCACCCGGCCCATATCCCTCCAAACCCTCCCTATTCATATACCCATCCAAATGCCTCTTAAATGTTGCAATTGTACCAGCCTCCACCACTTCGTCTGGCAGCTCATTCCATACCCGTACCACACTCTGCGTGAAAACGTTGCCCCTTAGGTTTCTTTTATATCTTTACCCTCTCACCCTAAACCTATGCCCTCCAGTTCTGGACTCCCCCATCCCAGGGAAGAGACTCTGTCTATTATTCCTATCCATACTCCTCATGATTTTATAAACCTCTGTAAGGTCACTCCTCAGCCTCCAACGCTCCAGGGAGAACAGCCCCCATTCTATTCAACCTCTCCCTACAGCTCAAATCCTCCAACCCTGACAACATCCTGAAGTTTTTTTCTGAACCCTCTCAAGTTTCACAACATCCTTCCGATAGGAAGGAGACTAGAATTGCACGCAATATTCCAACAGTGGTCTAACCAATGTCCTGTACAGCCGCAATAAAACCTCCCAACTCCTGTACTCAATATTCTGACCAACAAAGGAAAGCATACCAAACGTCTTCTTCACCATCCTATCTACTTGTGACTCCACTTTCAAGGAGATATGAATCTGCACTCCAAGGTCTCTTTGTTCAGCAACACTCTCTCGGAACTTTACCATTAAGTGAATAATTCATGCTAAGATTTGCTTTCCCAAAATGCAGCACCTCACACGTATCTAAATTAATCTCCATCTGCCACTCCTCAGCCCATTGGATCATCTGACAAAGATTCCGTTCTAATCTGAGGTAACCTTCTTCGCTGTCCACTACACCTCCAATTTTGGTATCATCTGCAAACTTACTAACTATACCTCTTATGCTCGCATCCAAATCATTTATGTAAATGACAAAAAGTAGAGGGGAAAAGGGTAACTAGGGAGAGAATAGGGCCCCTCAAAGATCAGCAAGGTGGCCTTTGTGTGAAGCCACAGAAAATGGGGGAGATATTAAATGAATATTTTGCATCAGTATTTACTATGGAAAAGGATATGGAAGATATAGACTGTCGGGAAATAAATGATGACATCTTGCAAAATGTCCAGATTACAGAGGAGGAAGTGCTGGAAGTGGGAAAGATATAAAAGAGACCTAAGGGGCAACTTTTTCACGCAGAGTGTGGTACGTGTATGGAATGTGTTGCCAGAGGATGTGATGGAGGCTGGTACAATTGCAACATTTAAGAGGCATTTGGATGGGTATATGAATGGGAAGGGTTTGGAGGGATATGGGCCGGGTGCTGGCAGGTGGGACTAGATTGGGTTGGGATATCTGGTTGTCATGGACGGGTTGGACCGAAGGGTCTGTTTCCATGCTGTACATCTCTATGACTCTGCGACTCTCTGACCAGGTTATAGTCCAACAGGTTTAATTGGAAGCACACTTGCTTTCGGAGCGACGCTCCTTCATTAGGTGATACCACCTGATGAAGGAGCATCGCTCCGAAAACTAGTGTGCTTCCAATTAAACCTGTTGGACTATAACCTGGTGTTGTGTGATTGTTAACTTTGTACACCCCAATCCAACACCAACATCTCCAAATTATTTGTCTAAGCAGATTTTATTGTCAATCCTTTATTTCCCAGAGGGCAGTTAAGAGTCAATTACATTGCCGTGAGACTGGCATCACACGTAGGCCAGACTGGGTAAGGTTGGCAGATTTCCTTTCCTGAAGGACCTTAGTGAACTGGATAGGTTTTTTTACAACAATCACTTGTCACCATTAGACAAGCTTTATTACTTCATATTCTCATTAAACTCAATTTTCCAATGTCAGGATTCAAACCCATGCACCCAAAATATTAGCCTGGGGTCCTTGTTTACTCATTTAATAACATTAGTATTATTCCACTATCTCCCATTAGGAAGCACTAAGGAATGCAAGGCATGGAATGTCCTCCCTTTGGAGAACTTCCATATCCTTCACCAAGAATGCCTTAGTGGCACCACTGCTGATTGAGCTGACCATGTCCTAAAGGGCATTGCTGCTAGACTGGGCATGCAACAGACAATGTGGGAAGCAAAAAGAGGACAACACTTACTCCATCTCATCCTTACCAATCAATGTAGAACAGTTGTTGTGGTTCTGTTCGCCGAGCTGGGAATTTGTGTTGCAGACGTTTCGTCCCCTGTCTAGGTGACATCCTCAGTGCTTGGGAGCCTCCTGTGAAGTGCTTCTGTGATCTTTCCTCCGGCATTTATAGTGATTTGTACTTGCCACTTCCGGTTGTCAGTTCCAGCTGTCTGCTGCAGTGAACAACCCACAAGCCAGGGACACAGCCAGACAGAACGGATTCAGGATGATCCAGGTAATGATTACAGATGCACACAACAGACTACACAAATACAGACAAGAAATTGCGGGCCAAAAATCGTTAATTTCAAAAACCACCAATCAGGAATGGACCCGGACCATAGAACAGGGCATCACCATAGGACAGAACAGGACCACACACCGCAAAAAAACGGCACTAAAAGAAAAAATAGCCAAACTAACACACAACAGAGAGGACACCACAACACACTCCTGGATTAGAAACCTCTCCCACAGACAGCTCACAGACACGGAATGAACAATACTGGCCAAGGGACTCAACTACAACCACAGGGACGCCAAGACAGCAGACTTCCTAGCAGCACTAGAATGCTCACTCAGAAACAATGGACTGACAGAAGAGACACAACAAACAGTGAGACAAAGTATCGTACCCCTGATAACAAGGAAAAGACAAACACATAACCTCAACACCAAGGAGAGGGAAGCACTAAAAGCACTAAGAAACGATAAGAACATAATCATACTACCAGCAAATAAAGCAGAATGACGGTCATCCTGGACAAAGCAGAGTACATCCAAAAAGCACAACAACTACTTGCAGATACCAACACCTACCAAAAGAGTGAGTTTGACCCCACCCCACAGCTCACCAATAGGATAAACAACACACTGAGGAACCTACAAAAAAATGGACAGATAACCAGGTTTGACCTACAGAGAGTGAAACCTGAAAGCAACAACAGATTCTATGGACTACCTAAAGTGCACAAACCAGACATCCCACTCAGACCCATAGTATCACTACCAGGGACACCATCACACAAACTGGCTAAAGAACTACAGCAGAAACTGAAACACCTGATCAGCGAATCCAGACACTCTATACAGTCAACACAGGAATTCTTGGACATCATCAGAAATATACACATAGACAAGGAAGAAACCATGGTCTCATTCGATGTAACGGCACGGTTCACCTCTATCGACAAAACCCTAGCCAGAGAAACAATAGCCAACCTGCTGGACATACAGAACAGACAACAAGATGGGGAACCTATCAACAAAGACTGCATACTCAAACTACTGGACCTGTGCATCACAACACACTTCACATTCAACAACCAAATATATGAACAAATCAACGGCACACCCATGGGCTCACCCTCTCTGGGCTCATAGCAGAAGCAGTAATGCAAAGGTTAGAACAAACAGTCTTACAACAAATTCAACCCAAACTCTGGGTCAGATATGTAGATGATACCTTTGTAATCATTAAAAGCACAGAAATCGAGAACACACACCGGATCATCAACGCCACACTCACAGGAATCCGATTCACTAGAGAGGAAGAAAAGGACAACCAACTCCCATTCCTAGACATGATGGTACAGAGAACACCGAATGGAGAATTCAACACAAAAGTATACAGGAAAGCCACACACACAGACCAAGTCCTCAACTATGAAAGCAACCACCCCAACATACACAAAAGAAGTTGCATCAAGACACTGTTCAAAAGGGCCACAACACACTGCAGTACACCAGAACTGCAAAAAGAGGAAGAAGAACACCTATACAATGTATTCGCCAAAAACGGATACCCCCACAATTTCATCAACAGATGCCTAAGGGAAAGACAACGGAATGAGGACATGCCACAACCCAAAGGACTAGCCATATTGCCATACATCAAGAACATTTCTGAACTGACAGCTAGATTACTTCGACCACTAGGACTCATAACAGCACACAAACTAACAGCACACAAACTAACAGCCACTCTCAGACAACAACTCACCAGGACAAAGGACCCGATACCCAGCATGAGCAAAACCAATGTAGTGTACAAAATCCCATGCAAGGACTGCACAAAACACTACATAGGACAAACAGGAAGACAGCTAACAGTCCGCATCCATGAACACCAACTAGCCACGAAATGACATGACCAGCTATCCTTAGTAGCCACACACTCAGATGACAAGCAACATGAGTTCGACTGGAACAACACTACTATTATAGGACAAGCCAAACAGAGAACAGCCAGGGAATTCCTAGAGGCATGGCACTCATCCACAGATTCAATCAATAAGCACATCGCCCTGGACCCAATATACCGACCACTGCAGCGGACAGCTGGAACTGACAACCGGAAGTGGCAGATACAAATCACTATAAATGCCGGAGGAAGCATCACAGAAGTGCTTCACAGGAGGCTCCCAAGCACTGAGGATGTCACCTAGACAAGGGACGAAACGTCTGCAACACAAATTCCCAGCTCGGCGAACAGAACCACAATAACGAGCACCCGAGCTACAAATCCTCTCCCAAACGTAGAACAGATGTATCTGTCCATGACAATATTGGAAGGAGTGACCACCACATAGCACTTGTGGAGACAAAGTTCCACCTTCACTTTGAGGAGATCATTCATCGTGTTATGTGTCACTGTGCTAAACAAATTACATATCAAACAAACCTAGCAATACAAGATAGGCATTCATGAGACACCATGGACCGTTAACAATAACAGGATTGTATTCAACCACAATCTGCAACCTCATTGCCCAGCATAGCCCCCACTCCACCGTTATCACTAAGCCAACGGAGTCACCATCTTCAGTGAAGAGAGTGGGAGGGTATGCCAAGAGTAGCACCGGGGATACCTATAAATGAAGTGTCAAACTGAGAAGCTACAACACATGACAACTTGCATGCCAAGCAATCTAAGCAGCAAGTGACAGACAGAGTTAAGCAATCCTGCAATTACAGATCAGATATAAGCTTTATGGTCTTGCCACTTTGAGTTGTGAGTGGTGGTAGATGGTCAAATCAATTTTTCAGTCGTCAAATATCCCATCCCCAACAATGGCATAAGTCACCACATTAATGCAAAAGACAAGTCAAAAGCATTTGCCACCACTTTTGGCCAGAAAGGCTCAGTGGATGATTTATCTCAGCCCCCTCCAAAGATCCCAGAAACACAATTTGACTCACTCTGCAGATTGTTAAGAAATGGATGAAGACACTGGACAGGGTAAAGGTTATGGCCCCTGAAAATGTTCTGATAATAATATTGAGAATTTGTCCTGCAGAACCAGCCAGACTGCCAGCCAAACTTTTTCAGTTCAGTACTCAACAATTCTCCAAAAGCAGGACAAATCAAACCCAGGCAATTAATGTCACATCATTCCACACTCAATCATGAGTGAAGTGATGGAAGGTGTCCTTGACAGTGCTATCTATTGGCATTAACTTAATATTGATACCCAGTGTAGGTACTTTTAGATCCAACTCATGACCTCGTTAAAGCCTTGATCCAAACATAAACAGAAGAGCTGAACATCAAAAGGATAGTGAGAGTGACTGCCCTTGATATCAAAGCAGCATTTGACTGAGTATGACATTAAGCAGCTCTAGATAAACTGGAGTCAATGAAAATCATGCAGAACATTCTTTGCTGGTTGGAGGAAGGTGTTTGTGTTTGATAGCAATCAGTCACTTTGACCACAGAACGTCACTATGGGAGGCCATCAGCACAGTATCCCTTGCCCAACCATTTTCTGCTGCTTCGTTCATGGCTTTTGCTCCATCGTAACACCTGAGCTGGCAATGTTCTCATATGATGGCATAACATTGAGCACCATTCACCACTCCTCAGATATTGAACCAGTCCATATCCAAATGCAAAAGGTCCTGCACACATCAGGGTGTGAACTATTAGTGGCAAGTAAAATTCCCATTACACAAATGGTAGCAATAGCCATTTCCAGAAAGAGAGAATATAACTATTGCTTCTTGACATTGAATGACATTATCATCACTGAATCCCCACTATCTACAACCTGGGGCTTGATTTATAGTAACGAACAATACCAAGTGTAAAAAGACTTTTCCAAGCTGGCTATCATAAGAAACATTGCAGAAAATGTGGGTTCAAATTCTCACATGAAAAATAGAATGTATTATTCTGTGGTGCTGAGGGAAATTTTAAGATATTCAACACTGAAATTGATGTAAACTCTCAGAAGTCAAGTGGAAATTTTGTTTCTGTCTTCCAGTATTGCGCCATTCTTCCACTTAATAATACATCCAATGTTATCTTTTCTGTTCTAGTTCCGATTGCTCAATATCTCAGTGAGATAAATGAAGTCCTGGTAGACCATTTGAAGTTGAGGCAGAATTCTTAAATCAGAAAAAGATAATCCCTTAGTGTTAGCCCAAGCTGATTGTGGATGCTTCAAACTTAAGTTGTTAAAAAGTAAAGTCTGTGGCACTTAACAGGAAAGACTGGCAGAAGCATTCAAATTGTGAGATGATATTAGATTTATGTGAGGTATAATTTGCCATGCCAACATATGAGAAGAGAGCAGCTGTAAATGGCTGAAATAAATCCTTATTCAGACAGAGTAGGTCACCATGAGGAGACAGAATCACCAAAGCATTACGGTCAATGGAAGAATCCTTGAATTCTAGCTTTTCTATAGAAGGGGTGGATAAACTCGCTCTGAAGTGGGTGATATATCAGCTTGCTGATATTTTATAATACTTATGTGTGATTTAAAATCTGTGAATTTTTCTTAGACCCCCATCAAATCTGTACTATTAAAAGCTCCTGCAGTCTGACTTCTATCTAAGAAATAAGGATAAGGGATTCAAAAGTCTGAGGATATCTGTACCTTTTCTTACATGACAAATTACTTAAGATTGTAATAAAGTTAAACTGTAATTTAAAAAAATGATAAATTAACAATTGTTGTTTGCATGGGATTAAACCACCCAGAAAAGTAACCAATGCTGATTTGAGATTCACAGGCGGTCAATTGAGTCCATGAGTTTTCTGGGCAATCATACAAATTCATAATGTTTAATGGCTTTGTTTCGGATTCAAAGTTAGTTATATATAATAGGAAAGCAGGTCTGAAGTCTGCTTTCTACCCTCAAAAAGTAGGAGGAGCGTGCAGAGTGACTGCAGAGTGTAATGTCATGTCACATGCCCCCAGGTCGTATGTGAATCATAGTCAGGAACTGAAGAGTCTGACTGGTGGGGCAATGATGGCTTGGAGTGGGGGGTTTGGGGGGTTGCGGGGGACGCTTGCAGGTCCAAGGAAGCTATACCTTTCCGTGAGTATGGAACAAATTTTCAACACCGATTCACCTGGCAGCAAAACCATAGCAGCTTCTCTGTTCGAGCCTGAAAATGGCACCCGGATTAGCATTGTTTTCCAAGGCCTATGCATGCTTTAAGTGGACTTGTTGACATGTGCTTGTCGAGATAGCTGCCGTCACCCTTGTATTCTGCCGATTTGAACTGAGGCCTAATTGATCGATATTGGTGGAGGAAAACCATATGGTGGTCAAATGAGAAGAGGGCCATATCCTAAACAAGATGTGGTTTATTCAAATTAAGAGGTTAATAAAATTTACATTGTTACAAAGACTATTGGGCAACTTACGATAACAAACCTAGTCCCTTCAAGATTCTAAGATGTTCTGCCTTTCCCCACCCAAGTCCTTATGACATTGTCACATTGGACGCAACTTAATGCAGGTTCTAGCATTATCCCTTTCAGAACCATTACCTTGTAATGGCACTGTCTGCAGCACCCTTCAGGTTATGAATAAAAGCATTGGGCTTCTAAACTGTTAAGTAATAATACCCCATCCAGTTTCTACCAAGAAGACAGGTTCAATCCAACCCTTTTATTTACTGCCTGGGGTGAATGTCAGTGCATATTGAGAAAGCCCACATATTATAAATAGTGGGCAACTGTTGGTGTCCCAGTACAGTGCATGGAAATTACAATGTCTGTGCTCTTGGTTGAATTTTAGAAAAAATGAAGATAAAGTTGGCAAGACAGGGTAGAAGTCCAAGGTAAAACAACAAGCAAAGGAAAATGGAAAGGCCACAAAAATGGTACAAATTTAAAGAAATAACAGAAAAAAGGGTGAAAATTGGCCAGGATTACAGTAAATTGTGTATGACAGTAAGTGAAGGATCTCTGGAATGCTATAACTGCTGTTGCTATAGCTTGCAGTTCTTGCCTATGATTACACATGTGCAGTCACTAGCATCTTTTATGATTTTTAAAAAAATAAAAATGCAGTTCCCAGAGTTAATTGTCCTTGTTTGTGTATGTTCAGCCCTTCAAACAGATAATGTTCACTGTAACTGAATAACTCACTTTGGATAATACTTGAACCTTGCTTAATTGCCCATCATCCATTCCATGTTGGTTACAGACAGGTGCAGCAGTGTAACATTTTAATTCCAATACGTGACTAGCTTTGTAAATAGCTGAGAAAACAAAATACCATGCAATTCCCACTGAAGTATTTTTGACTGAAGGAATGAAACCAGGTTATTCCACACAGAAGCAATTTTTACCGGCTTTTATAGGCTTTACAAATTGCAAGCGTTGAAAATGATGTACAAAACGGGTTCAAAAACATTTGGGATTCAGAAGATGTATTAATGCAATATTACTCTTATTTAATCTGCCTAGAAAATCTTGTTTCTTAACTCTGAGCAAAACAGCAGCTTTATAGTTATCAGTCTCAACACAATTTCAGCCTTTTCCAATATTCATATTTCACTCTATCTGCTGATGATCTCTTATACAATAAAACCTACTGGCTGGTCAAGGACACTTGTGTACCTCCATCTTTGCAGGTCCATATGTAACTTAAATGCAACCATGAAATCATTTTAAATTACTTTTTCTTGTTTTAAAATCCAAGTAGGACAAGTTGGGTTGTGAAATTTAAAATGAAACAAAGGCTTGAGACTTCAGCACATGAGATACATATGATTTATGTTTGTTTAAGAGATGGATACACATTTATCGGTGAACATCATGTTTTAATCATTCTAAGTCAGAGGAAGTATTTGCACTAGCCTTGAATATTAAAACCCATGACTAGATTTCACGTGTATCGTTAATTATGATTTGAAATATGAGTGAGTAATGATGTTTTGACCTTGTGTAAGAAATGTACAGGCATAAATTAATGTTATGTAAAAGTCATGATCAGAATTATTAATAATAAATAATATAATTGAAAGTATTATTAGCATTTTTGTTAGAACAAGAGATTCTAATAAATATTAATGAAATGTGTGAGCTCATGTGAGGATATGCACTAGATGATTTAAGGCTGTTGTCATTTGACAAAAAAAGATGAGGACCTTATCTCAGTTAGTGAGTCAACAGAACATTCAGTGGTCTCACAGTGCTTGAGGATTTAACAAGCAGTTCAGAAGAGGGATAGCCCTTACCAGTGAGCTTCTCACCAAGTTTGATGATCAGCAACAAACTGTGAGCACAGGAATGCAAGAGAAATGGGAAGTTGAAGTGGAGGATCAGACTGAAATGGTGCAGACTGAAGGGCCCTGAGTCAGAGTGAATAGCGGAATCTAAGCTGAGGCCTTACTCCCTGTGGCAAATAGATGAAATAGTGATGCTTTGTTGGGTTTACAGTCTCTGGCAAAAGCAAGACAGCATCTAAAAACTGCAGCAACATAGAGAACTTGAAGTGAGTATCAATGAGATGTTGGGGTCTGATGAGCAGCCTATAGAATTGCGGGTGGGAAGAAGGGAAGTGTGTATTGTTTCTGAGGGACAGAATGGATTTTGTCATGAGAAAGGGTTGGTATGAGCCCAAAATTGGAGAGGAAATAGGGTCAACAAATTTTGGATGCTGAAACAAGAGTAGGAATATTTGAAAAAAGATTTTAGCATGGTCAGAATATCCCTGGTCTAGTGATCCAGGCAACTCTGCCTATTGCTCTTGTTCATTTCCCAGTACGGAAATTTGTGGTATTTAAATTCTATTAAGTAGATCTGGAATTAAATACCACTTTCAGTATTGGCAACCATGAAACAATTATTGAAATTATAAAAACGTATCTGATTCACTAAAACCTATTACAGAAGGAATCTAAAATGCTTATCTGCTTTGGCCACATTCCATAAAAGAATAAAAGAAGAGGCAGCAACACTAAACTAAGGACCTCAAATTAGACTGGTAAATGGAGAAAACCAGTTAAGAACTGACTGACATTGAAGCAGAGAAGAGTGGAAAGGAGAAGATTTGTGATACTGACATCTTTATATTTGGAGTACAGTCTGTGTTGCTGTGGTCTGAGTCAGAGGGACAGCAGGATGCTGCTTTGCTGTTCTTCAGTCATTGCAGAGGCTTGTGTATTAGTTGACTTTCCATTTTTGCTCCTCTGATCTAATATTTGGATGTATCAATGTCAGAAAATCACTTAACCCTGGTTTAGTTTGTGGCTGTCTACCTGATATGTGCAGCATTGAGAAGCACTTTCTTGTCTCGTTGGCTTGGGAACCTTGTTTGGGGGTGGAAATACAGCAAAAGATGAAGGTGTTGAAGTGAGAGGATTGAGGCCTGGTGCAGCCAAAGAACGGGGCTGTTCTTTACACTACTGCGAAGATGAAAGGGCATAGAGCTGAAGCACTGGGAATCAATCTTGGCCGAAACAGAGGAGGGTATCTGAAAATTTTGACAATATAAGGTGATGAAAAATCAATATGGAATGAAAGGGGAACTGGGAGAAGGGATGAGTTGAGGGGAAACTTTCAATTCACAGCTTGTGTTTTACTGCAATAATTCGATTGATCTGCGATGTTTGATGACTAAAGAAATATTAAACGAAGCTACTATTTTGTCCCAAACCCACACACATCACTTCTTTATATGATACAGTCATTTCATAGGTAGATGATACACATAGACTTCCTTGGGAGTGGCAATGGTCTAGTGGTATTATCACTGGACAAGTAATCCAGAGACCCAAGTAATGTCAAAAGGAATAATTTGATTAGGGATAGTCAACACGATTTTGTGAAGGTCGTGCCTCACAAGCTTTATTGAGTTCTTTGAGAAGGTGACCAAGCAGGTAGAGGAGGATAAACCAGTTGATGTGGTGTATATGGATTTCAGTAAGGTGTATGATAAGGTTACCCATGGTTGGCTATTGCACAAAATACGGAAGCACAGGATTGAGGGTGATTTAGCAGTTTGGATCAGAAATTGGCTAGCTGTAAGAAGACAGAGTGGTGGTTGATGGGAAATGTTTATCCTGGAGTTCAGTTGCAAATGGATCTATTTTGGGGCCACTGCTGTTTGTCATGAGGGCGTAGAAGGATGGCTTAGTAAATTTGCAGATGACGCTAAGGTTGGTAGAGTTGTGGACAGTGCAGAAGGATGTTGCAGGTCACAGAGGGACATAGATATTTTGCAGAGCGGTTTAATGTGGAAAAGTGTGAGGTGATTCACTTAGGAAGAAGTAACAGGAATAAAGAGTACTGAGCTAATGGTAAGATTCTTGGAAGTGTGGATGAGCAGAGAGATCTCGGTGTCCATGTGCATAGATTCCTGAAAGTTGCCACCCAGGTTGATAGGGTTGTTGAGAAGGTGTACGGTCTGTACAGCGATTGAGTTTCGGAGCTATGAAATTATGTTGCATCTGTAGAAAACTCTGGTGTGGCCACAGTTGGAGTATTGTGTACAGTTCTGGTCACTGCATTATAGAAGGATGTCAAAGCATTGGAATGGATGCAGAGCAGATTTACCAGCATGTTGCCTGATATGGAGGGAAGGTCTTATGAGGAAAGGCTGAGGGCTTTGAGGATGTTTTTGTTAGAGAGAAGTAAGTTAAGAGGTAACTTAATAGAGGCATGCAAGATGATCAGAGGACTAGACAGGATGGACAGTAAAGCTTTTTTCCTCGGATGATGATGGCTGGCATGAAGGGACATAGTTTTAGATTGAGGGGTGATAGATATAGGACAGATATCAGAGGTAGTTTCTTTACTCAGAGAGTAGTAGGGACATGTAATGCACTGCCTGCAACAGGAATAGACTCGACAACATTAAGGGCATTTAAATAGTCATTGGATAAACATATGGATGATATGTTGTATATGCAACATCAAGGGCCGAAGGGCTTGTACTGTTCTATGTTCTATATTCTGGAGACCAAGGTTCAAATCCCTCCATGGCAGACAGTGGAATTTGAATTCAATAAAAATCTGGAATTAATATTCTAATGCTAGTCAAACCTCCATTGTCAGAAAGGCCCACTTAGTTCACCAATATCCTTGAGGGAAGAAACCTGCCATTTTTACCTTGTCTGGACTACATGTGACTCCAGATCCACAGCAATCTGGTTGACTCTTAAATGTCCTTTGGGCAATTAGGGATAGGCAATAAATGCTGGCCTAGTCAGTGACACTCTCATCCCATGAATGAATTAAAAACTTACAGCGATCAGTTTATCCAATGTTTTCAAATAAGATAAAATCACATTTTTTTTAAATGAAGAAAAAGAAGGCTTACATTCATAAGACATCTTTTATTACCTCAGGATACACCAAAGTGCTTTCCAAACAATCAAGTATTTTTTGAAGTGTAATCAGTTTCTCAATGTGGATAACACAACAGCCAATTGATGCACAGCCAACTCCCTCAGACAACAATGTGATAATTATCAGATAATCTTCTTCACTGATGCTAGTTTATGCATTTTTATTGGTCAGGGCATCAATAAGACATCAAGATGGTATGTGGTAAAATTGCTAATAAGTTAAGCCTTAGTAGAGTATCCCAAAAGACTACTAAATATATAATCCATGAACCTTTATTTAATTGATAAACATCCCACATTACATCAAAGGGTTTTTGGTTTTAGGAATATTATAAGGTTTGTCTGGGAGAGCATTTCACCTCAACTTGTCAATTCAGAGACATAAAATATTATATCAATGCATGAAACAGTCAGATCATAAGAAGCTGGTGAACTCCTTGAGGTCCATCAAAAGAGAAATCTTAAAGGGCATTCAATCCCAACAAAGGCTGAACAAAGGTTAACATGTTAAAAGCTAAGTCAAACATCCCACTGATTATGGCATGGTAGCTCAGTGTTTAACATTGCTGCTTCACAGTGCCAGGGACCTGAGTCCAGCCATGGGTGTCTGTCTGTGTAGAGTTGGCACATTCTCCCCATGTCTGCATGGATTTCCACCGAGCGTGCCAGTTTTCTCCCACAGTTCAAAAATGTGTGTGTTAGGTGGATTGGTCATAGCGACAAGTGATGTTCAGACTATGTGGGTTGCCATGGGAAGTGCAGGGTTACAGGGATAGGGTAGGGAAGTGTGTTGAGGAAGTGTGATCTTCGGAGGGTCAGTGTGGACCCAAGGTGCAAATGGCCTGCCTCTGCACTGTAGGAATTCTATGTTCATCATTTTGTATTATTATATGAAGACAAGCTGTACCCATTGATCGAAGTCCAATCATAATTTTGCTCTGTATATTGACCTACAGTGAAATAAACCAATATAACAGTTCCTGTTTGATTATTGCCTTGCTCAATGTTTCCCTCCAAAAAAGAAATCTGAATATCTGGTTCAGATCATCCTTGGGTTATTTGACTGACCATATATGGATTATGTAGCATTGGCTGACAAATGGAAAAACACAGACCACCATGCAAATGATTATCACCACTTGGGCCAGGAAATGATCTAATTGAAGACTGTCAAACTTTGAACAGAAACCCGGAGTGAACAATACTAGTTCCTTGCACCCTGATCAACTACCTGAACAACAGTATCAGGTCTGCCAATACACAGTCCATTATACATGCCATGTTATGTATTTTATATATGTGTGTATGCGGCCAATGAAGAAGCCCCAACTCTCCAATGCAAATGAAGCATAACAGCCTTTCTGATTTGCAGATTCATTCTTGTCAAATCAGTTATTAAGTGGGAAATGGAAAATATGTGAACTGGATTAAAATTTTAATAAAACTTAAATATATACTTGTATGAGTTGGGGATTACTTGCAGTCAATTAAAAGTAATGCTACTGCAGTATGTTGATGGGGCACCCAAGAAAATATAAAAATAAGTTTCACAAGAAATTGCACATAAGTCTCAATTGTTTCTTTGCAAGTAAATAATGTTCTAAGTAAATAATATAGAAGTAAATCACTTTAGTCTTGCTCTCTCTCTCTCTCTCTCTCTTTCCCTGACCCTCAGGCTGATTTAATGAACATGAGGTGCATAAAAAGACGTAACCAGTAATGTGAAGAAAAAAGTCAATCTAAAACTGCTTAATTCAGACTTTGTCTTTTGGAAGTTGCCGTATAAAAAAAAAACAAAGTCTTTTGCTTAGCTCTTCTTGTTTTGTTGAAAATGTCTGTCTGTATGACAATACACTATGAATATAATTAGCACAGCTGCATAATTAAGTCTTTTCATAAACAATAATTGCTATAAAATTTTGAACATAAACACGAACAGGTGTTGTAATCGTCTGACTGTTTGTCTCTCTGTCTCGCAGCTGAAGTCTAATATATGAAGTTAACAAGGGCTAAAAATATCTCTAACATCAAACTTTACTCCAAAGCTCTTCGTAAGTGGCATGAGGGCTTACAACAGACTTCTGGAGGGCTATGGTGCTAAGGTGAGCATTCCTGTTGCTCCCTCTCCACAGAAAAATGTTCCAAGTAAATTTTTTGAAGCAACTTTTATCACCAGGCAGTGCCTAAGGCAGGAGCAAATTACTGCAAATGCTGGATCTTCAGCAGAGGCATCTAGGCTCAAAATGTTAGTTTGTTTTCTGTTCATAGATGCTGCCTGATCCACTGTGATTTTTGTTTTCAATGCTTAAGGCAAAATGGTTGGCACAAGTCATGGTCTTCAGTGTGGCAGGTCTCATATGTTCATGCCAGTCCAATTTTGATGGGAAAGCTTAAACTAGGTCATAGACTCCTCATAAGCCTTTATAAGAGCCTGAATATCAGTTTCAGGAGGTTGTCACTGATGCCTGAACAAGGCCAGATACAAAATCAGTGAGAAAACTGTCCTTGGAGCAGTAAGGATACAGATGTTGCAGTGATTTGTGAATCTGGACAGTAGCCAGCCAAAGAAATTCATACCATTCTGTATGTTAATCAAAGTTGCCCTTAATCATTTAACATTGCGCACAGCATTGGAAGAGTTTTCAAAAGCGCAAAGACAACATTAGGCAATGACCTTTCAACCCAAAAATCACAGTAGAAAAGTTTTAAGCTCTCAAGTATCCATTTTAATATTGGCCTCTTCAATATAATTCTAGAATGTTCTTATTCCAAACTATGGAATGCATTGGTTGCTCTTATCAGTGTCCAAACATTCTCAAATCCATTTTCATACAGATATCTCTTGTCCATCCCAATGATTTCGAATCGTAGCATCCTTCAATTGGAATTGTTTAAGTTTGTACACTTTGCTTGTATCAGTCGCTTTTGCCTATTACACTAATAATTGTTCACAGTCCTTTACTTTAAAGTTGCAATGCCAACAATTTATACTTACATTACCTGAGGAAATCATTGCTAATTCTTTAGACCAATCGGGTATTCAACCTACGTCCTCAAAACTGAATCTTGTGCAACTGTTTTAAACACCAAAATGTACGCATTGATTTTGATTTTACAATTATACTTTTGGACTCATGCTTGTATTCTGGCTCCTTTGTTCTGAGAATGTTCCGGAGTCAACATCTTAAAAATGAAGTAAACTAACTGATTATTAATATATGAACATTAAAAGATACTAATTAATCCAATGCCTTCTTTATATTTTATGAATTATTGGTATTTTTGGCTTGTTTTTGAAAAAAACTCATTTCCCAATACAATAATCTAGTTTACTGTGCAAATAAGAATGGTGAAAAAATGTAAATAAGACAAATATATTTTAATTTGCGCTCTATTAAAATTTTCTTTGAAATGCTTTTCATTGCAAATCTCTACAGATATGCAATTAATAGAAACATTATTGTATAAGAGCACATTCAGTTCACGTCTTTCCATATGGATTGCACAGATGCCAGAAAGTTGCCTCTATACCTCTAGTATGCTTAAGTACCAGCCAGAGACTTAGGTATCTCTCACAGAACCTTTTAGAAAGAGAGATTGCACGTTGAACTTACAAGTTCACGGATTCCAGCCCGAGCATGAAGTGTTAGTGAGGCACACTACTGCATTCCATTAGGTCAGAGTCCTGGAAACTGTTAGATCCATTACGTGACTTTATAATTCCCCTCCCCCCCCATGTCAGATCTATACCTAACCATGTTTCTGCTAAATCTGCGAGATGCTCTGACAGTTAGTTATAATATTTTTATAGGTTAAGAAATTAGCATGATTTTATCCACACTCCCCAGATGGAGTGCCATGACAATGCCCTCAACGTGTACATAGATGAAGCATCTATCTGATTGTTGTCAATTATTACAGCAATTATAGGGCTATGTAAGTAGATTGTAAGTAGATTTGGGCAGCACAGAGGCTCTGTGGTTAGCACTGCTGCCTCACAGCACCAGGGACCTGGGTTTGATTCCAGCCTTGAGTGACTGCCTGTGTGGATTTTGCACATTCTCCCCGTGTCTGCGTGGGTTTCCTCCGGGTTTTCTCCCACAATCCAAAGATGTGCAGGTCAGGTGAATTGACCATGCAAAATTGCCCATAATCTTAGGTGCATTAGTCAGAGGGAGATGGGCCCGGGTGGGTTACTCTTCGGAGGGTTGGTGTGGACTTGTTGGGCCAAATGGCCTGTTTCCACACTGTAGGGAATCTAATCTAATCTAATCTAAACTACAGAATATTTATTCTCCCCCATAAGACAAAAGTGATAAAATCTTTATAAAGAGCAGATAGTTGCTAAGTTCTGATAGTCAGACCTCTCTTAACATGCTTCCTTGTTAATTAACATAGAAACTTTAACATCAGCATTGCTGGACTACGAATCCTTTAACAAAACTGGCTTTGTATTATGGTCACTACAGTCACGATTAGGAAGGCATGATATATTGGATATTTTGATTGGGAATCAGCAAGATCACAGTTTAATTCCAATTTCGTCCTTGGTATGACCTTGTCAGGTATTTCAGGCTAGTACATTCATTTCCTCCTTCAACAAGTGCGAAGCATTTAAACAATAATGCTGACTGGATCAGTATCCATCAATTCACCCGAAGTAAAAAAATCACCTTTCTTATCTCCAGGATTGAATTGGAAGATGTTATCTCACCGTATCATTTGATTAACTACATTTTCCTTTCAGGGACTTCATGTTTTAAACAAGTGAGAATAGTTGTTGCTTTTGTGCTTGTTGCCAGTATTGGGAAAGAAAAATGAATACAGTAGTGAATGAAATTTACCCATTTAATTGAATCTCAACCAGCTTTTGATAACCTCAGAGAGAGCTATATATACATATGTGTGTGTGTGTGTGTGTGTGTGAGAGAGATCATTTACAAGTAGATACTCATACTAAGAAACTTCCTTCTTTTCAATTTAACAAAATGCTGCAGGTTTCTTTGTAATGTTATAACCACATCACGCTGAAAAGTCTGAGCAAAATATTGACGATTTGGTGATTTTGGATGCCAAAAATGTAATTAGAATTTAAAGACATAAATAAATTTGTGTAGAATTTTCTTGAATCCTTAATTTTGCAGTAGTCTTTTTTAAGATTAATCTCTTAATTTCTTGTTATCTTCAGTGAGCTTCTGATAAAAGCTTGTGATTGTGAATTAACTGGGAAATGTTTTTCATCAATTACTTTATTGTAGGCCACTTTCTTTATTGGAACCACAGTAACTCACTGGATTAGAATGAAAGCTCAAAAATATAGAGCAGGATGGTTTGGCAGCCGAATATTAGGAGCCAACTACAGCGCTTTGTGCAAGAGATGAGGGCAACAATCAGGGTATGATTAGCTGGAAAGTGTATGGATATGGACCTTAAAGAAAGACAAGATAAGGCTTAACTATGATGTTCCTGTGTCAAATAGTCTGGCCATATTTACAATGCAAAACAAAAAGGGCATATATTTGAAGTTCAGGAGAGGACCTTGGTATGCATCAAACAACGGGAAGAAGAGTAGATAAGGACAAGATTCAGGGCTTAAAAGCCATTTTCAATCAATCCACACAAAAAGCTACAATATCGATTGCTTCTCTAAAGTGAACTTTTGGTATAAATATGCATACTCTTTCATTTGTTGAAAGGCTTGGATAATGCCTAATTCAGTACACAATGCAACTGGTTGAAGTTTATTTAAAATAAGATGTGGGACATAGCTGGCAAGGCTAGCATTTACTACCACTCATTAACTGTCTTTGAAAAGCTGATCGTGAGCTGCCTTCATGAGCTGCTGCAAGTCTGCAAGCATTGCTAAAGTTGGATACCCCCATTACCTTAACATTTATAAATAAAATCAGAAAATGTGAAAAATACTTACAAAGTCAGGTGATTTTATATATTAAACAATTAACACTCCAAATTTGTGATCAGAACCTTAAATATATTATTGTCTCAAGTTTTATTTTACTGAACAGTTAAACCAATGTTGGATTTTCTTAAATAGCTGTAAACACTGTTGAAATACAACTTACTGTCTGGGTTGCTATTTTCTGAATGGTGGTGGGTGTTAAAATTAATATAAGTAAATTGGACCTCACAGTATACTTTATGTGGGTTGAAATGGCTCTGCCCAAAAAGGAATTCTGATTTAGTCACTCATTCTGAAGGTGGCATTTAAAAGAAAATTAGAGTACAGCCATCAACCTGCTCTCTAAAATTTGACACCTATTGCAATGTGTAAAAGGATCTGGAGTACTTCTGTTTATTATCATAAATATTTACTGTTCTCTTGTGTTTTGCTTTGCATTTTATTGGAGCTTTTGCTGAATGCTATTTTCTTTTGTTCTGTAGCCAAAGAGAAAAAGACAAGGCTTTTTCAAAAAAGTTGCATTTTTTACAAAGTATCTGAAAATTATGTTATGTTAATATGCATATATGAGGTTTGGTTTCTCTTGAAAAATGTTGTGATTTGATGGCATATGACCGATTGGGATTTCAGTGAAATACCATCTTTCTTCATGATTGTTTCCATCAAAAGTCATTTTACTGGTCATTTCACAATCCTCTGGACACAATGTTGAATTCAGCAATATTAGATTATAACCTCTGTTCTTATTTTGTTTCTTTTATCTTTCATGATGTTTTCTCTTCTCTTCTCTCTCTTTGTATTGCAGCTGTATATATAATTCTGTAATTGACTCTGGGTGAGTCAATTGTCTCTTGTACCAGTACTGCTCATTCAGTAATACAGCACAGAAGAGGCCCATCAGCCCACTGAGTCTGTCCTGACCCATCTACACTATTCCCATTTTTCAGTACTTGGCCCATGCCTTGAGCGTTACGACAGTTCAAGTGCTTGTGCACATACACTAAAGGTCATGAGGTTTCTCATCTCTACTACCCACCCCAGCGGTGCATTCCAGACCTCACACTGCATTAAAAATGTTTTCCTCAAATTCCCTCTAAACCCTTCACCTTAAAATTTTGATCCTTTGTTATTGACCCTTCAACTAAAGGGGACAGCTGCTTCCTATTCAACCTGTCCATAATCTTATACACGTCAGTCAGATTCCTCCCTCATCTTCTCTACATGAATTGCAGAAACGTGGTATGCAAGGACAGCAGATAATTAGGGAGGCAAATGTAACTTAGATATTTGTTGCTAAATGAATATACAAAAGTAGGGAAGCATTGCTGCAATGTACAAGGCATTAGTGAGACTACGTTTGGAGTATTATATACAGTTTTGGTCCCTTTACTCAAGGAAGTATGTACTTGCATTAGAGGCCATTGAGAGAATTTGTCTTATGAAGTGAGATTGTGCAGTATTGGCCTATACTTTCTCCAGTTCAGAAGAATGAGAAGAGATATAATTGAGCTATATAAGATGCTAAAGAGCACTGAAAACATAGATATAGAGAGGAAGTTTCCTCTTGTGGGGTCAATCTAGAACAACAGGCTTAAGATAAGGGATAGGAGTTTTAAAACAGAGATGAGGAGAAATTACATCTTTCAAAGGGTCATAAATCTGTGGAATTTATTACTCTTAACTCATAATGGATACTGGGACATTGAATAGATTTAAGGAGGAGATGGACAGATTTTTAATTAGCAGTAGGTTGAAGGGTTATGTCGAGCAGACTGGAAAGTGGACTTGAGGCTGAGATGAGATCAGATTGTGTTGAACAGCAGAGCAGGCTCAAGAGATTGAATTGTTTACTCCTGCCCCTAGTTCTTAAGTTCTGATGTATTGGTTCAGAAAATGTTTATTCGAACAATACCAGGAATGGGTATGTTGTCTTATGAGGACATGTTGAACATGCTAGGCATGTATTCACTGGAGTTTGAAAGAACATTGGGTGACTTGATTGAAATTCCTGAGGGGGTCTTGACAGGGTGATGTGAAGAGGTTGTTTCCTCTGACAGAAGAGTCTAGAACCAAGGGTCACTCTTTGGAAAGATAGGGCTGTTGTTTAAGACAAACTTGAGGAGAACTTTTAACCCACAGAGGATCATGTGTCTTTGAAACTCTCTTCCTCAACAGATGATTGAGGTGGAGTCTTTGAATCTCTTTAAGTCATTGGGAAGTAGATTCTTGTGGGCAAAAGATTATTAGGGGAATGTAAGCTTGGATCTTACTGAATTGGCTCAAGAGGTCAAGTTGCCCACTTTTGTTCCTAATTCAGATGTTTGTATCATCCTAAGGTGTGAAATGTTTCTAGCAGTTTTCTTTTTATTTCAAAGTCACCTAACTTGTTGACAAAAAGCTGTCTAGAGAATTGATTCAGAATGATCTATTAGGGAATTCCATTTACATCTCTTATCGGTTGATCTGACATGAAATCAGTGTACAAACTTGCTGATTAAACAAACCAAATGTTCCAAACTGATTCCACAGTAACGGTGCCTGTGGGAGGCTAGGCACCAAATATTTCTCATTTCATACTTTGTTAATTTCAACAAAGAAAAAACATATTAAATATGGCATTCTAAACTTTTCATCCCGCAATTGAAGTTTCTTTGCACAGAATTTGTGCACTATTGCATTGTGGAAACTATGCCAGTGGGCAGTTAAAATTATGCAAATTATTTTCCCACCAGATAGTTGTCAGGTCGTCAGTTTTCCATTTTTTTACTGAAACTAAACAGGCAACAAGCTTTCTCCCTGAAAGCAGACAGGGCCTTCCTTTAGCTGATGGCCTGAATGGGGTAGTTGCTGTAGCTTTACTTCCAGAGAAATACAGGTTGGAGCTGGAAAATAACAGAGCTGCTCTGGAACCGACAAGGACACCTTGTCTTAACACTTGCCTTGTACCAGATATGCAATTTTCCACTGGCTTCTGCCCTTTCCCAGTGCTAAATGAGCTCGCAGGAGTCTTAGATAGGTTTTAAGTTCATATCATTACGCATCTACCCAAATCTCGCTCAGAGTTAAAATCTTGGGTGGAATCCCTGATGTGGAGTGAACAATGAAAAAAAATTTTGGGAAATTTAACAAGAATGAAAAGAATCAGAGGGCTGAATCTTACCAGATATCAATAAAGTGCAGGTTAGGTGGAATGGCCATGCTAAATTGCTCATAGTGTGCAGGGATGTGTTGGCTTGATAGATTAGCCATGGGACATGCAGGATTACAGGGGTAGGGTGGGGGTGGGGTAGGGGAGTGGATCTGGGATGAATGTTTTTCAGTAGGTTGGTGTGGACTCGATATGTTGAATGACCTGCTTCTACACTGTAGGGATTCTGTGATTCCATGAAAGCATAATTCAGTATGGAACCATCACATGCAGGAAAATCTTTAATTGTTTTAAAGCGGTGACTTTTATTCAGCTTGTATATTAGTGAAAGCTAACAACAAAAAAACAGAGAGAAGTTTGCATTTGCTTCTGGGAACAGAGAGGAACAGCTTTCCTTTCAGGCAGCAACAAGCTTACAACCAATAAATATTCGCTCCCCCAGTTTTCATCTACTGGAACTGGATGTTAATTGAGTCGTGCCTGGCTTGTTGTTCTTGACTCCCACTGCTCCAGAAGGTGCTGTTCCTTCTGCTCAGTGTCCTCACCTTCCTCTTTGGAAGGCTACTCGCACTCTATCAACTCTTTGGACTCCTTTACATCCCATTTGTCAGCTCCAGTTGTGCAGAGCATAGCATGGTAAGAATATGCAGCATACTCTCTCTGGAGTGCACTCGGGGGGGTCCCCCACAGATCTATCTCAGAACCCCCTCTTCTCAGGTCTACCGACTGCTCCACCATGGTCAGTGGTGAAAGAATGGGTGACATTGTATTACATTCCATCACAGTCAATGGGTTATGTAATGAAGTCATCAGCTCTGGTTGCCTTTATCTCTCAGTAAACACCCTGGTGTGGCATCCAGCTCTTGAAAAAGAGCAGTGATATGAGAGTTCTCAAGGTATAGGCATCATGTCACTGCACAAATGATTTATATATTAATGGAATGGCGCCCTTTCTTATTGAAGAGCTGAGCTGCATGAAGATCTGGCTCTCTCAACACAAATGTGCGTGCCATCTGTTGTGCCCTTCACCTGGTGAAAGTCAGCAATGTTTGCTGCATGGTAGCACTGACCTTGTCACAGGCAAACAAGATGAAAGGTGTGATCTGTCACAAATTTCATCTGTCACAGCCTTGATGCCTTTGTGCATAAAGAGCTCGTACAGAGGTCCGCCATGCTTCTTGAAAGGAGCCAGTTGCATAAAGTTTTAGTGCAGCTGTCACCTTGATGGCCACCCACTCCTACAGGCCACAGGTCCTGCTCCAGCAGTTGGCATAGTTCTATGACAATGTCCTGGGACCTCCTCAGTCCTTGGTGACACCGCACCTCACTTATCCAGAGGAAATAGCATTGAGGACAGTTGACTTTGGGCCTCCTGTATCTCCTTGTGCAGTCTGAGGGGACCTTCAGCTGTGACCCCTTCATGTGGAAGCTGCTTGGCAGCCACTGGAAGTTGCTGCTGGTCCTGGTCTCGCTGGCACACCTCTCCCACCTCCCTTTCTCTGCACCTTCCTTGGATCACTGCAAGAGCGACTTGCTCTGATTGGATCCTTCAGTCATATCTTCAATGACCCTGTGTGGGAATATTAGAAACTGAACAAGTCCTCAGTAATATCAGCAGGCAGCATTTAAATCACACACAAATGTTTGATAGATTCGGGATCAGTTCCTGCGGATTGGAGGGTGGCTAATGTTGTACCACTTTTTAAGAAAGGTGGGAGAGAGAAAACAGGAAATTATAGACGAGTTAGTCTGACCTTAGTGGTGGGAAAGATGCTGGAGTCTATTATAAAGGATGAAATTACGACACATCTGGATAGTAGGAACAGGATAGGTCAGAGTCAGCATGGATTTATGAAGGGGAAATCTTCTGGAATTTTTTGAGGATGTAACTCTGAAGATGGACGAGGAAGATCCAGTAGATGTAGTGTACCTGGACTTTCAGAAATCTTTTGATAAAGTCCCACATAGGAGGTTAGTGAGCAAAATTAGGGCGCATGGTATTGGGGGCAAAGTACTAACTTGGATTGAATGTTGGTTGGCTGATAGGAAACAAAGAGTAGTGATAAACGGCTCCATTTCGGAATGGCAGGCAGTGACCAGTGGGGTACCGCAGGGATCAGTACTGGGACCGCAGCTTTTTACAATATATATATTAATGATATAGAAGATGGTATTAGCAATAACATTAGCAAATTTGCTGATGATACAAAGCTGGGTGGCACGGTGAAATGTGATGAGGATGTTAGGAGATTACAGGGTGACCTGGACAAGTTAGGTGAGTGGTCAGATGCATGGCAGATGCAGTTTAATGTGGATAAATGTATGGTTATCCACTTTGGTGGAATCAATTTCGGTAAAGGGGCAGTACAGAGAGATCTGGGTGTTCTTGTACACCAGTCAATGAAGGTAAGCATGCAGGTACAGCAGGTAGTGAAGAAGGCTAATAGCATGCTGGCCTTCATAACAAGACGAATTGAGTATCGAAGCAAAGAGGTTCTTCTGCAGCTGTACAGGGCCCTGGTGAGACCACATCTGGAGTACTGTGTGCAGTTCTGGTCTCCAAATTTGAGGAAATACATTCTGGCTATTGAGGGAGTGCAGCGTAGGTTCACAAGGTCAATTCCTGGAATGGCAGGATTACCTTACACTGAAAGTCTGGAGTGACTGGGCTTGTATACCCTTGCATTTAGAAGACTGAGAGGGGATCTGATTGAGACATACAAGATTATTAAAGGATTGGACACTCTGGAGGCAGGAAACGTGTTTCCGCTGATGGGAGAGTGCCGAACCAGAGGACACAGCTTAGAAATACGGGGTAGACCAGTTAGGACAGAGATGAGGAGAAACTTCTTCACCCAGAGAGTGGTGGCTGTGTGGAATGCTCTGCCCAGAGGGCAGTGGAGGCCAAGTCTCTGGATTCATTTAAGAAAGAGTTGGATAGAGCTCTCAAGGATTGTGGAATCAAGGGTTATGGAGATAAGGCAGGAACAGGATACTGATTAAGGATGATCAGCCATGATCATATTGAATGGTGGTGCACGCCCGAAGGGCAGAATGGCCTGCTCCTGCACCTATTGTCTATTGTCTATAGCGTAGTCGCCAACTCAAGGGCACATGAAGCACTCTGACAAGTAGGGCTGTGGAATGACTGTATATGATCTTTGATATTGGGTCTTATTCTAGTGAATCCAGTACCAGTCATGTTGCAATGAGATAATAAGAAATTGTAAGTGCTGTAAAGTACTGAGATCTTGTCCCTCCAGCCCAAAATCACCTAAAAAATGGCTTTGCATCTCAGAGCATTTTAGCGAATGCTTACAATTCAAGGTGAAAGGGAATCAGTGCCATGTCTTTATGCAGTCTATGAGATCTTGGACTGTCATTGTGAATTGTGGCCCACAGGTGTAACTTATAAGGTTGCTTGTGATTACCTCTGCTTCACGGAGATATTATGATCAATCTGTAATGACCAATGACATGGCCAAGATTGCTTGCGACCAGGCTTTGTATCCCACACTGTTTGAAACCGTGTGCATTTTACAATGATTACAGATAATTTTGACCCCTACTGTGAAATGGCCTGCTTAATGTAATTGCCTTTGAAGAGACTTATATCACTCTCCAGTACAACCCATATGCTCAGACAGAGAAAGGAAAATCTGACTTGCTCCGTGGGCAGTTGCAGCCATTTTCCATTTCCAGTGCACTTTTATGATTCGATTGAATATGGACGGCAACACAGGTCACACTTACCACAATAAGAGTTCTCAGGTTCAGCCAGTAATCCAGTAGCATAGCCCCCCAAATGTCCATACCCCTATCTCTCTGGCATTCCCCAGCCAGCCACCAGTACTGATCTTCCACGCACTTCTTAAAATGTTATTCTCATACTCTACCTCGGAAAGGGGCTTGTGTAATGGATTTGACTGCCCGGGTTGCAGAGGGTAGGCTTTGTCTCCCAGTAAGGCATCCAGCCCATGATAGACAGCAGGAAAATGAGCATTTAGATTATATAAGGACCATGTTAGCAGACCCCTATGATGTGGTACTGCTCTGATCACAGATGAAATTTTGTCTGTGACTTTCATTGTTATAATCTGAATCTCAACCCTAATATTTAGTTTTGCCCAATATCATGCTGGACAGTCACTCCTCTCAATTACCCCCATCGCCTTCCCCACATTCAGATCATAGTGGCAGAAATTGCTGATAAACCCATGTTCTTCCCATTAACTCTTGACCCCTTTACCCTCACATGTTGAATTTCCTCCCCTTACAACACTTGTTCTTCCTGCATTTCCAGGTTCCTGTCTCCAGTCTTCAAGACTCATTACTCCAACTTCCTAAACACAGCAGTGTCCCCAGATAACCCTCTTTGACTTTCATTCCTCTGACCCCAGGACTGAATATGGTTCCCCCCGCCTCCCACTCCCAACTGACTTGGATGGACAGCCTGACTAATGAGTAACTGGAGCCCTAACTGACCTCTATGCAGCTCCCTGACTGATTTATCATGACTTCCCATGCAATTGCATTGGATCTGTAGGACTGATTGTGGCCCACATCCCAGGCTATTGTGGTAGAGGCCCCCTGTCCCTTGACACTACAAGAGCCCAACTGACTGTGTCCAAGCCTCTGACTGAGATTGAATAATGTCTTTGACATACTGTACTGGAGCCCCTGACTGATGACACCCCCTTGACTTTACAGAAGATTATTCTGTTTAGATTTTGAGACTTTGAGATTGATTAGCATGGTTAGATCTCATGGTATACAGGGAGAACTAGCCATTTGGATACAGAACTGGCTCAAAGGTAGAAGACAGAGGGTGGTAATGGAGGGATGTTTTTCAGACTGGAGGCATGTGACCAGTGAGTGCCACAAGGATCGGTGCTGGGTCCTCTACTTTTTGTCATTTATATAAATGATTTGGATGAGAGCATTAGAGGTACAGTTAGTAAGTTTGCAGATGACACAAAAAGCGGAGGTGTAGTGACAGCGAAGAGGGTTACCCCAGATTACAACAAGATCTGGATCAGATGGGCCAATGGGCTGAGAAATGGCAGATGGAGTTTAATTCAGAAAAATGCGAGGTGCTGCATTTTGGGAAAGCAAATCTTAGCAGGACTTATACACTTAATGGTAAGGTCCTAGGGAGTGTTGCTGAACAAAGAAACCTTGGAGTGCAGGTTCATAGCTCCTTGAAAGTGGAGTCGCAGGTAGATAGGATAGTGAAGAAGGCATTTGGTATGCTTTCCTTTATTGGTCAAAGTATTGGGTACAGGAGTTGGGAGGTCATGTTGCGGTTGTACAGGACATTGGTTAGGCAACTGTTGGAATATTGCGTGCAATTCTGGTTGCTTTCCTATCGGAAATATGTTGTGAAACTTGAAAGGGTTCAGAAAAGATTCACAAGGATGTTGCCAGGGCTGGAGGATTTGAGCTGTCGGGAGAGGCTGAACAGGCTGGGGCTGTTTTCCCTGGAGTGTCGGAGACTGAGGGGTGACCTTATAGAGATTTAGAAAATTATGAGGGGATAGGGTAAATAGACATAGTCTTTTCCCTGGGGTCAGGGAGTGCAGAACAAGAGGGCATAGGTTTAGGGTGAGAGGGGAAAGATATAAAAGAGACCTAAGGGGCAACTTTTTCACACAGAAGGTGGTGCGTGTATGTCATGAGCTGCCAGAGGAAGTGGTGGAGGCTGGTACAATTGCAACATTTAAGAGGCATTTGGATGGGTATACAAATAGGAAGGGTTTGGAGGGATATGGTCCGGGTGCTGGCAGGTGGGACTAGATTGGGTTGGGATATCTGGTCAGCATGGACGGGTTGGACCGAAGGGTCTGTTTCCATGCCGTACATCTCTATGACTCTGTGACGTGGCAATTTGGTTGAACCACATGCAGTATCCTAATGAGATTGATATAGCCACGCACTAACAAGTCCACCTGCTTGACTGACGATTGCTGACAACAAGTGGTGTCTATGCTGAGCAGTAAAACAAAACAGGAAGTACTGTAAGTTGGTAAGGTCTGGCTGAAGGAGCAAAGCACCAAAAGGCAAGGCAACATAAGGCAAGGCATGGCAGGGAAACTGTGTGCATTGAAATAGGCACTGGAACACTGAGTAAGGAGTGGCAATCAATAATAAAATATTTTCTCCTCAGACTTTAAAAGACAACTTCAGAATCGTTGAGTGATGACTATCTTATGTCTATGAATTTGCATCTCTTTAAAGCCCAACTGCTTTATTAGTATGCCATTTCCGATTCACCTTTCCTCCTCAGAAAAACTAGTTGGTATGGATCCCAGATGTGTGAATCAGCGCCTCTACAAGATGTCCTGGCCATCATGCAAGTCAACGTTGGCAAACCATTGGCCTCACCTGCTCTTAGACCAACTCTCACACCACTTCAGGCCCTCAACACTTACATTTAGGGCACCTTTGACCTGTATGTTTCTGTTGGGTTGTTTCCTATGCAAGGATGTGCATGCGTGTCATGCATTGACACTAAATGCCTCATAAGGGAGCTGTCCTTGGTGGGGTGAAGAGGTTTATAGTCAGTTAGTGATCCCACCACAACCAGTCAAGGTGCCCATCCAATGCCAGACCATGGGATTGACTGTTGTTAGTCAGGTACTTGATCTTCCCAGAGTCCAAAGGCTTGTGTCCTTGCAGCACAGGGATTGAACTGTAGTTGGTTCCTGCAGCTCAAGTGCAACCAGCCCAGGAATTACAGGTAGGTTAAAGCAGGAGTCAGTCATGTAGTAATTAAACCAGTAGAACAGTAGTCCAAAATGCCAGGCTAATGTTTTAGAGACATGAGTTCAAAGCCCACTATGCCAGATGGTAAAAATTTGAATTCAGTTAAAACAATGCTTTATGGCGACTAGGTAACCACTTTTGTAAACTCCCAATTATTTTACAAATGCCATTTAGAGAAGGAAAGCTATTAATCTGAACCAGTCTGGCCTAGATGTGACTCCAACCCTGCAGTGATGTGGTCAATTCTTAAATCCCCTCTTAGCATGAATAAATGCTGAGCCTCACCAGAAATACCCACATCCCATGAATGAGCCATCCATAAGCCTTGGTTAAATACATGCTTGGTGACAGAGTTCAAATGAATGGTGGGCCCTGTGAGTGAGAGGAGGCAGAGAAAAGATTGTGATGTCTACCTTTAAGGGCAACAGAATATTAGTGACTTCCTTCATGTACAGCTGAGCATCACACTTCACCAAGGATACAACACTGATCTGGGCTACAACTTGTGCGCAGGCTAGGTGTGCTAATATGACCTCTTGACCAAAACTGCCCCCTCTATATGATCTTATGCATCCAAGATCTTCAGGTCTCTGTCTGTGAAGCAAGGAGTGAACTTTGCTTTCCTCTTGACTGTGTCCTGAGTGTAGACACACAAACACTGCCGTGTGAGGGACCATTTCTGACTTGTAGCATCTGTAGTAGTGTGGCAGGGTTTTGATGATGACACCAGTAGCATGAATGCCTAAAGGTACAGGCAGTGGTGAATACTTCCTCCTCTCTTGCAGAAAGGCATCTAAGTGTCTGGTTGGATAAGTGACGAGGTGAAGAGTGTACAATCATTTGATAAAAGGTTGCTTTGCCCCATGGGCAGACTGGGCGCCATGTATCTCAGCCAGCAACCCAGAAATGGAAAAGTTCTACTCATAGTTCAATTAGAAAATTGACTTCTGAAGGATGACATTTAACTACATCAGATTATTTATAACCAAATGTAAGATAAGGCTTTCTAAAGCTCTTTCTCTCCTTACAATTCAGTAACTCTACACCTAAACTAAACTAATCAGTGAATTTTCTTCCTTACAGTGCCGCTGGGAAAATCAAATTATGTGTATTAGGAGAAAGAAAATTACCGCTGTCCAAAGTCAAAATAACAACCACTAATCACAGCACTCAGTGAATGGCAGAATACAGACATGTCTTTGCTTGAAGACTGTTTCGCTCTAGCATCACAGATTTGTAGACTACTGACCGATGTCAAATGTCAAAGAATAAATATCACTTGGTTATTTGCCAACCAGTTGACATTCACACAATCAAATCTAAAAAAAAATGACATTCCAGTTCTGGACATTTGGCATCAAACTAATAAAAAGAATAATAAAAAAGTATTTTTAGGACAATACAAAAAAATGGATTATTTTTAAAAAGTTGGGAGGCATGCCAGAAACATGAGTAATTCTGTAAATGAGCATCACACCTTTTAAGTATTATAATAAGCTCCACTTGAATGAGTTGGTGCCAATCCACCTAGTCCAATTGTTATTTGAAAATCTTGCTGACCTGAGATAGATCACATCCAAGAATGGAATGTCGAACCATTTCTTTCATGGTATGTTTTAATGAGCATTGACTGTTTAAATGCAGCTGGTTACTTCCTCTTATTTAGCCAACAAACCATTCTACCATTAGAGTGAGAGAAAAAGAAAACATTGATTTATTAATCTGTGGAGAATTAGATAACAAGATACAAATCAATAAAGGTCCTTTTAAAAGTCAGGAATTAGTCTGTTCTCAGGGGAGCTGGTAAAATTTGTTAGAAGGGATTACAGGCAAAGATATTTTATACTTTGAGTCGGAAGAAGGTTTGAACTGTCAGATGAAAGACAGTGGTTGCTTGATTCATCTGACCTCCCATGCAATGCTTCATGACAGCTGATGCACAACTTCATGGTGCACCATGCGGTCTGTGGTGGTAGGTTTGTCAAATGAAACCAGGCTTATGAAAAGACAATTCCCATACAATGCAGTCAATCCAGAGAGTATCTGTATTATAGCAGTATATATATATATATATATATATATATACTTGTGTAACCTCAATACTAAACTCTTTCAAACAGGAGACAGAAACATTGTGGAATGTACATTGAAAGCATTTTTCTTTGAGCTCCTGATTCCTTATATCATTGATTTTATTTAAAGATCATGCTATTTTAGTGGCATTAAAACCTATAGTTGAGTTGTAGTTCCATGACCTGTTTGCTGGAAGAGAAACTCTGTTTTTTTTCTTCATTTCAGTTTAACTCTCTTAGGAAGGGATCATTGTGAAAGCAGAGTTTCCTTTATAAACAGAATATGTTATACAATAAAGCAACAAACCTCTAATTCCAAATGTTGATGCCATGATGCAATTATGCAACAATAAAGCATCCTTCTGAGGAAAATATGCAGACTACAGTATTCAAATAGTTCAAAGTTAAAAACAAGCACGTTTCAACCCATCCATACAATGAAAATTGGCTGAATTTTGAATTCATTACAAAAAAAAAGGCATATTTGTGACTGAATGAGTAACCAGGCTGCCACTCACCAGAGTTCAAATGAAATAAATTGTTAAAAATGTAGCTCTCGTCAATTGTGAATGTCACCTGAAGCCTGTGATTGGAAGATAGCAGTTAATGTGTTCCTTTGTGTCTGTTCTATGTATCATAAACTGCTTTTAGTTAACATTGAAAGAAAACATTGCTGCTAAATGCGCTGTCATTGTGGCTTTACAGAATTTCACAGTGTTCAAGGAAGGATGCTACTTGGATCAGATGACTTTCAGCAAGTTAACATTAACCATTGTATCAGTATTACTGAGATTAGAGTCATGTGATTCCTGAGTCCAAAAATGACTGATGATTATTAATTGTGCATTTGTAAAGAATTCTGATTTAAACTCTGGTTCTGTGTTGCAATTCATAACACAGAGACTCCTTCTCACTGACAGAGAGCAAATGCATTTAAGTAGAATCTATATGTGCCTTGATCAGCTTTCTAATTGAACTTTAATTACCAATATCAGAATTTATGCTGTTATTTGTTTTATTTATCCTTCCCAGTTTTATGTATAAATATTGAATTTAAATTCTGCTCTGACTGGCAGGACATTGAAATATTTGTGTGATACTGGGTCTTCCCTCCTAATCCCACTCCCCACATTCAGTTGCTGTATTAAAAGAAAACATGCTGCCAATACACAACATCAGAAAAAAGAAATAAGCAAGTCAATATTTTGAGTTTGATGCTCTTTCTGAGCTGTTTTTGGCTCATTTTAGATTCCTTTCTTTCCCCATTCTTGAGATGTCCATATTTAAATTAGTGCAAAGGCAAACCTTGCAGCAGGTTTTGTGACCCATCCCAGGAAGCTTTTGTTGTCAGATCCTCTGTTAAACTATCCAACTTATTTGGTGAAGAGTCCCCAGATATAAACATAGAAACATGGAAATCAGGAGCAGGAGTTGTCCATTCAGCCCTTTAAGCCTGCTGTGCCACTCATTATAATCATGGCTGATCACCCTGCTCAGTACCCTGTTCTCACTTTCACTCACATCTTTTGAATACTTTAGCCCTAAGAACTGGGCGGCACGGTGGCACAGTGGCTAGCACTGCTGCCTCACAGTGCCAGAGACCCGGGTTCAATTCCTGCCTCAGGCATCTGTCTGTGTGGAGTTTGCACATTCTCCCCATGTCTGCGTGAGTTTCCTCTGGGTGCTCTGGTTTCCTCCCACAGTCCAAAAAAAATGTGCAGGTTAGGTGAATTGGCCATGCTAAATTGCCCGTAATGTTAGGTGAAGGGGTAAGTGTGGGGGATTGGGTCTGGTTGCGTTGCTCTTCAGAGGACCGGTGTGGGCTTGTTGGGCCGAAGGGCCTGTTTCCACACTGTAAGTAATCTAATCTAGCTGCTTCTTGAAAGCATTCAATGTTTTGGCCTCAACTGCTTTCTGTGGCAGAGAATTCCACAGGCTCACCATTCTCTCAGTGAAGAAATTTCTCCTCATCTTAATCCTAAAAGGTATATTCCTCATCCTTAAACAATGACCCCTGTTTCTGGATGCCTCCACCATCAGGGAGTTTGCCCTGTCTAGTTCTGTTACAATTTTATATGCTTCTGTGAGATTCCAACTCATTCTTCCATACAATCCAGTGAATATACTCTTAACTGATCCAGTATCTCTTCATGAATCAGTCCTGCCATTCCAGGAATCAGTCTGGTAAACCTTTGTTGCACTCCCTTCATAGCCAGAACATCGTTCTTCAGATAAAGAGATGAAAACCACACACAATACTTCAAGTATGAAGTATTAAGAAGGCCCTGCACAATTGTAGTAAGACATCCCTGCTCATGTACTCAAATCCTCTTGCTACAAAAGACAATTTCTCCAAAACCTTTTCCCTGCTAATACTGATTTCTTTCAGTTTCTCTCAGTGACTAGTTCTCCAACATTTTTGAAACATTATTTCTGAACATCCTTTTTTATTGACGACAGAATGAAATATGTTTTTAATTTGTCTGCTATCTCTTTATTAGCTATTTGCTTTCTGCACTGCCGGCTGGACGTGCATGCTTACTTTCAGTGACTAGTGTACAACAGCACTCAGGTCTTGTTTACCTCCACCTCTCTCAGTCTATCACCATTCGGATAATAATCTGCCTTTCTGTTTTGTAACCAAAGTAGAGATTCTCTCATTTATTTACATTATATTTCATCTGCCATGCATTTGCCCACACGCTCAACTTATCCAAATCGTACTGAAGTATCTCTGCTTCCTCCTCACAGCTCATCCTCCCAACCAGCTTTGTGTCATTTCCAAAATTGAGGATATTATATTTGCTTTCCTCATCTAAGTTATTAACATATGTTGTGAATAACTTGAGTCCATAGCATTGATAGCTGTGGTATCCCACTGATTACTGGCTGCCAACCAGAAAATTACCTGTTTTTACCTACTCTTTGTTACCTGTCTGTCAGCCAGTTCTCTATCCATGTCAGCACACTATCCCCAATCGCTTGTGTTGCAATTTTATAGCTCGTCTCTTATGTGGGACCTTGTCGAGCACCTTCTGAAAATTCAAGTAAATCCCTCATCAACTCTACTAGTTCCATCCTCAAAAAAAAACTGATTTCCCTTTCTTAAATGCTGATTCCGTCCAATCCTGTCACTGTTACCAAATGCTCTGCTATTAAATGTTTTATAATGGACTCTAGCATTTTCCCCACTACTGACGTCAGGCTAACAGGTCTATAATTCCCTACTTTCCCCCTACTGTCTTTTTTTAATAGTGGGGTTACACTCAATCTGTAGGAACTATCCTAGAGACCACCAAAGCATCCATTATATTTGGCATCACTTCCTCAAATACTTTGGGATGTAGATTATTGGGCCTGGAGATTTGTTTACCTTCAGTCACGATAATTTCTCCATAATCTTTTCCCCGTTAATACAGATTTCTTTCAGTTCCTCTCTCTCACTAGTTCCCCAACATTTTTGAGACATTATTTCTGAAAATCTTGTGTTGTGAAGACAGACTAAACTATGTATTTAATTGTGTCAACTCTTTATTTTCTATTTTTCTGATTGTAAAGCACATGCCTTTGTCTCCACTAAACTTTTTTCTCTTCACATGCCTATGGAAAATTTTACAGTTAGTTTGTATGTTCCCTTCAAGATAATCTCATACTTTATTTTACTCCTTTTAATCAACTCCTTTGTCCTCTGTGCAGAGAAGCTACAGGTGGAGTGAATGCAGATTCTTTCTGGATGGATGATTTTCTATATGTAGAAAAATGCTTCTTCATTAATAAATAACTTCTGATCTACACTAGCTTATACAATTACAACAATTAATAGGCTTCTGGATATGTATATTCGGACGGGTTTAGAGGGATATGGGCCAAATGCTGGCAAATAGAACTAGAATAATTTAGGATATCTGCTCAGTATGGACAAGTTGAACCAAAGGGTCTGTTTCCATGCTGTACAACTCTGTGACTCCGTGACTCTATGAGGTTACCATACATACTAAAAAAAAGTTGAAAATTCCAGACTCTGAGATGATGTCCCAATATTTGAAATTATCAGAATACGAAAGAAAATTAACCAAAAATGGAAATTAGAGGAATTTAGTGTAGCTCAGTAGATTGACATACACTCCAACGTTGTACTGACCAGCAAAGTACTAACCTTATTCAGCAATTTCTTCATTCAAATCTGTGCAGTGGTGCTTTCCAACTTCTCCAACAAATAAAAGTAAAGTACTTGGTGACAGTTGTTCAGTGTGAGATAAATGTTGAGAAAATTTGTTGAGAAAAACAATGCAGTCTGTAAATCCCAGAATATCCTAGAAGAGATATGCCTGGTGATTAAAAGAAGTTTAGCATCTCTTACAGAAATATGCTTAAATAAATCAAAATACATAGGAATGTATATATGCTCCTGTAACCTCATCGTGAAAGTGAGATTCAAAGACAGGATGTCCTAAGTTATAAATTGAGAAAAAAATGATTGCAAGTCAAGGTTACCTTAATATGACTGCCCTTTGTGGAATGACTTCTGATGCAGTTTGGCAGGATAGTAAATGTATTAATTTATTAATATTACCATCACCATTGCTATTAAGGTTGTACAAAATGTAATCACAACACTACCTGATGTAATTTTCAGAGCGAGAGTTATGGTTTGCATTGCTGTTGACTTGGCCACTTGCCCTCAATTACAGCATATGTGGGAGGGCAATGTCCATTATTGCTTAATTATGTCATGTTATAGATGCTGAAAAAATATACTTTGAATTATGGTTTCTGAGCAAACACTGGACTTCAAAACATAAGTAACGTGTGTCCACATTTCTCAAATTTAAGTTAGATCCATTATGGATCCTGGATTTGATGATTTAAATTGAAGGCTAGAGGAAGAAAAAAAAAATCCTATTCATCAAATCATTTTTTAAAATTTGTGAAAAGGAAACCTGTATTGAGAATCCAGTTGCTTGACACTCATTTCATAGCATTTTACTTTCAAGAGAATGTTGTCAATAAAACAACACCAGCATCAACTTACATAACATAAACAGAAAATGTTGCCAGTACTCAGCAGGTGAGGCTAGCAGCATCTGTGGAGACATAAACTTTGAATCATATCTATTTCCACAGATGCTGTCTGATCTGTCTGATCTATCTGAGAATTTCCAGCATTTTCTGTTTGTACTTTAGATTTCCAGCACCTACAGCATTTGGCTTTTGTTTGAATAATCTTATTCAGGGCTGAATTGCCCATTTGGAGGTGAGAAACGGAAAGTGGAATTGTTTTCACGTCCCAAACACATACTCAGGTGGAGGGAAGTCACTTTTTGGGATCTTGATTGGGGTGCCCCCTTAACTGAGGGCACCATCTGAACTTTTGAAGCTGGACCGCCGATTAGAGACATTCGACTTCAGAGGAGCACTGGCTGAAATGATTGATAAGTAACTGAGAGCATGCTTCAATCTGTTTTCTCAGCCGTTGTTTTAAAAATGTAAATAAAAGATGGAAAAACAGCTAGTCTGCTGTTGTGGGGTGGCGATGAGATCTGTTAGATTAAGGAATGGATTTAAAACAGTTACTGTATCTTTAAGGCAGTTGTAATGATATCATTTTGTCATGTGACATTCCGGTCGAAAGATACCGACTTGACCTTTTGTCACTCTGTATAATGGAGTTGGGAAGCAATGGCATTGTGGGAATGTCACTGGAGTAGAAATCCAGAACCCCAGGCTAATGATCTGAGGACATGGGTTTGAATCCCACCATGACACACAGTGAAATTTGAATTTATTAATAATCTGGAACAAGCATCCAGAGAAATGGTGACTGTTGATTTTTGTAAAAAAAATCGGATTCATTAATGCCATTTGTGGAAGGAAATCTACCATCCTTACCTGGACTGGTCATCTTGTGACTGCAGAACCACTGCAATGTGTGGTTGGTTCTTAATTTCCATTGTGGACATTACTGCTGGCCGAGCTCGAGATGCTCATAATACATGAAAGAATAAAAAATAAAGCCAATCTTGAATCAGCTATGTGCATGCAATGAGTATAACATCAGTAAGCACAGAACTCACATATAGTTTCTAAATCTATGATATATTTGCCATGTAAATAGCTGGTGCTGTAATTAAATTCCAGAGACCTGTCTGAGTAAGAACTTGACTTTTTGTGGTATATGTTATGCAGACTCACATACAGAAATCCACAAAGCCCCTCATGGTGCCACTACCTAGTCACTAAAACCATCTGCACTTCGGAGGTTCCAGTCGATATTGGGAAAGTTGAAATCACCCATAACAACAACCCTGCTACTTCTGCATTTTTCCAGAATCTGCCTGCCTATGAGATCTTCAATCTGTCTACTGCTATTAGGTGGTCTGCAGAGAACCCCCAATGCGATGGCTGTTCCCTTGCTGTTCCTAACTTCCACCCATACTGACTCAGTAGACAAACCTTCCTCAACAACCTTCATTTCTGTAACTGTGATGCACTCTCTGATTAGCAATGCTACACCCCCTCCTCTTTTTTCCACCCTCCCTGTTCTTTTTAAATGTTCTAAACCCTGGAACATCAAGAAACCATTCCTGCCCCTGTGAAACCCACGTCTCATCCACTTAAAACCTTCCCAGAAGTCCTTTGCTCCTCCCTCGCACTTCTTGGCAAATGGATCAAAAAATGCATCAAAAAATTACTGACAACTGATTAAACTTTGTCTCCTTTTAGACACTGAAATGTTAAGAAGAATAAAATTCTGCAGTATTTCTGACAATGACTGTGAAAATCCTGACAAAAGTTTTCAGACTTTAGAAGATCAACTTAAAGATTGAATAAATTTCATGATGCATAGATTTGAGTTCATGTCATATCAAAAACAGCCGGGTGAAATTATTAGCCAAATAATAGGCATATGTTGAAGCAAAGGTATGGAATGTGATTTCACTGAAGCTAACTTAGCTGAAAGACTTATAGAACTGAACATAAATTGCATGCCCATCAGAAAACTACTTCTGGACAAACCCGAAGGGTACATAATTGATTCTCTACTAGAAGAAGGACAAAAGTTCAAAGCAGGTCAGCAGCGTCTGACAGCGTTTGACTTTGGTATAACTATGCAGACCTCAATAGTTTCAATAGAACATCCAAATCTTATACATGGTGTGGCTTGTCTCACCCACCAAGAGATTGCCCATCATTTTGTGGCATATGCAAGCTGGGTTCAGCAAGAGGGCATACAGTGTTTTGGCACTCCAATGATCAAGAGAAACCCAAAGTAGAGCACAACATTCCATACTAGCATTTGAAAAAGAATTAACCAACCACGACGCTAAAGAAGCTTCCAAAATTAGGTGCATGGCACACAAGCATGTGAGCAAACCATAATGTTACCCCTTATGGATTTCAGGCAGGCAGGACATTTAGTAAACAGCACACAGCATGGTCTTATGGTTACATGGTGATATCAGAAAAGCTCAAGCCCAAAAGCTCCAAAAGGAATGGGTAACCTGCACTACATGCCAAGACTGACACATGAGCCAGTGCAAAATCATCCCATTACACATCATATGAGGTGTACTCAGGAAATTGGCACCGTGTGGTACAGCCCACACAAGCTATCGGCTCACAATGGGTCTGAACTCACATGCATTGGCATTTCTAACTTAAATGTCAATTTAGCTGTTCAGGATGGACAGATGAAATCTTTTCATTGTTGGTGCAGAAGCAATTTGGTCTTCTGCTAGGTGCCTGGACAGTTAAACTGCCTGCTATCACTCAGGAATCTGGAAGCTGACTGGAAAATCCCAACAGGCCTCATTTCCTCTGCAGTGATTGTAATGAGGTCAGCCAGGTAGACCTCATAGGATATGAGTTCTCTGACTGGGTTGTTAATCTGGTCCAATCAGAGAGCCTTGGCTGACAGTTTAAAACAGAAGTGTCAGACACCTTGTTCACTCTGAGAACTGGCTCTGAGGGAGCTGGATCAGTGTCAAGGACTTTGCACATGTAAATAAAGGGTGGATTGGTGACTGGATACCAGCCTCTGTGGAGTTATTTCAGTGGTGACAAGAGAAAAGCAAGCACCTGAAGAAATTCACTTGTAGCCGCCATCTTTGAGTTGGGGTAAGCATTTCTGGCATCATGCTGTTATTTGGGAAGCTTGACTCAGTAGATCCTACCATCGAAGACTCGGCCCACTGAGTGGAAAAATGCATTTTTTTTTACAGGAAAATGACACTGGGGCAGATGAAAAGCAATGACTAACTCTCCTGACAGCTTGTGGTTCTGTAGCTTTTTCAGTTATTAGAAGCTGAACTTTCCCTGAGGCATCAGATACTAAAACCTTTCATGAGTTGACAGATTAAGTTAAGGAATACTATGAACCCAAGGCTCCTCTAATTCTGAGATACTGTCAGTTTTACTCAGCAATTCAAGAACCAGTGGAATCCATTTTGGGATTTTTAACAAGGTAAAGATGACTGGCAGAGGCAGATTTTGGTTTAACTGTTAATAAGACTCTGAGAGACTGTTTGGCATGTGGGATTAATGGTGTAACAATGCAAAAGTGCCTACTAACTGAAGCCCAGCTGGCACTACAACTGGCCTTTAATATTAGAAAATGCAGCAAGTGGAGCATTTGAGTCACAGGGTATTCCAATGGAAGTGAACAGCCACGTCAGTTCGACTGAGTTTGGGGTACACCACTTGAATGAAGGCAATTGCATCACCTCACTCAGGACATAAGGGACTCTAGGTTAGTGCACAGCAAAACCAAAACAAAGCCAAGCCTCGGTCAAATGGTTAAAATTTTCTTCATGATCCGGGCTGATCAGTATGTGGAGTTGAGACAGCAAAAGACTCCCAACTGAGTAAACAAAGTGGGAGAACTCATAGACTGATATACAGAAGAATACACACTCTGGAAAGTTCACCTATAACTGGTTTGGAACAGTTAAATTATTTAGTAACATCTAAATCAGAACCAATCAAAATGGTTCAATGGTCACCTGGTTCTAATGGAGGTCTATACCGACATGGCTGTTTCAGTGATCACAGAATCAATGTTTAGCAAAGTTTGCTCTGGATTCCAACTCTTAAGTTTGCAAAAGACTTCAATTAGACTGAGAATCTACACCGGGGAGACTTTACGTCCTTGGCCTAAGCAAAGCACGAAAATCCTGCCCTGACAGGGGCCGTTTCAACTTTACCTGCTTGATGGCAACGTCATGGGATTCAGTCACGCTGGGTCTTATGTTCTGCCCAATACTATTCTCATTCAGCTTCAAGGGAATAAAAGCAGGTGGAGTGTGAAAGTCTACTCTATCTTAAAATGTTTCTGAAAATGTGTGTTGTTGCAATTATCCGTAAGAGATGTGTTACAGTCTGGAAATTCTATCTAATTTTAGTTATGATCTTATAAAGTGTAAGCTCAATCTAAAGTGTCTGTTCCAGTAAATTTCTAATAGCTTGGTAAAGTTGAATTCTGTACAAAAGGAAAAAAAAATCTTGACTTAATTAAGATAATTAAAGATAATAAGTCTTGACACAAAAGGATATGCCTCACAAGCAACCCATTATAGGTTCATTATGATGGTGTATGTGGTGTGACAGCTCTTAATGGAAAAATAAGTTCTGTTCAATTGTGTTGTAACTGTTCATTCCACTTATGGGAAATGTATACCATATTTTTGATAATAAACACTTTGAAGTTTACTAATTATAATGCTGTGTACTGCAGAGATGGTAAGGAAACTATAGTTGTGTATGATGGGAACCCACTGAAAAGCGAGTCATAAAATAACTCAGCTTTTGATTATCAATAAATTGTATTCAGTCTGTATCAGCTCCAGAAAATCATTGAGCTCCTTAAAAACGTCATGTAAACTTCTACAGACAGCTGGTATGACAATAAGGTGTACAACACATATAAAAAGATAAAAAATATTCAAACACCATTCATTTCCAATTGATATTTAAAATAATCATGTAAATTATCAGAAGATAATTCACTTCACTGTCATTGAAATCTTGATGGAAAATGTAAATACTTCAATGCAGCAGCATTCTTTTCATGCTGTTGCTCCCACTACTGCCCCCTTGAGAAGACAGAGAGAACAACCCAGTACACGTAATTTATCATGTTTAAAGCTGGGACTCAAAATTCATTCAGAATAACTTTGAGGGTGGAGTGGAAAGTGTGTACAGAATGCTCTGCGCATTTGTACCAGCATTGAGTGGCCTAAAACGTTGTCCCAAGCTTGTGAGTGCTGGAGATCTGAGATTTAAAAAGACTTCAACATGCCAGGCAGCATCTGACAGATAGAGGGCTAGATTTAAGGCTAACTGCACTGTTTGGTAGTGAGGGGGATTAAATCCCTGCCCATCGTCAGCCAGGAAGCTCACCAGATCATGCTCCAATCAGCCACTTAAGAGCTGATTGGCAGACTTCGTGGCACCTCATGAGCCCTGATACTGACCTCCCACCCCACTGTGATGGGAGCTACCAGCCAGTCAATGGCTGCAACCTTCTGGAACATGGTATCAATTGCCAGGAGCTGGCAATGGCTGGTGAAGTCCCAGATTGTGAAGCTGTGAAGGACTGCCACAGCAAATAGGTGAGTCTTTATTCAGGTGGTCACAGGTTAATAGTCACACTGAAAGAGGTTTCCAGAGATTTGAAGGCAGGAAGTTATAGGAGGAAGGACACCAGCTTGCTTACCACCTGTGCCCCCCAATTTGGCAGGCAGGCCAACCTGGTTGGCCCAATAACCACATTTTACATCCACTATGAAGACAGGGATTGGGTCGATTGTGGGGAAAGGCCTTTAGGTGGTTGTTCCATGATCACTTTAGGAGCTTAATTGTTAGTGGGTTTGAAGGTTTGCCCATGGACCTTCCCTTGAGAACTTAATTCCTGGCTATCCCAGCAGTGCTTACCTGTCTGATTATTTGCACTTTCTTCCAACAAACCTGCCTCTTCTGCAATGGGAAAATACTGTCCAATTACAGATTTTCAGATTTGTAACTGCATTATAATTTGGAGGTTGAAAGGGCTGAAAGGAAATTATCAAAGGGCATTGACCTGAATCTCTCTCTAGATTTTGCCAGAACTGCTGAAAATTTCCCACATTTTCTGTTTTTGTCCCATGAAAATACTTAAACCTGTAGTTAAATGGCACATTGACCTTTTTTGTACTCTAGGATCTGACATTCAGGCAGCTGTATATAGAAATGGTTGGATTTTTCTCATGCCTTCAATTGAAGAAATGTTTCAGTCTGCTGGTTTAACTGACCATCAAGTGAGGGGTGGATCTTACAATGGACAGGGCCTAGAATCATGGAACCATACAATATAGAAGAAGTGCTTTGGCCTATTGAGTCTGTACCACCAAAAATATGCCACCACCTACACTAATCCCACTTTCCCTCATTAAACCCAGAGCCTAGAATATTAAAACACTTCAAGTGCTCAACCAAGTACATTTTTTAGATTGTGAAGTTTCCTGCCTCAACCACCCTCCCAGACAGTGCATTCCAGGCTCCACCACCATCTGGGTGAAAAATATTTTTCTTTAAGTCTCCTATATGCCTCCTGCTTTTCACTTTAAGACTCTGTCCACTTGCTATTGATCCTTTGTCTGAAGGGAACAATTGCTTTCTATTCACCCTGTCCATGTCCTTCACAATTTTAGACATCTCTTTCAGACCCCCCTGTCAGCCTTCACTGCTCCACAAAAAAAAACCGAGCTTATCCAGCTTCTCTGTCTCTCTCTCATCGCTCCAACCAAGACAACATCCTGGTGAATCTCCCTGCAGCCCCTCCAGTGTAAACACGTCCTTCTTATTATGCAGTGACCAGAACTGCACACAGTACACCAGCTGTGACCTAACCAAAGTTCTGTACAGTTCTCCCACATACCTGATGCATATCCTGCTTTGACAGCCTGCTTACATCTAGAATTGGAACTGGCACCAGGATTTTAAATCATGGGACAAATTGGTGAGACGGTTTAAGATTCAGCTGGTATGAGACCCAATCATTCTGGTGTATCAGGACAAACAATGGAAACAGGCTCTGCAGCCAACATCTACGGGTGGGATCTGGCAAAATGGTCCTTACAGTATCACATGTCATAGAGTCATACAGCACAGAAACTCATTCATGTCAACCCAGGTTTAATAAACCGAACTAGTCCCATTTTCCTGCATTTCACCCGTTTTCCACTAAACCTTTGCTGTCCATGCACCTGTCTAAATGTCTTTTAAATGTTGTAATTATACCTGCCTCTACCATTTCGTCTGGCAGCTTGTTCCATATATGTTCCATCCTCTGTGAGGACATCACCCCTCAAGTCCCTTTTAAATTTTTCCCCTCTCACCTTAAACAGAAGTTCACAATCTAGTTTTGTACTCTCCTACCCTGGGGAAAGACTTTGACTACTCACCTTGTCTATGTCCCTCACGATTTTATGAATCTCTATCAGGTCACCTCTTAGCCCCTATATATAGAAGTTCATGTTTTTTAAGTTTGGAGTTGATGAAACCACTTTTAAGTCTCCTAGACTATAACTGTCACACAGTGGCTAGTAACATGCAAAAAAACGTTCTTGTATAATCAATAGATTGCAGTTATGTGTTTCAGGACATCACCAGCTTAAAAACTACTCTGTAATCCCTCATATTGCAATATTCTTATTGAAGAGACAACAACTTTGTGATAAAGTATAGAAATCACTTTTGAAGGGAGAAAATTCATGGGTTACAATGATGCTATATACTGGTGATACAACAATATTGTTGCCTTGATTCATTGTTGTTTTATATTTGTTTATGAAATGGGAAAATGATTTGCCAAAAACACATTTTACAAAGTAGATGCCTTTTAAATCAATAAATTAGATATATCTTAGGACTGAGCACTGCTATTAGATTTTGCTCATTTTGTGAACTTCTGTGAATTTTGGGGAAATTTGTTGTGCAATATATAGAGTATGTTTTTTTTGCATTCTTTCCTCTGACTGGTGTGTTTGGTACAATCTTAATACACAAAGAATCTCCCACAGCTTGAGTGAGTGGTTTCTTCAAAAATATGGGATCTCCTCTCACCTATTACAGTATTATATGAACTGTAGTTGAGATGAGAGTAATGTGTGTATCCATTTAATATGGTTGATTCCCTTAGCTTCAGCTTATTTGTGTCTACTATTGTTTCAAATTATATAATTGGTAGTTAATATCTAATTTAAAACAAAATAAACTGAGAAAAATTCTGTTAGCTGATGGTTTGATCAATTGACTGTTAAACAGTAATAACATGCTTCCTTTTGTTATCTAACATAAGGCTGGACCTTGAATGGAAAAAAAAATTAAAGAAAGTATTCATCTCAAGAAAAAAGTTGTAAATAGATGAACACTAATGAATTTCACCTTGATGTAAAGGACACTAAGCAAAAGTCCTATCAGGGGAGTTGGCAAGGGATCCTCATTTTTATTGTAAGCAGGTACTAAGGCAAGCTAATTTAATACTTAAACTGCTTTCTGACACTAACCTATAAATGAAGGGTCAATCCATGTCAACTCAATCAATCATGCTGTGCTACCATGTCAGATATTCACTACCTCTCCAAGATCTGTGCTGCTCAGAGATTTGTACTGTTGGTGCACCTCCCTGGGAGCTTGCTGCGATGCAGCCACATTCACACTGATTGACAGCAACTTTTAACCTACTGCTCTTTGCCATTTGTGACTGCAGTGGAAGGCTGTTTTCACAGGGAGAAATCCAATAACTATAATAGAATGTGGCATTGGCTGTACTGAGCGATGGGAAATTCCTGTATAATAGCCAAGGCAATAAATGTCTCTTGCTATACCATTAATATAATCTAATATGTGATGCCAACAAGAGAGCTTTTCAATGTTACTCTTCTGATTGTTGCTTGAGAAATAAAAAATTACATTCAAATGTGAAGCTGAAACATTTCAGCCTTCCTCATGGTGTCAGTATCTAAGCTGATATTGTCATTATAAAGTCAATCCTTGGCCATTATATGGTGCACAATGCATTGTAAGTTATATGTAATAATGCTATTGACTAAAGTAGGTTTTAATGTGGACAAGAATTGAGGATTCATTGCCATGTGCAGATAGAAATAAATGCTTAAGATGTTAGATAAAACAGCAAAGTCATCAGAATGATGTTGGACCACCTCAAAAAGGAGGGCCAACAATGGGACTATAATACACAATTCAGGACAATTTAGGTGTTTGTATGTGAATTGATAATAAAATAAATGTTGATTTCATTCATTGATTATACTTGATATAAGCAGAAAGATAATGGAATGTGCAAAATACTGAACATTTAAAAATTGCCGTTTCAGAGAAAAAAAATCATATTCAACTGACAACAGGAGCAAAATGTGAGAAACTATTTGTCTTCAAGGGAAATATGAGCTGCTAAAATCAAATCTGTAACTCTATCTTCAAACTGGAATGGAGATATTCGACGTTGCATTATTAGATGAGTAATCCTTGACTAATAACGTATATACAGACAGCTGGATTTACCTTTATGCATCAGAACCCCCAGTGTTGAAAGTAAATAGGGGTCCCAAGTCTGCACTTTTCAACAGTGAGACCAACTGAGAAAACTTCTCGATTGCCGTTGTGCTTGCCATCTGTTAAGCTCTTGATGCTGTAGATCCAATCAGAGAACTGGCTGCTCTGGAAACTAAGCAGACCCACTGGGGAGGTATTGCTGCTGAGACAGGATGATGCCTGTGAGGAATGGACATGCCCTCACTAACCAGCACATCAGGGCAGAATAAACAAAACTGACAGTAATAGTTCACCCTATGGGAATCAAGGAACACTCTCCCACCCAACCAGGTGTAGCCACAATTGCAGTATTTTCTGCTTATGATCTGCCCAATGGTCATAAAGCCATTGGCACTGATGATTATCCCAGCCTGCCATAAGGGGGCACACTCTTTTAAGATGGCAACCTCTGTCTGCTGCAGCTGCTGCTCTGCTGGTTGCAGGATGTCAGAAAAGCCTCCATATTGTCTCTGAATGGCATTAAGAAGCTTAATGGGCTGCCTACCTCCCAGGAGTGGGCATATGATCTGATTTCCAGTCTGCTCTGGAAAGGTTTGTAATGGTGCAATTAGATCAGGAAGCGTTCTTCCCCGAATCCCAGAATTGTTACCGTGTGGGTCCACTTTTGTTTCTTTTTTATATGAATGATTTGGACGAGAATATAGGAGGCATAGTTAGTAAGTTTGCAGATGATGCCAAAATCATTGGTATAGTGGATAGTGATGAATGTTATCTAAGATTACAAAGAGATCTTGATCAGTTGGGTCAATGGGCTGAGGACTGACAGATGGTATTTCATTTGGATAAATGCAAGGTATTGCATTTTAGTAGAACAAACAAGGGCAGGACTTACACAGTTAATGGCAAGTGGATAGTGTTCTATTACAGTGATACAAGGGTTCAGGTACATAATTCTTTTAAATTTGAATCACAGGTAGACAGAGTGATTAAAAAAGTGTTTGATCACTCTGTCTACCTTCATTGTTTGCCTTCATTGCTGACTCCTTTGAGTATAGGAGTTGAGAAGTCATGTTGAGGTTATACAGGACATAGGTGAGGCTTCTTCTGAAGTACTGTGTACAGTTCTGATTGCCTGTTTTAGGAAGGACATTATTAAAGTGGAGAGGGTTCAGAAAAGATTTACCAGGATGTTGCTGGGAATGGACGGTTTGAGTTATAAAAAGAGGCTGGATAGACTGGGATATTTCTCACTGGAGCATAAGAGGTTGAGGAATGACCTCATAAAGTTTTATAAAATAATGAGATGTGGGGGATTTCAAAACTAGGGGATATATTTTTAAGGTGGGAGAAGAGGGATTTTAAAAAAGACAGGAGGGGCAACGTTTTTACACAGAATGGTTCATGTGTGGAATGAACTGCCATAGAAAGTTGTGGATACAGGTACAGTTACAATAGTTAAAAGTCATGATTTGTAGGTGCCGGTGTTAGACTGGAGTGTACAAAGTTAAAAATCACACAACACCAGGTTATAGTCCAATTGGTTTCATTGGAAGCACTAGCTTTCAGAGTGCCGCTCTTTCATCAGGTGGTTGTGGAGGACACAATTGTAAGACACAGAATTTACAGCAAAAATTTACAGTGTGATGTAACTGAAATTATACATTGAAAAATACCTTGATTGTTTGTTGAGTCTTTCATCTGTTCGAATACCATGATAGTTTCAATTCTTTCATATGTAAATCAAAAAACATTTTTTAAAAAGTTACATTCTCAGGTTAACTGTAACAATTGGTGTTAGTCAGACAATATGTTGAAGGTGTTAGCCCCCTGTGTTCTCTGTCTGTGCCATAATGTTGAGACTGATACTAATCAAAAATTCTTACATGAATTCATGCAGTTTTTGAGCAAAGTACAATGTAACTCTGCAAGTACAAATACATAGAACATAGAACATAGAACATAGAAGAATACAGCGCAGTACAGGCCCTTTGGCCCTCGATGTTGCGCCGATCCAAGCCCACCTAACCTATACTAACCCACTATCCTCCATATACCTATCCAATGCCCGCTTAAATGTCCATAAAGAGGGAGAGTCCACCACTGCTACTGGCAGGGCATTCCATGAACTCACGACTCGCTGAGTGAAGAACCTACCCCTAACTTCAGTCCTATATCTACCCCCCCTTAATTTAAAGCTATGCCCCCTTGTAATACCCGACTCCATACGCGGGAAAAGGTTCACGCTGTCAACCCTATCTAACCCCCTAATCATCTTGTACACCTCAATCAAGTCACCCCTAAACCTTCTTTTCTCTAATGAAAACAGCCCCAAGTGCCTCAGTCTTTCCTCATACGATCTTCCTTCCATACCAGGCAACATCCTGGTAAACCTCCTCTGCACCCGTTCCAGTGTCTCCACATCCTTCCTATAGTATGGCGACCAAAACTGCACACAATATTCTAGATGCGGCCGCACCAGAGTCTTATACAACTGCATCATGACCTCAGGACTCCGGAACTCAATTCCTCTACCAATAAAAGCCAGTACGCCATATGCCTTCCTCACCGCACTATTTACCTGGGTGGCAACTTTCAGAGATCTGTGTACATGGACACCAAGATCCCTCTGCTCATCCACACTACCAAGTATCCGACCATTAGTCCAGTACCCCATCTTTTTGTTATTCCTCCCAAAGTGAATCACCTCACACTTAGCTACATTGAATTCCATTTGCCACCTTTCTGCCCAGCTCTGCAGCTTCTCTATATCCTGCTGTAACCTGCCACATCCTTCCTCACTGTCAACAACTCCTCCGACTTTCGTATCATCCGCAAACTTGCTCACCCAACCTTCTAACCCCTCTTCCAGGTCATTTATAAAAATGACAAACAGCAATGGTCCCAAAACAGATCCTTGCGGAACACCGCTCGTGACGGCACTCCATGAAGAAACTTTGCCATCAACTACTACCCTCTGTCTTCTTCCATCCAGCCAATTCCTAATCCAAACCTCCAACTCACCCTCAATGCCATATCTCCGTATTTTCTGCAGTAGCCTACCATGGGGAACCTTATCAAACGCCTTACTAAAATCCATATATACCACATCTACCGCTTTCCCCTCATCAACCTCCTTCGTCACCTTTTCAAAGAATTCAATAAGGTTTGTGAGGCACGACCTGCCCTTCACAAAACCATGCTGACTATCCTTGATCACATTATTCCTATCCAGATGTGCATAAATCCTATCCCTTACAATTCTCTCTAAGACTTTGCCCACAACAGAAGTGAGACTCACCGGCCTACAGTTACTAGGGTTATCCCTACTCCCCTTTTTGAACAAGGGAACCACATTTGCTATCCTCCAGTCTTCTGGCACTACTCCTGTAGACAAAGAGGACATAAAAATCAAGGCCAATGGCTCTGCAATCTCCTCCCTTGCTTCCCAGAGAATCCTAGGATAAATGCCATCAGGCCCAGGGGACTTATCTATTTTCACCTTTTCCAGGATTTCCAACACCTCTTCTCTACATACCTCAAAGCCATCCATTCTACTTATTTGTGACTCAGTATTCACATCGACGACAATGCCCTGTTCCTGAGTAAATACTGAAGAAAAGTATTCATTTAGTATCTCCCCAATCTCTTCCGCCTCCACACGCAACTTCCCACTACTATCCTTGACTGGACCTATTCCTACCCTAGTCATTCTTTTATTCCTAACATACCTATAGAAAGCCTTAGGGTTTTCCCTAATCCTACCGACTAAGGACCTTTCATGTCCCCTCCTTGCTGCTCTTAGCTCTCTCTTCAGGTCCTTCCTGGCTACCCTATAACTCTCAATCGCCCCAATTGAACCTTCACGTCTCATCTTGAGATAGGCCGCCCTCTTCCATTTAACAAGGGATTCCAATTCCTTATTAAACCACGGCTCCCTCGCACGACCCTTTCCTCCCTGCCTGACAGGTACATAATTATCAAGGACACTCAATAGTTGCTCCTTGAACAAGCTCCACATATCATTTACACTCTTGCCTTGGAGTCTACTTTTCCAAGCCACACATCCTAAGTCATGCCTCACCGCATCATAATTTCCCTGACCCCAGCTATAACTCTTGCCCTGTAGTACACACTTATCCCTCTCCATCACGAGAGTAAAACTCACCGAATTATGGTCACTATCCCCAAAGTGCTCACCTACCTCTAATTCTAACACCTGGCCTGGTTCGTTACCCAGAACCAAATCCAGTATGGCCTCACCTCTTGTTGGCCTGTCTACATATTGTGTCAGGAAACTCTCCTGCACACATTGAACAAACACTGACCCATCTAACGAACTTGAGCTATAGCTTTCCCAATCAATATCAGGAAAGTTAAATGCCCCCATAACAACCACCCTATTACTGTCACTCATCTCCTGAATCACCTTCCCTATCCTTTCTTCAATGATTCTAGGACTATTAGGAGGCCTGTAAAAGACTCCTAACAGGGTGACCTCACCTTTCCTATTCCTAACCTCAGCCCAAACTACCTCAGATGGCAAGTCCTCATCCATCGTCCTTTCCACCACTGTAATACTATCTTTGACAAGCAATGCCACACCTCCCCCTCTTTTACCCCCACCTCTGACCCTACTAAAACATTTAAATCCTGGAACCTGTAACAGCCAATCCTGTCCCTGTTCTAGCCATGTCTCCGTAATAGCCACAACATCGAAGTCCCAGGTACCAACCCACGCTGCAAGTTCACCTACCTTATTTCGTATACTTCTTGCATTGAAGTATACACACTTCAAGCCACTTTCCTGTTTACAGGCACCCTCCTTGGAAATTGATGCCATGTTCCTAACCTCCCTACACTCCAGGCCCTGCACCCTGAAGCTACAATCTGGGTTCCCATGCCCCTGCAGAGTTAGTTTAAACCCCCCCCCCAAGAGCACTAGCAAACCTCCCCCCAAGGATACTGGTGCCCCTCAGGTTCAGGTGTAGACCATCCTGTTTATAGAGGTCCCACCGTCCCCAGAAAGAACCCCAGTTATCCAAAAACCGGAATCCCTCCCTCTTGCACCATCCCTGTAGCCACGCATTTAAGTGTTCTCTTTCCCTATTCCTCGAATCTCTATCACGTGGCATGGGTAACAAACCAGAGACAACAACTCTGTTCGTTCTAACTCTGAGCTTGCAACCTAGCTCCCTGAAAGCCTGTCTAACATCCTCGGCACTCCTCCTACCTATGTCGTTGGTGCCAATATGGACCACGACTTCGGGCTGCTCCCCCTCCCCCTCCAGGACCCGGAAAACACGATCAGAGACATCACGTACCCTTGCACCTGGGAGGCAACATACCAAACGTGAGTCTCTCTCGTTCCCACAAAACCGCCTATCTGTGCCCCGAACTATTGAGTCCCCAATTACTACTGCTCTGCTCTTCTTCACCCTTCCCTTCTGAGTAACGGGGACAGGCTCCGTGCCAGAGACCTGAGCCCCGTTACTTACCCCTGGTAAGTCATCCCCCCCACAAGTATCCAAAACGGTATACTTGTTCTTGAGGGGAACGGCCGCAGGGGGTCCCTGCACTGGCTGCTTCCTCCCAGTCCCCCTCACTGTCACCCATCTATCTGCCATCTTTGGAGTTACTACTTCCCTATAACTCTGATCTATGACCCCCTCTGCCTCCCGAATGATCCGAAGTTCATCCAACTCCAGCTCCAGTTCCCTAACACGGTCTTGGAGGAGCTGGAGATGGGTGCACTTCCTGCAAGTGTAATCGGCAGGGACGTCGATGGCATCCCTCACCTCATACATGTTGCAGGAGGAACATTGCACTGCCTTCACTGCCATCCCTCTAAAGCTAACTTTTATTTTAAAAAAAACTGGGTCTAAAGAATACAATTCGCGCTTTTAAAGGGGGAAAAACCTACCCAGGTAAGCTTACACTAACTGCTTCCGGGTCTCGGCTGCCCCTCTAGTCGTCGTCACTTCCCCCTGGTGCTCCCGCTCTTTCTGTGAAGAGAGAGTGAAAGAGAAAAAAAAAACACCGCTGCCCGCTACCGGTAAGTACTTTTAAAACCAGACGGTCTTACCTTCGCTGCTGCTCGCACAGTCTAAACAACTTGTGTTTTAAGACAGTGCTGCTGCCAGGACAATAAACTACCAGCTTGAGTACCTTAGGCTATGGGTGTCTGCACATTCACTGTCCCTGAGGCTGCTCGGTCTCTAACTCCAAGTATGGCTGTAACACTCATTCATTTACATTTATACATGGTGATCAAATACAGTTCCCTAGTGTGGTCCCTTTTCTTCACATATTTATTCTAGACTAGTATTCTCTCTCTTAGAGATGTCAGATTTATTTGATCATGACTTAGATTAATCTCATTGTATCACAGACTCCTGAAGAAATGCTGATGTACCAACAAGTTACAATGTAATGTGAATAAAAAGTAATAAAACATGTTGTAACTTCATGGCATAATTTTCTGGAAGGTCCACGGTGTTGTGCCAACTTAGGCACATATCTTTAAGGAATTCTGGAACATAGTAACATGTGTTGAAAGCTTACAAAATTCATTGAGATGAAATTTCTTTGCTGGAATGTATATTTTAATATACACAGTGTGAAGAAGACTTCAGTTCACCAACTCCAGCAAGATTTAAATCTAGGTTCCCAAAAGGGGAAAGATTGTGTGTGGATGAAATGCAACCATGTGATTTACATATGAAAGAATTGAAACTATCATGGTATTCGAACAGATGAAAGACTCAACAAACAATCAAGGTATTTTTCACTGTATAATTTCAGTTACATCACACTGTAAACTTTTGCTATAAATTCTGTGTCTTACAATTGTACATGGTAAAGTAAACTATACAATGAGGCACACACACATAGGTAGTCATTTTATGGTCACTTCAATTAAGAACTTGTGTTCAACATATTGTTATATTGTACAAACAAAACATGATGTCAGAAATGACACTGAGGTGAGTGTTAGGGCTGTAAGAAAGCATAGCTACAGAGTGAAAGATACAGATATTTGCAAAACTATGAGTTGGCATTAAAATAAACTAAAAGTGAAGAGCAAATAAGCAAGCCAAGCCATTGGTCAAACACTAGCTCAGAGAAAATGGCTGCAGTTTTTTTTTCTTACTAGTTCCTGTTCAAATTACAGGAGATATGAAACAAAATTGGAATTATTTCCATGCATAATGGCAGAATTATAAAACGATACATATTTGTTAAGCAAGCCTGAAAATTTATGAGTCATAGAGTCATACAGACATACAGCTCAGAAACAGACCATTCGCTCCAACTCATCTGTGCTGACTAGATATCCTAAATTAATCTAGTCCCATTTGCCAGCACGTGGCCCATATCTCTCTAAACCCTTCCTATTCTTATACCAATCCAGGTGCCTTTCAAATGTTGTAATTGTACCAGCCTCCGCCTCTGGCAGGAGAAAGTGAGGACTGCAGATGCTGGAGATCAGAGCTCAAAAATGTGTTGCTGGAACAGCGCAGCAGGTCAGGCAGCATCCAAGGAGCAGGAGAATCGACATTTCGGGCATAAGCCCTGAAGAAGGGCTAATGCCCGAAACATCGATTCTCCTGCTCCTTGGATGCTGCCTGACCTGCTGCGCTTTTCCAGCAACACATTTTTCAGCTCCACTTCTGGCAGCTCATTCCAGAAAGCACCACTCTCTCCCAGCAAAGGTTGCCCCGAGTCACTACATTTTATCATCGTTGGGAAGGGGGAGTTTCAAAATATATTCCACCCTAAATCTTTCTGGAGTAAAAGCAAAGACCAAAATTTTAAAAGACATGTTTTAAACTCCAAGTGAATGTTATGCATGAAAATTCCATGTTCAATACTGGAAACATAGTGAAAGGGTCCTATTGATCAATACAAAATGTCTTTGACTCAGCTTGCAACAGTGTGTATATTTGTGTAATTAAATGGTGGTTAAATTAAAGATAAGATTGCATGAGGCATAAGGGATCCTGCAGTGAAAGTACACCTATTGCAGGAGGAGAAACATACACTCAGGAGTGCAATTGTCATGTGCAGAAGTGTTGAAGTCATAAATTAGCAGCTAGAGCATATTCATGGCAGAACAGACAAGTTCTTGCATTATGTCAACATATCCCCGAGGCACAAAGAGCAGAACAATCACAGACAAAGGGCAGAATACAAGTAAAGTGGAGGACATAAGGGAAAGGAGAAGGAGGCATGTCCAGAATGGGGAAAGCAGTGTTCTTGCTGCAAGAAACTGAATCATCTTATACACATGTTTGGCTAGAAGAAAGCACAGAAGGCAAGTACAGATGGCCATGGAAGAGATACCAGCTGACGATTCTAACGGTCACCCAACAGCATGCAAAGGGTTGTCAAGTTGTTAGATGAGGCTTGGTTGGTGACTGTTGGAATGATGATTGCACAATGAGAACATCAGGTCAATATTTAGATATCGGTGCATCTTGAATGACATGATCTTTGGAGAGGAGAAAGTGAGGTCTGCAGATGCTGGAGATCAGAGATGGAAATGTGTTGCTGGAAAAGCGCAGCAGGTCAGGCAGCATCTAGGAAACAGGAGAATCGACGTTTCGGGCATTAGCCCTTCTTCAGGATCTTTGGAGACCTCTGTGAAGTAGCACACTATGGCAATCTAAAAATGAAACCCTCTAAAGCAGGGTTATGGCCTATGATGGCACTATACTCATTGCTGAGAGGATAGATTACTCTGCATGCCCATTTCACCTAAATGAATGAGTATCTGGTCAAATAACTGGTACACATCACAATCAGAACAAGCCTTAACCTTGGACTAATAACCTTCAACATGCCAAAAGATATTTGCAGTATATTGCAGCAAACTAAACTATTTACAGTGGAACAGATCCAACAATGTGTTTACAGGGTTAAGATATCTTCCAGGAGAATATTAATTTGCAGTAGATGAGAATGCAAGACCTATTAAGCATCTGCTGGGGAAAGTGTCCAGCTGCCCTAAAGGTGAGATGGAAGTGCAGGATAAAGGGATAAATGAAGAAAGTGGCAACTCCTCCAGAACAGATTAGCAGCATGGTAACATTGGCACAACCTGAAAAGCTGAGAATATATATCAATCCAAAAAATCTAAATAAATTCCTGAAGCGATTTCACTACCCCATGCCAGCCATTGAAGTATTTTTGCCACAACATACAAACACAAAACTCTTCGTCACCATAGATGCAAAACCAGCAGCTTTCCAGCTACATTCTGGACACAGGTCTGGGAGATACAGATTGTTGCATGTCATTTGGCTTTTCCACTGCTTCACGAGAGTATCAATGCAGACAACTTGAGATTGTTTGTGATCTTTCTAGAGTAGAAACTGCAGCAAATGATCTATTAGTTTATGGATGTACAGTCACAATGGAGAAAGCCATTGCTGACCGTGATCAAGATCCATAAGACAGCTGGACAGAACTTGCCAGGTGGACCTGAAACTCAATGAAAATATTGCAATTAAAGATTCCCAAAGTTGAGTACATAGGTCATGAACTGACAGCAAAAGATCTTTGCCCAGATGCCAGACAATTAAGTACTATAGCAGTGATGTAAAGTCCAAAAATGTAAAAGCAGGGTAATGATTTGTTGGCAGAGTGTGAAGTTTAATATCAACTCATGTTCATGTATTGGAGGAAAGAATGAGAAGCAGCGTTCACCAAATTCAAACAACTAGTGACAGCAATGCCAGTCCTGAAATACCATGATGCTCAAGCTGAAGGTCAGCCTGCAGGACTCATAGCAACCTTAACACAGCAAGGTTGACTAATTGGATTTGCGTCCAAGTGATAACACAAACCGAAAGACATTATGCCCAGACCGAGAAAGAGGGCCTGGCATTTGCCTTTGCTTGTGAACATTTTAATCAGGACCTACTTTTAATGACAGTTGAGTCAGACCACAAGATACTTCAAACCATTATGCTGCACATGTGACTATCTGGTCAAAAAAAATACAAAAAGTGCTGCTCCCATCACAGAGGTATAATCTGGATGTGACATACAAGCAAGTGAAGCAGATGTATATTGCAAAAGTGCTGTCAAGAGCAGCAGTCTTAATGAAAAATATGAATGTTGCTATATCATTGTGAGAAATCTTCCAGATTCAATGTGAAATGGCAGCACTTCATACCCTGGAAGTGATCAGCCCAGCAAAGACATCGAATTTAACAGGCTTATAGTTCAATTGCAAATACTTATGAATATGTTACTGAACTAAGATCTTATTGGAGCTTATTTTTTTTCCTTATTACAGAAATCAAAGCTAAGTGATACAGATATGCATTGATTAAAATTGCATAACTTTGGGTGCTGTATGTTTGGTGAACACTTTAAATTCTGATTGTCCTCAGTTGACAAATACTCATAAAGACCAATCAGTGATAAAAATGTCTTTGTGCACTTGAACTTTTTTTTGCACTCACTATAGGCTTCCTGTTCTCATGATAGAGGCATGGAAATAGTTAGTGTCCATGGCTGGACCCTCAAACACAGAGGTGGGTACACATTTTATTTCTCCTCATTCAAACACATTCTCCAATAATGCAAATAGTGCAATGCAATTTTATTTTTCTCAAATCTCAACATATCAGGCATAAATGTTTTGACAAATACTGGAGACTACATTAAGATTTTAGTAGCAATTATTTTAGAACAAAACACCTTTTCATGAAATTAGGAAAAAGCGTAATTATCAATAGGTGACATGATCTAGAGTACATTGCTAATACTAAAAGTTTGATAAGATACATATTTTGTTAACTTTAAATAGTGAGTGTTTTGAGAGAGAAAAAATTCACTGATATATTAGCTTACATCCATTTTCTTTGAGCGACTGAAGGTTGAAGAGATGGCGATTCTGTTAATGTTTCCTGGTTGTAGTTTGGGGACATTCAGATTTTCATGGATCACTGGCTAAAGCTTTCTCCTCTTTCAAAATCTGAATAACCTTTATTGTATTATTAGGAAGTAATATTAAATATCATAACTGTGGGCTTTTGTTGAAGTGTTTCCTGGATTGCATAATTAACCTATGTTAACAAATGAACTTTAGAGCTATTTTAAACTGCTAACTTTACACAATGGAGCCAGATTACTTCATTAGTCTCTTTCAGGTTATACTAAGAAATGTTGCAGTTTGCAAAAATTCATCAAAGGTCAACCCTGTAACACATTGATATTCCTATTAGAGCAACTAAATATATTTTAAATAATCCCATATTTTTACAAGTCCACAGGTAAAATCTTTGAATATTTCATGAAGCAAATGCATTTTATTAAAGAAGTCTAAACCTATTCATGAGTATTGTGAACAAGACAAAACTTTAAATTATACGTGCAAACAATCTAAATACAGGGAGGTTTATTCAGATTTTCCACATCAGTTGCTATTGTCAGACATTAGAATTAATGCTGTTTGAAAGATAATAAAGTTCCTTTACCCTTATCATCCAGCAAACTTTCTGCCTGGAATTTTGTTTATAGGACATTTGTTCATGTATTGATGCCAGAACTGAGTGGGACTTCTTTGCGTCAGGTAAGTAATTTCTGACCGATATACCTCCAAATGGTCGGTTTTGTTGGCTTGAAATTCTCAGGATTATGTGATCTAACATTGTGCAACTTTGTGGCATTGTTTCTTTGATTGTGATTGTCATCTTTCCAAAGAGGTGATATGTATAAAGCACAAGGATCCTTCAATGCATTGTAGTCATTTGGATGTTCTTGGTTTTCCAAAAGTGAGACACACAAACATATCTATTGACAATTGTTAATTTTTTAATTCTTTCAGCCATCTGTACTGAATTTAACTGCATGATATTTTGTGATTGAAGCAAACTCAAAGTCACATTTTGTTCTCTATGTTGACTTAGTTTTTGATTTGAAATAGTAATGTATAATTATATCGCTATTCATAAAATCACTTTTTTATGATTCGTTGATGTCACTCTATCTTTCAAGCAATCCAGAAATGTCCAGCAACCCTGATAGCTGGCAATGTCCAATACAGGAGAGATAAAAGCGTTTAACTATATGATACTTTTGAAATGTTTTTAATTCAATGAACTGTTGATATTGAATAGTAGTATAAGTTAGACACCATTTCTGTGTTGCATTATTCTACCTGAACTTATGTGCAGGTAGCATTGGGAGTTCCCAGACAAGGATGCTTTAGTTAGAAATAGGTCATTTTCAGTGTTTGCTCATACTTGGGTAACAGTGTGTAACATTTATTTGCTAAATCATTTTATGCAGTAAATATAATAAGCATTATATACTGGCTTGGTACTTAATGTAACTAAAGCGTATGCACATCTTTTTTAAAGAAATTATGTTGAATTGGTACTTTTGTCCTCCTAGGTTCTGTGGCACATTTGAGCACTTGCACTGTCATTCTGAATCCACACTTCTCAATGAATCAAAAATCCTTTACCGCTGTGTCAGTCACATCTTCCAAAATAACACTGTGTCAATTGAGGTTGCAGCATGAGATGTGTTACGTGATAACAATGTCATTGCAACATTTTTATTTATCTTGTTATGTTTTAAAGTTAATGGTGTTGAGATGTTTTGATCCTGCAACAATTATTATACCAACTCCCTGCGGCAATGATCCCTCCTGCAGGTTAGATTGTGAATTGTTTGGAATAGCTGTTTGAAAAGTGAAACTCCTCTGAGAGAATATTCTGATCTTTCAAAGTTTTATCATGGAATTATGGGATGTCTCTAATGAAAATTGGAGAAGGTATCGAAGAGACTAGGTACAAATATTTAACACAGGTCAGCTGAGATAAAGGAAAATAGCATTGACATGATTTTGAAAATTATTTATGGTGAAATCTCATTACTGCAATTCTTTTATATTAATCTTTTGATTTTTTTGTTAGAAGCTGCATTATAGTCAAAGGGGAATATAAAACAAAAGAAAACTGTTATCAGGATAACACAACTCGACATTCTAAAGCTTTTCATGAGGTGCATCATGTGTTTCCAGTAATATTCAGACATCCTGCTTAGATAAAACATCAACTTTGCCTTCCTTAATCTTTTTAGGTGGTGTGTGTCACTATAAACCATAGGACTTTATGCACAACAAAGCCGGTACTTCTTTAGTTTGACGTGTTTTCTGAATTGTGTTTGTGATCTTGGTTTTGTTTAAATTTTTTTAATATTTGGTAATTGTGATTTGCTTACACATCATAGTGGCTCTACTGAATCTTATATAACCTACTATTCAGCTTTAAACTTGTCCTTCAGGAGTCACTAGTGTAAGCTATATATATACTAATGAAAAGTCTTCACATTCCTTTAAGTATTCTACACTAATTTCTTGTAACACCTTTTGCATTTTACTTAGTCATTTGGTTTAAAGGGAATAAAAAAGAGGGAAAAATTAAAGAATTAGAATCAAAAGTATCAGAGACATATGAAGACAACCAACTGTGAATAATCACAAGGTCCTATCAGTGAAAGAAAGATGGTGAATTAAACAGATCTCCGGATGTGTTGTTCTTCAGTAACTGAAATTCCTGTTGTCCAAAATAAATTTTAAATCAAAAACATCATGGGATTACATATTTCGCCATTGCATAATTACTTTTAATATATTATTTTTATTAATATAACCAATATTCAGGTGATTTAAAAAAAAACTTGATTCTGATTCAAAAGTTCAAACTGAGAGAAGAAGGTTTGAGTAATTTAGATGTCTCCATTATATAGTTGGCATGAGCACTGGGCAATTTTAGCTTTGTTTCTGTATGACTGTTGAGGTACATGGGTTAGGAATGTTTTTGTACCTCACTGTTGTACTGTGTCAAGGAGGGAAATCTCTGACACATGTCAAAAGAATGGCCCTAAATTTGCAAGTGGAGGACATCAAAGGCTCAGAACCTTCAGGCTGATATTCAGGATGACTATTCTGCAAGTCCAGACAGAAAATGTCAGTATTAGCAGCATTCAATGTCCGAAGACATTCAATGAACTCACTAGACTAACAGGAGAAAGTGAGGTCTGCAGATGCTGGACATCAGAGCCGGAGATGTGTTGCTGGAAAAGCGCAGCAGGTCAGGCAGCATCCAGGGAACAGGAGAATCGACGTTTCGGGCATAAGCCCTTCTTCAGGAATGAGGAACGTTTGTCCAGCAGGCTAAGATAAATGGTAGGGAGGAGGGACTTGGGGGAGGGGCATCGGAAATATGATAGGTGGAAAGAGGTCAAGGTGAGGGTGATAGGTCAGACTGGGGTGGGGGCGGAGAGGTCGGGAAGAAGATCTCAGGTTAGGAAGGCGGTGCTGAATTTGATGGATTTGACTGAGACAGGGTGGGGGGAGGGGAAATGAGGAAACTGGTGAAATCCGAGTTCATCCCTTGTGGTTGGAGGGTTCCTAGCCGGAAGATGAGGCATTCTTCCTCCAACCGTCGTTTTGTTGTGGTCTGACGATGGAGGAGTCCAAAGACCTGCATATCCTTGGTGGAGTGGGAGGGGGAATTGAAATGTTGAGCTACAGGGTGGTTGGGTTGGTTGGTCCGGGTGTCCCAGAGGTGTTCTCTGAAACGCTCTGCAAGTAGCCGGCCTGTCTCCCCAATATAGAGGAGGCCACATCGGGTGCAGAGGATGCAATAGATGATATGTGTGGAGGTGCAGGTGAATCTGTGGCGGATATGGAAGTTTCCTTTGGGGCCTTGGAGGGAGGTGAGGGGGGAGGTGTGGGCGCAAGTCTTGCACCTCCTGCGGTTGCAGGGGAAGGTGCCGGGAGTGGAGGTTGGGTTGGTGGGGGGTGTGGATCTGACGAGGGAGTCACGGAGGGAGTGGTCTTTACGGAATGCTGATAGGGGAGGGGATGGAAATATATCCTTGGTGGTGGGGTCCGTTTGGAGGTAGCGGAAATGACGGCGGATGATGCGCTGTACATGGAGATTGGTGGGGTGGTAGGTGAGGACCAGTGGGGTTCTGTCCTGGTGGCGGTTGGAGGGGCAGGGTTCAAGGGCGGAGGAGCGGGAAGTGGAAGAGATGCGGTGGAGGGCATCGTGGACCACGTCGGGGGGGGGAAATTGCGGTCCTTGAAGAAGGAGGCCATCTGGGTTGTGCGTTTCACTTTTTTACTCAGAACATTTTTACTCAGTCCTCTTTCAATTTCCTCTGCTCCATCACAACCTTCAATGTGCAATCTCAAGGACAGCTGGCAATATTTCCTTTATTTTGCATTTTTCACATTGTACATTTTATATGATTTGGAGTTGCCGATGTTGGACTGGGGTGTACAAAGTTAAAAATCACACAACACCAGGTTATAGTTCAACAGGTTTAATTGGAAGCACACTAGCTTTCGGAGCGACGCTCCTTCATCAGGTGATTGTTCAATTAAACCTGTTGGACTTTCACCTGGTGATGTGTGATTTTTAACTTTGTACATTTTATATAGCATTCTCATGCACATATTCACACGTGTACAACCAACCACCAACAGTCCTTCTTCACTTCATATTTGCACAAATCAGTTCTGATTTTACTTCTTCTCCACTTTGAAGCTTAATTCTTCCTTTATCTGCCCTGTATGTACTTGCCTTTTCACCAGTCACCCATAAATGTTCTCCTGCTCAGTCTGCAAAACAAAAAGGAGGAGCTGGATCTTAGAAGGAACACCGGACTTTGTTAGCTATACCTTTGTTATGCATAAAGTCCTGTGAGTTATAGTAACATAGTTAAAAATCACACAACAATAGGTTATAGTCCAACATGTTTATTTGGAAGCTCTAGTTTTCAGCACACTGCTCCTACATCAGGTGGTTGTGGAGTATAAGATCTAAGATGCAGAATTTATAGCAAAAGTTTGCAGTGTGATGCAAGTGAAATTATATATTGAAAAAGACCTGGATTGTTTGTTAAATCTCTCATCCTTTAGAATGACCATGTTGGTTTCAGTTCTTCCATACTTAAATTCCAAACCTTTTTTAAAAAGTTACATTCTCAAGTGAACTTTAACGATAGGTGCCATATTGGCCCAGATAATGCATTGAAGGTGGGAGGTACCCCATGTGAGGCTGCCTGTGCCCCAATGTTCTGACTGGTTCTAATCTAAGAAAGGGATTTACAGAATCTTACATGGATTCATGCAGTTTTTGAGCAAAATAAAATATAATTCTGCAAGAACAAATTCACCCTACAAACTTAAAAGTGTGAGAGTGTGTGTGCGCATGTGTGTGTGGGGCGCGGGAGGGGTGTGAGTGTCTGTGAGAGAGTGTGTGTATGTGTACGTGTGTCAGTGTAAGTGTAAAGGGGTACAAGTCTGTGAGAGGGTGCATGTGTGGGTGTGAATTTGAGTGTGTACGTGTAAGCATATGAGAGAATGCTTGTGTATGAGAGAGTATCTGTAGGAGTGTGTGTGTGAGAGACAGCGTGTGTAGTGCATTGGAGTCTGTTGTATGTAAGACATGAACCCAAGGTCCCATTTGAGGCCACCTTCGTGGGTACTGAGCTTGGCTATCAGCCTCTGCTTACATTGTTGCTTGTCCCAAAGGCCACCTTGGAGTATGATAACCTGAAGGTCCAAGGTCCAATATCCCTGACATGAAGCGTTCTCTGACTGGAAGGGAACACTCCTGTCTATTGATTTTTGTGCGGTGTCCATTCAAACATTGCCGTAGCCTCTGCTCGGTCTCGCATACCTCCAATCAGAGAGTTACGCAGATTAATCTAAAAAGATTAAGGAAGGCAAAGTTGATGTCTTTTCTGAGCAGCTTGTCTGAATGTTACTGGAAATGCATGAGTCACCTCAACAAAAGCATTAGCATGTCAAGTTGCATCCTGAGGACTATCATATTTGCATCTTCCTCATGTACATTTTATTGTTTTCCCTGGAACCTTCTCAATACCTTGAACATAGAGAAGATGATGCCTGGAAGGAGGACAATACTCCAGAGGAGACTACTAGTCTTCTTGAAAATGCATAGGACAGGTCCGAAACCCTTTCAAAGCAGCAGCGTAGACGCTGGCATTTTGCATTGGTTAGATAGTGAGGCAGACAGATTTTCATGTGGTGAAACACCTTGCTTAAGTAAGCAGCAGCAAGTACTTTGATTAGATTCCCTACAGTGTGGAAACAGGCCCTTCAGCCCACCAGGTTCACACCAATCCTCCGAAGAGTAACCCACCCAGACCCATTTCCCTCTGATTAATACACCTAACACTATGGACAATTTATCATGGACAATTCACCTGACCTGCACATCTTTAAATTGTGGACGGAAACCGGAGCACCCAGAGGAAATCCACTTAGACACAGGGAGAATATGCAAACTCCACACAGACAATCGCCTGAGAGTGGATTTGAACCCGAGTCCCTGACGCTGTGAGGCAGCAGTGCTAACCATTGTGCCACCATGCCGCCCCAAGCCACTGTGCTGCCCTTTTGGAAAGGTTGGCACTGGAGAGGACGGGGAGGAGGACTTCAAAGGCCAGCTGGGAAAATCAAGCTGCTTTCCTCTGACAATATCCTCGGTACGTTTAAATATTTTATGGACAGCAAAACATTGAAAGCAACAGTCTCCATCTCTCTTTATATTGTGTATACAACTCCCTAAAGGCTAATTTGGGGCTTTAGGAACACACTCATTTTTGACTTGGAGCACTGTGACAGAATGAGGACCATTTGTGAGTTTCATATTGTGAATCTGAACTTGGTTCATCCGAGGGATGAGACCAGCTCTCCAAAATAATATTTAACATTTTGTTCAACATAGTCCTCAGTCTCAGAAGAAGCAATAATGGCAAATTATCAGATTATAGAGAAGATGAGGTTTCCGTGTTAGGATAAAAATGGATCAGTAGAGCAAACAAAGATTTGCAAAGATTGTTATTCATTGAAATTCTATCAAAATACCCCAGTTTAATATGTGGGTGTTATATTATGATGCCATTTTAAAAAGTAAACAATAAATCACTCAGAATTATCCAAGATATTATGGTGTTTGTTTTATTTCTGCTGGGGAATAAAAGCAATGAATAAAAATAAATAATGCAAAAGATGATGATAATCAGCCATGGGCTCCAGTCCCCATCAGAGGGAAAAAGTGCAGTGATCAGTGACACTGTTTTCTCAATGTTCTTTTGTGCCAATCAGGATTTCCAAAACTCAACTGGAATGAACGCGGGACAAGATGAGAGTCAACAGGTGTAGTGTGTCTTTGTCTACAAGGTCAAACAGTTACATGAGGGGGTTGGGGGAGTGTGGAGTGTATTGTTTCTAGTGATGTGTTTCATAGCTGCCACAGGCTGCATACAAAGGCACTTACAGCTGACATGGAGGTCACATGACAATAGCAAGTGAGTCAGTATGCTAAGGACAATTGAGTTTCTCCAAACATGCCATTTCTCATCAAATGACAAAGAAAAAATGCATGCTTTATTCCTTGATGAAGTGACACAAGTTATTTAATAAGTAGGTCACAAACAAATTTATCTTTCTCTAATAAAAGTGTGTTAACTCTTATCAGTTTCATTTCTTTCACTTCCTACACATGCACAGTCTTTAAAATGTGGTGATGTCCTAATGATACACATGTTTATTGCTGTTGGCTGATCATCTGCTGTTTCTAGGGTGATGCTCCTTTTCCAGGGTGTGCCATTGCCATGGTGAGTCGTGTTGGCAAGTAATAATTGTTGCTGGGCTGATGGGGGTTCTGTACTCCTGCACCCTGAGCAGGTAGTGGGATCACTTCACTGATCTGTCATCAGCAGAGAAGGAACAGCACCTCTAGTTCTATGGTTATATCTGCAGTTGTGACAATATGTCAGTCCAATATGACTGAGGTGACAACTGCGCTCCACAGATTCAAAATTATTATTGTGGGCTGACCTTTGTTGACAGCATTGAACATTCTGCACTCTGACTGAGTCTCCAGTACCCAGAATGCCAATGACTTGGTGGTTTTATCAAAGTGGAATTTGGATTTCTGCCAGTTCACCTTGATTTTCTCAGTTAACATCTATTGAAAATTGTGGATTAATTTGCTCTTTTACAGTTGGAAGAGTAGTTTTGATAAAACAGGCTTTGAATTGAACAACTTTCCATGCCTTCAGTTTGAGTATTTCTCCTCTCAAGATTGCATTGAACTGGGTTTGCCCAATTTCTTTATGAGACCTTTGATTTGTTCGCTGCTGCCACGGATTTTCCATTAAACTGAGAATCACATGGAGATGATGCATGGTGTTGGATTTCCCAACCTTTTATGAAGCAGTTGAATTCTCAACTTGTGACCTGCAAGCCATTGTCACTCATCACAATGTTCAGAATGCTCTAACTATTGAAGCATACTTTCTGGCTTTCTATAATCTCACTGGGGGCTGTTGATGTCAGCTGTTTTCAGAATAGTAGTCAATGATGACAAGATAATCAGTTCCTGTGAGAGTGGAAAGGATTACTCCCATATTCATCCATGGTCGGTCTAAAACATCCTGTGTCATAAGCAGTTCTTCCTTAGCTTGATTTGGAGATGCCAGTGTTGTACTGGGGTGTACAAGTTAAAAATCACACAACACCAGGTTATAGTCCAACAGGTTTAATTGGAAGCACAATAGCTTTTGGAGCGACGCTCCTTCATCAGGTGATAGTGGAGGGCTCAAAACTAACACACAGAATTTATAGCTAAAATTTACAGTGCGATGTAACTGAAATTATACATTGAATAATTGATTGTCTGTTAAGTCTTTCATCTGTTTGAATACCATGATAGTTTTACTTCTTTCATGTGTAAATCATAAAACCTTTTTTTAAAAAGATACATTAAAAAGTTAGCTGTTAACAATGGTGATAGCTAGACAATATGTAGAAGGTGTTGGCCCCCTGTGTTCTCTGTCTATGCCATGGTGTTTAGATTGATTCTAATCTAAAAAGTGAGATAACGGAGTTTTACATAAATTCATGCAGTTTTTGAGCTCAGAGTTCTACATGAATGCATGCGGTATTTGAGCAAAGTACAATGTAACTCTGCAAGTACAAATTCACCCCACAAAATATATGTGTGCATGTGGGTCTTTGTCTGTCTGCATGTGTGTGTGTGTCTGGTTGAGTGTGAGAAAGTGTATGTGTGTGTGTGTAGTGAGTGTAGAGTGTCTTAAGTCTGTGAGGGGGTGCATGTGTGAGTGTGGGAGTGTATGTCTCTGTAACGGTGTGTGTGGGTGTCTGTGTGCGCGTCTGTGTGCACGTCTGTGTATAGTATGTCCGAGTGTATGTGTGTGTATAGGAGTGCCTGTGTGTGTGAGAGAGAGTGTGTGTGTGTGTGTAGGAGTATCTGTGTGTGTATATAGTGCAATGGTGGTCACCTGTAATGTGACATGAACCCAAGGTACCAGTTGAGGCCCTCCCTATGGGTACTGAACTTAGCCATCAGCCTCTGCTCGGCCACATTTTGCTGCTGCCTGTCCCGAAGTCCGCCTTGGAGGATGGTCCCCCGAAGGTCCGAGGTTGAATGTCCTGGACCACTGAAATGTTCCCCAACGGGGAGGGAACACTCCTGTCTGTTGATTGTTGTACGGTGCCCATTCATCCGTTGTTGTAGCCTTTGCTCGGTTTCCCCAATGTACCATGCTCAAAAATTGCATGAATTCATGTAAAACTCCGTTATCTCACTTTTTAGATTAGAATCAATCTAAACACCATGGCATAGACAGAGAACACAGGGGGCCAACACCTTCAACATATTGTCTAGCTATCATCATTGTTAACAGCTAACTTTTTAATGTAACTTTTTAAAAAAAGGTTTTGTGATTTACACATGAAAGAAGTAAAATTATCATGGTATTCAAACAGATGAAAGACTTAACAGACAATCAATTTTTCAATGTATAATTTCAGTTACATCACTAAGTTTTTGCTATAAATTCTGTGTGTTAGTTTTGAGCCCTCCACTATCACCTGATGAAGGAGCGTCGCTCCGAAAGCTAGTGTGCTTCCAATTAAACCTGTTGGACTATAACCTGCTGTTGTGTGATTTTTAACCTTGCTTAGCTTGGTATCATTGCAAAGCTGTAGTGGATGATGTGGTCCTTAATCCTAAAATAAAGACTATAACCAGTATGCCTTCTCAATCTGAGCATACAGTCATTAAGTTAGGTTTGTGTCAATGCCCCGGATTCAATTGCAATTGGTTGTCCTTACTGCAAAAGTGTTGCTCTGAGGCCTGTCTCATTGCCTCACATTACAAGGTGATTTCATCATTGACAACATAGTACCTAGCAATGGTGTTGCTATTACTAATTGTCTGATTCTAGTAAAAGCTGTTTTTTGTTTTGTACCCTGACAGCATGCCCTTAGCAGTGAACTTGCATCAAGGTTCACATTTTAATGACAAATTAACCAAGAACTTTGTGAAATTGTTCCTGAATCCAACAAATTGTTGCACTGCATTCACAGCTGTAAGTTATTGCATCTCTTCTACAGTTCTACCCCTGTCAGCATGTGCTGAAGTCCTTTCACTGTTAGTATGTGACATATGGACTTGACATTAGGTGTCTTCTGTTGCATCTTTTTCTTCAACTTTAGGTTCATGTGATAAACTGTCTCCAATCATCACACCAGATTCTGATTATATTCAGAATGGCTTTTCCATTGGGCGGCTACATCCATTGAATAACAGGTTAGACACAATAGCTTTCAGTCTGGCATGACCACTGACTACCTTGTGCTGTTTCTGTGTTGATACTCATCTGGAGCAGTGGAAATGTCAAATGGCTTGCAAAACCACCTTTTTATCAAATGGCATTAGAATCTATTTAGGAAACTGCTACTTTCATCTGGCTTCACGTGCCAGCTGCAATTTTTCATATCAAGGGTGATAGAGACCTTTGCTTTGGCAGGTTGTGGCAATATTTTTGCGGTAGTTGGAATGGGATAACAAGATCCCTTGATATCTCTATTGAGATCTTTAGATCTAAACGTACTGTCAGTTTTCCAGCTTTTTTTCATTGCTGTCACACTATTAATCCAGACAATAGGAATTGTCACTTTCTTGATGACACCCTCTTTTCCAGTTCCTTGTTTTTGTGTTGGTTTTGAGGGCAGTTGTGACTCTATCAACAGATACTGGTTTGGTTTCAAACTTTCATCTATTTTGAAAAGCACCAAATAGAAAAGCACCAAAATCATCGAAAGACATTTTTGAAATCTGATAGGATCTGTTCAGTAGTCAATCGCTTAGTGATGTTTGAAACACTGCAGATCCGTTTAGGCACATTTATGGTTACTAGTTCAGCTTTGTACTTGCTTCAGTTGAAATGAGTAGATTTTGCTTAACATGTACTTTTTGGAACTTCAGATCTTCCTTCTTTCCATTGGACTGGACAATTAACTTCATTGGTCCTCCTGGGATAAATATTGTTTCGTCACATAGCTGCAAACTTTTAATGCCTTAACTTTCATGTCACCACCTTGAGCCATTTTACACAGCTTTGTGAAGCTCATGATGTTGCACAAAGCATCATTGCCTCTCTGACTTTTCACATCCATTTGATACTCTCCTCCTGTACTCATCATTCTGACAGTCACAAATCATTTGTCACCTTTAGACTGATGATGCCAATCTATTGTACAGTGGAGAGTGATTCATCAGACTTATTGGTTTATATATCTCTAGCCTTGCTTTGCTTCTTTCTTTTTAAACACTTGTGTGTCAAGTGATTCAGCTTCTTGCAGTTTTTTCCCCTGATTTCTCAACAACTTTTCTTAGGTGTCATCCATAATGTTTACATTCTGCCCTCTGGCCTTGATCTTTCTGCTGACCAGTCTGTTGTTCTCATTTGGCCTTGAATGTTTCTCAGCACAATGCAAAGCATCATCAATATGCTCTAGCTGATGACTGACAATCTCTGAGCCTCTGCACATGTCTCTTGACTTCTTCAGAGAAGGTTTCCCAGCAAATGTGCCCTCGTGTCTGCATTTCCTCTTCCTAAGTCAGTCCTAGCTTTGATGAGATCATCTTTCAGTTGTCCAAGCTCAAAAGATTCAGTTGGACATATTAGCGCTATCACACACTGATTAATAATATCCCTCTTCCACTGAGCTCTGATTTTAACACACTGATAATAAGTAACTTGAATACGTGTTCAAAGTATGATTTCAAAGCTTTCAACATCTCTACAGTCTGAATTCACGGCTCCTCAGTGAGATCTATTTTATACTATAGCTCGTGATGTCCTGTAACCAACACTGATAGCTCAGGATTTTTGAAGTCCATAGCTGTTCATAGTTTTACCCTGACAGTGGAAACAAAAATTTCCACTCTGTCTCTAAACTATTTTCATTTTCACACCAGCAGGGAGTGGAAATGCTCAACCATTTTGATTCAACCAGTAATTCAAAGTTATAGACTGTTTGTTTTTATTTTTATGTTATCTTTTACATTTGCTCTCTGACAGCCCTGGAAATTCACTCTTTTTTAACTGATCCCATTCCTGATACTATTCTTCAAGTGATGTCTTTAATGGCTGCCAGACACTCCACAGAAAGGCACTTAAAGCAGAGGTATATGTCACATGACTATGGCAAGATATCCCTCACACTATTCACAATTGCATTTCATAAAACATAGGTGTTCCTGATCCTTAAACTTAACTTGTTTGAAGGTTAGCCCGAAAATCAGTCAGACCCTGGTGTTTGAAGAGCGCGTTGCAAATCTTTGAACTTATTCTCTTAGATCAGAGGCAAGGCCTGCAAGGCAGAGGTACTCTGAAAAAGTAAGCAGTCTTTCCAGCAAGAAGCCTCAAGGCTTTGAACTTTGTTAGCCACAGTGGACATAAAGACATATAGCTGGCTTCCGTACTGCTTCTGCTGATGCCTCAGGGTTGCTGCAGCACTGACTTATTGTCATGGTTCTATGTACAAGTTCCTGGCATATGGTAGTCCTGACCTGAGGCCTTCTGTGTGTGGTGCAGGTGCAGGTCAGGTGCAATGTAGAAGAACAACTGTTGAATACGTGATTTTGTTCAAAGACCTTATCAGGCCAATCACTATACCATTTATTTCTTTATTTCCTTGCCAGAGGGAAAAGATGACACAGTAAGAAAAGGTTTTACTTGGAAATGAGCATACTGGTGTTCTGGGGTTCCATTTTGAAGTGTACACGACGAGTTAAACTATTCTGTGTCCTTTGCAGTTTTTACTGTGGAAGACATAGTGAATGCTTGCCTTCATTTACCAGGGATAGGAGCAAGGCTGTTCTTACAATTTTATAAAACATTGATTAGACCACAGATGGAATATTGTTTGCAGTTCTGGTCACCCGCACTGTCAAAGAGAAATGATTGACAGGGTGCAAAGAAGATTCACCAGCATGTTGCCTGTGATGAGGACAGCTTGGATAGGCTGGGTTTGATTTCCTTGAACAGAGGAAACTGAGGGGTGAGGAACACACAATTATGAGAGGCATAGACAGAGTAGATTGGGAGAATCTCTTCACTATGGCAGATGTGTCTAAGACTAGGGGGCATCACTTTAAAGTGAAGAGTAAATAAATTAAAAGAGATCCAAGAAAATACTTTACCATCTAGAGGATGATAGAAATATGGAATGCTCTGCCTGAGAAGGTAGTGAAAAATAGACAGGCTGGAGGCTGGAAGAACACAGCAAGTCAGGCAGCATCAGGAGGTTCAGACGTCGACGTTTCGGGTGTAACCCTTCTTCAGGACTGGGGTGAGTGTGGGGGGATCTGCAGATAAAGGGGGTGGTGGGGGCAGGATGATGAAGTGGGATAGGTGAGGCCAGGTAAAGGAGCATCGAGTTTGTTTCATCCGGTGGTCAAAGAGTTGGAGAGCTGAGGAGGGTCACGGCTTTGTGGCAGTGAGAAAGGGACTCACTGAGTGTATGTCTGAGGGAGGCAGAGAACTCTTCAAAGTGGAGGCAGATATTCTCATAACATTTGAGATGCATCTGAATGAGTATTTGAAAATACCTGAGCAGAGTAGGCTATGGACCAAATGCAGGTAAATGGATTAGTGTAGTTTGGCATTTAGTGGTTGGTAAAGACATGGCAGGCCAAAGGGACTGTTTCTTTGCTTTATAACTCCATCACTATGGATTTCATATGGATGATTCAGATCTCCTCTCATCCCACACTCCTGAGCATAAAATAGTTGGTGTTAGGATGACAATCCAACATCATCATTCTAGTCTCCAAAATTACAGTTCGTGTGTGGCTGAGAAACCTTTCTCCCTGCATTGTTTGTGTGTCGGATGTGAAAAACTTTGGGATCTGCAACTGGCCCATTGCATGGAACAGCAGATTTTTCTGGTGAAGGTGGGATGCTCTGTATATTTTAAATTTCATTTTTGAGCTTTTTCTGAGCCTTCAATAAATTTAAAAAGACAGGGAGCAGGAGCCTTTTAAACGCCTGTTTTTGATTGATCTCCTTTCATGGCATTACTCCATCTGCTGCATGAATTGCAGGCCTACCAGCCCAGGTGATAGCAGAGTCTGCCTTTGCACCTCTAATCTGCCTCACTCTCTCTGAATGGTTACTCGCTGGCCATGCAATGCTCAGTTGGATGAGCTCAGACTGTGAGAGTGGGAGTGAGCTGACTGTTCAGTCTCCTTTCCATCTCCCTTACTCTTTCAGAAAATGTAGAATCCAAACTAACAGATGTTCGTCTTCAGCTGAAACGAAGAAGCCTAGAAAAGGGAAGGAGATCTAAGGGAGAAGAGAAGAAGGCAGAACATGATGTAAGATCCATTTGCTGTGACAATATCAACATGACTGATTATCAACCTGAAAATGCCATGTTGTTATATAATTACTGTCTCCAAATCAGTTAAATCTACTTCTAACTCAATTTGCATCAAATTAATTCAATGGATTTTAAATAGGTGGCTGGCATTTCAGCTACTACACAATGTATAGTTAAAGAATTCAAAGTGCAATTATAAATTAAAACCATCTGTTTATTTGAAACAAAGAGGGCCTTAAAAGGTTTGAGTATAATACACTTGCCCCTCCTTTTTGGACTAGAGTATATGTAAGGTAAGATTTAAATAATCGCTTCACTCTTAGATGTTAAATTAAATGCAAACTTAAGAAAACTTAATCTGATTGATCACCCAGATGAAATTCAACTGCTTGAATACCGTATCAGATAACCCAATTTTGGCTGGCTACTATTTAGCTGAGCAGTTTGGCATTCTACCTAATTGCATGTTGATTCTACTTGTCAAGTGAAACCAAAAACATTTGTACCAGCTGGCATGCCTATCTGGTGGAAGAATGGAGAGAGATGGCACTGTTCTTTCCCCATCATTTTTTAAACCCTGCAATCTAAATCCATATTCACAATCCACTTACATGAGGACATGGGACTTACAAGCAGGAGTAGGATATTTGGCTCTTTGAGTGTGCACCTCCATTCAATGAGATAATGTCTAATCTGTTTCATATTTCTGTATGCACCCATTGGTTCTGAAGTAGTAATTTATTAGTTGGATATCCCCTTAGAGAATTTGAAATTCTAGTTGTTAGCTGAAAGGATGATACAATAAGATTATACATTTTCTTTCCTGAAACAAACTAAGGCATAATTGACTAAACCTTTCTTTAAAAAATAACTTTTATTTTAAACTACAGAATAGACCTTCCTCTTTCACTTTTGCCAGAAGTGAAAATTCCATACCATGGTTATCCTTCACCACTTTTAGGTTAGAGTCTTAGACCCTACTCTCTTCAGCTTAATCATTGACCCTCATAGGGTCAGAGGTGGGATGTTCACTGATGATTACATGAAGCTCAGCACTATACACAACCCCTGAGCTTCAAAGCTGTCCACATCTATGTGCAGGAGGACCTGGACAATATCCAAATTTGGGCTGACTTGTGACAGGTAACATTCATGCCACTTATGTGCCAGACAATGACTACTTAATGTCAGCACAGATGTTTCTGCCATTGTCTTCAAATGTGAATACCTCACCTTCTTCACATGAAGGAGAAAGTGAGGTCTGCAGATGCTGGACATCAGAGCTGAAAATGTGTTGCTGGAACAGCACAGCAGGTCAGGCGGCATCCAGGGAACAGGAGAATCAATGTTTCGGGCATAAGCCCTTCCTGAAGAAGGGCTTATGCCCGAAACGTCGATTCTCCTGTTCCCTGGATGCTGCCTGACCTGCTGCGCTGTTCCAGCAACATATTTTCAGTTCTTCACATGAAAACAACCTGGGCTCCACTTTCATCTTTATCAATGAATCCTCCCAGGTTCATTGTCAGCAGCATTCAGAACAGGTCACATGAATCCTCCTTTCATTCCTCTATTTACCCTAAAAGATAACAATCTGATAATCTTGTAACACTGTGGAGCAACATTTTTACAGCCGTATTTATGAATACAAATTTAAAAATCCAAGCCATCATTATTACTTAAAAATGTCATTATCACTTAGAATTAATTTGGGTATTCGAATAATTGTCAGAAATGGAGATTAATTCTTTTAGCTTCATGTGGTTCGCATCCAGTTGAAGCTCAAACAATCAGGAAACAAGATTTCCTCACTATCTTTTACAATATTTATAGAATAAAAGATACCAACCTCTAAATTCGCTGATTGTTCTTGTGCATGTTTTAAGAAGATCACTTTTGATAAGTTTCTGTCCATTTGTTCCATTTGGAAGCAAAGGTCGATTATATGACAAAGTTGCAACATTGTCTGAGATCTGGAACCTGATAATGATGCATTGTCACTAAATTGATTCATCCCCCTAAAATCATTCCTCAGGGTCCCAATGTACAAATGTGGTGAGAGTTTAGTCCTAAAATCCATTTATTATTGTTGCCAACACTTTCCACACCACCTGTCCCTTCCAATTCTGGGTGTCTCACCCTTCCCTCACATATCAGAGAAAACAATGAGGAAGGAGTCAATTTAAAATTTTCAGATGTTACCGGTTGATATTTTGTATAAATTATAATGTATGAACTGTGATGGACTCTCTCAAAACTTATATCAATCAAACAAACAAACAAGCAAACCTTGCCAAGGGTTAGTCTGGATCAGGAGCTTGGTTTTGATGTTCAACTATTACCCTATTGCTGGGGGAATTCAGGTTATGGATAGTTTGCAGGACAGCAAATTGCTTGTCAAATGCTGGCTGCAGGTCACAAGAACACAGGTGAAACTTTGCCTAGCTGTCTGCTTTTGAGATCATTTAACATCTGCTTCAAAGGGACATGTTTAGAATGTGACAGATGCACACTGGAAGCAAGACTTTTATTGTAGAAATGAATGGATCTCCCTGGGCATTGTTAAGGGCAAGTCTGAGGATATTGCTGGTTTACTGGTTAAAATACCTGTTTTGCAGAATAATAGATTGGATATGTGTCTTTCTAAGGCTAAAAAAATCTATTGTTTGTTCAAGGAACTTAGCAACATAAAATGTTCTTCTCTGGCTTCTGCTGGAGCCATGTAGTATTTTAGCTTCTTTCAGCCGTGAAAGTAACAATGTCTGCACTGTAACATTTGCATATGAGGACAAACGTTTGAACTGTACCAATGGAACTTCTGTGAATTGGGTGTAAAAACTGCAATCCACTATAAGAAACATGGCCCTTTTACCGTTAACCATTGTATTGATCTAAATCACTGTCAATGTTTTTAATAGATTCTCATTTCAGGTTGCTTGAAATAAGATAGTCTTGACCTGTAATATCCCAATGCAACAAGGTTTCTGTAAAAGAATAAGTCTACATGCACTTCAATGAAGGCTGCTTGGTGCGAGTGGAAAGGAATTTTGGTGGTTCCGATAGTCGCAGTGGAAACGTACAGGTATCCCCCGCTTTTCAAATGTTAGCTTTACGCCACTTCGCTTTTACGAAAGATTTACATTAAAAACTGTTTTCACAAATCTGAAGGGGATTTTCAATTTTACGTAAAAATAGCAAGTTTTCTTCCCCATGTACAGAGGAACCTCAATTATCCAAAGGACATGGGTGGGGAGTATTACGTCCGGTTAATCGAATTCCGGATAATCAAATGGCGGATAACATTGTTTAGCCAAGCATCGGGACCTTGCAATTTTGCCAGATAATCTGATATTCAGATAATCGAATGCCAGATAATCGAAGTTCCTTTGTAAATGATGCATTTTCGCTTTACGCCATTTTCAGTTTACGAAAGGTTTCCTGGGATCGCACTACTTTCGGATAGCAGGGGGTACCTGTAAACAGCTGAGCAGTGAAAGTCAAGAGTTATACATGTGTTAGGCTGAGGATCAATGAAGTCTGTTAGTGACAAGGAAACACTGGAACACGTTATGGCTACTATTGGGTGCAAGTTCAGGTTTTTAGAATTTGCATCATTTAACGTCTGATCTTTCATTCTGTAAAACTTCTACAGATTTTGTAAATTAACCGAACTTTGTTTCAAGGATTTTAGAATTTGTGTGAAGATTTAATAAGTGGCTTAAAAACAGAAAGAAGGCTCTATTTGATAATTAAGTTTACATAATCTGTACTGTATAAAGCTAACATTATCTTATTACCAATGTGTCTGTCTTTCATGAAGCCAGATTGTGATTTGTTTATAATTTTGTTAAATTTAATTTTCAATCTGTTAGCAAAGATTGAGGCCAATATTTCCTGTTTTTTTTTAATTCAATAGTGGGTAGCTTCTCAGATCTTCATTTTCAAGGTGTCCTTGTTTAATGATTAATGCAGTAAGATCATGCTTAAAAAACTTGAGTAAAATCTGAAAGGAGTTCTGGTCTTCAAGAAAAATACTGTTGAACTTTGGATATGATATTTTCATTCCCAAAAGGTTTGTTATACTTTAGTTTCAACAAAATTTAATCAGCACTGCAAATCCTTCATGACTTGGTTGTTGATAATGGCTAATGAATTAAACTTTCTGTTATTGTTTTTATAATTGAATTTACATCTCTTTTCCCTGACCTCTAGCTATGACAGTCATTCCTGTAATTGTTGCCTCACGCATTGCATTTCCAATAGGATTGGTTAAGTGGCTTTATTGAAACATAGTTAGAAAAGCTCACATGATCATCCCTAACTCTGGAAGGTTAAACTCTATTTGCAAATGCTTGTCATGGTCAAAATGAAAACTAATCAACATAATATACTTGTCTGTCTTCATTCTTCAGCATTGGAGAATTAAGTACTGAAGTAAATTGATGCACAGCATTCATTAAGACAGCTATTGGGTGTCATATTGAATCTGATTTGTGTAAAACAATAAAAATAACAACAAGATTAGTGCTGTCTGTTATTTGAAATGACATAATGGATCTTAATTGTAGTATCTACTGCAGCAAATACTTTCAAGTATGTACTAAGTATTCAACAGTAAATCTTTTTGGAGCTTTGACTCCAGGAATGAATAAAGCTTTAAATGGGATGTTGAAGTGACAGTGCAGATAAAAAGGAAGGATCGTGTCTGATAACTGTAGTTTTGTGCCGGTCAAGATCCTTTTGAGGGTGAGGCCTACTATAGATATATATGCTGGAGATTCAGTGAGGCTCCTCCTAAACTTTTGTATTATAGTACTGTTGATAGCTGTACTTGCTGTACTCACCTGAATGGCTTTTACCATCAATACTCTAAAGTTAAACACTCACTACAAGAGAAACAAAACACAAAGTTTTAGCTTTAGCAAAATGAGTCTTGTAATGCATTTAATATAGTCAGTCTAGCTATCGGTCTATACCAGACTGCTGTTGAGGATGTTAAATCAGTAAAGTCATAGAAGTTGTTATCCATAGTGCTATCAAGCAGCACCTGCTTTGCAATAACCTGCTCAGGGATGCCCAATTTGAGTTCCACCAGGGCCACTCAGTTCCTAACCTTTTTACAGCCTTAATTCAAACATGGACAAAGTAGCTGAATTCCAGAGGTGATAGTGACAGCCCTTGACATCAAGGCTGCATTTGACCAGGTGTGGCATTGAGAAGCACTGGCTAAACTGGAATCAATGGATATCAGGGGGCAAGCTTTCAGCTAGTTAGAGTCATACCTGGCACATAGGAAGACGGTCGTGGTTGTTGGAGGTCAGTCATCTAATCTCCAGGACAGCTCTGCTGGAGTTCCTTAGGGTAGTGTCCTAGGCCCAAACATCTTTAACTGCTTCATCAATGACCTTCTCTTCATCGTAAGATCAGAAGTGGGGATGTTTGCTGATGTTTGCACGATGTTCAGCACTATTCACGTTTCCTCAAATACTGAAGCAGTCCATGTTCAAATGCAACAACATCTGGACAATATTCAGGCTCGGGCTAACAAGTGGCAAAACATTCATAGCACATATATGCCAGGCTGTGAGTGTCACCAGTAAGAGACAATCTAATCACTGCCCCTTGACATAAATATGCCTCTATCAACATACTGGGGGTTATCATTGACAAGAAACTCAACTGGACTCACCACATGAACATATTGGCTCCAAGAGCAGGTCAGAGGCTAGGATAAAACCTCCAACACTGACAATCAGTAGCAGTAGTGTGTACTATTTACAAAATGCACTGCAGAGATTCACCCAAGATCCTGAAACAGCACCTTCCAAACCCACAACTACTTTTATCTATCAGGAGAAGGGCAGCAGATACATGAGAACATCACCACTTGCAAGTTCCTCTCCAAGCTCCTCACCATCCTGGCATGGATATATATCACCGTTCCTTCACGATTGCTGGGTCAAAATCCTAGAATTTCCTCCTTAATGGCATTGTGGGTCAACCCACAGCAAAATGCACTGCAGAGATTCACCCAAGATCCTGAAACAGCACTTTCCAAACCCACAATTACTTTTATCTATCAGGAGAAGGGCAGCAGATACAGGAGAACACCACCATTTGCAAATTCCCCTCCAAGCTCCTCACCATCCTGACATGGATTATATATCACCGTTCCTTCACTATTGCTGGGTCAAAATCCTAGAATTCCCTCCTTAATGGCATTGTGGGTCAACCCACAGCAGGTGGACTGCAGTAGTTCAAGAAGGTAGCTTACTACCTCCTTCTCAAGGGCAACTTGGGATGGGCATTAAATGCTAGCCAGCCAGCTACACTTACATCCTACAAATGAACAAAAATAAATTAAAAAAATTGTGGATTTATGGAAAATAACCCTCACATTTATTTGTTCATTGACAAAGAAAAGAGATTTAATTATCCTACAACATCTCATGACATGACACAATGATCAAAGGAGCCATTCAAGTGGGGGAGGAAAAGGAATGTAGTAGTGGCATGGGACAGTAAAATTACGAGGATTGGTGCTGTTCTTTACAGCCGTGAGAGTGAGTCCCAATGCTGTGCTATCTGCCAGATGTTAGGGTTATGAACATCTCCTCAGAACTGGTGTGGAACTTGAAGTGGAAGAAGAGAGATCCAGTTGTTATGTTCATGTTAGTTCTGACAGCATTGATAAAATAGAAAAAGATGTTTTACTGAAAAATTTTGAACAGTTAGGAGCTAAACTAAAAAGCTGATCCTCCAAGGTAATAATGTTGGGATTACTATTTGTGCTATGGACAAATCAGCACTGGGTAAATAAAATCAAGGAGTTAAATACATAGTTTGACAATTGGTGTCAGTTCATTTCATGAGGAACCAGTACTGTGCATAAAGGAGCTATTCCAGAGGGATGGACTTCATTTGTGTTGTTCAGTGGCCAATGTTCTGGCAAATTGAATATCTAGGGCTGAAGAGAGGTCTTGCAAATAAATCGAGGGAGGAGGCAGGGTTTCAGTGAGGATACATATATAGAGCAAAATCAGGGCAGCTATTCAAATAATAATAATATACAGAATGGGACCAAAAAGGGGCAGAGCGTATAAGCATATAAATTTGTAATAAGTCAGGTGAAAGGGAGAGAAAATGATAGAAAGGCAAAAGTGTGTAGCACTCAAAACAAAAATGAATGGATTAATGGCAAAGATATACATTAATGGTATGATTTCTGGCCATTTCAGAGGCATGGTTACACAGAGATTGAAGATGGAGATGAATTATTTAAGGTTATGAGACTTTTTGGAGAACGGGTGGGCAAAATTGTGGGGTCACTTTGTCAAAATGATATGGAACACAGAAAATAGCAAGAAATGATCCTGAATCAGATGGTGTAGAATCCATATGGGTGAAATAAGCAAAGACTTATTTGAGGAGGTAATATGCAGGATAGATAAAGGAGAACAAATAAATGTGATTTATTTGGATTTTCAAGACCTATGTCCCTCCAAACCCTTCCTATTCATATACCCATCCAGATGCCTTTTAAATGTTGCAATTGAACTAGCCTCCATCACTTCCCTGGCAGCTCATTCCATATACATACCACCCTCTGCATGAAAACATTGTCACTTAGGTCTCTTTTTATATATTTTCCTTGGACAGAAGGGTCTGTTTTTGTGCTGTACATCTCTATGACTCTATGACTCTATATTTAATAAGATACCACATTTAAGACATTTTAATAAGCTCAGAGCCAATGGTGTTGTATATTAGCATGGATAGAGGAAAGGTTAACAGAAGACAGAGCTGGGATAAAGACCATTCATGCGATGGCAAACTGTAACTAATGTAACACTCCAAGAATTAGTGGTGGGTCACACTTATTTACTACATATATATTAATGATAAGGGAAGTGAGTGTGTTATAGCCAAGTTTGCTCAACACACAAAACTGTGTGCAGAGGCTAGTGGTGAGAATGACACAAAGAGTCTGCAGAGGAATATAGATAGGTTATGTGAGTTGGCAAAGATTTGATAGATGGAATATATGTGAGAAAATGTAAGGTTATGTACTTTGGAATAGAAAAACTAAGTAATATTTAAATAGCAAAAGTGCAGAAATCTGCAGCACAATGGGAATTGGGAGTTTTTGTGCATGAATTACAAAAAGCTCACATCTAAGTGCAGCAGGAGATAGGGGATGTAAATGGAATATTGGTCCTTATTTCAAAGGGATGGTGTATAAAGCAGAGAGGACTTGCTATACAAGGCAGACCTTAGTTGAAATACTGTGATCAGTTTTGGCAAGGTATTCTGGCATTGGAGGCAGAGCAGAAAAGATGCACAAGGTTGATTCTGGCTATGGCACGATTTTCTTAGGTGGAGAGGTTGAGCAGTTTGGGCTTGTATTGGAATTTAGACGGGGAGGTGGCAGAGTGGATGCCCAGAGACCTTTTCCGTTTGGAGGAGAGTTAAGGACTAAAGGGCATAATCTCAGAGTAAAGGATCACTCAGTTAAAACAGAGAAGAGGAGGAACTTGTTCTCACAAGGGTAAATGAATCTGTGGAATTCTTTACGGTAGTAGGTTGTCAAGGCTGGGTTGTTGAGTACATTCAAAACGGAGGCAATTTTTTAACCAGGAAGGGAATCAAGGGTAATGTGGAAAAGGCAGGAAAGTGTAGCTGAAACACCTGATGAAGAGGCAGCACCTCGAAAGCAAGGGCTTCCAAATAAACCTGCTGGACCATTACCTGGTGCTGTGTGATTTTTAACTTTATCTACCCCAGTCCAACACTGGCTCCTCCAAAACTGATGATTATCAGTTCAGTCATGATATTGATAAATGGTGGGGCAGATCCAATGGTCTGAATGGTAAACATCTGTTCCTATGTCCTATAGCCTTATGATATTATGATGTCAGTCTCTGAGATGACATGAGCAATATCAGTGTCTGTTAAAAATGGGCTTTGAGGTATTATGGCTGAGCTGAGTTTTATTGGTCTAACACTGAGGGCCAGACTGGAATGATTAAAAAAAAACTATTGATGTTCTTAGTCTTGTTGTGCCGGCAAAGAATGTTTACAGAGTCTATTGAGTTAAGGAACACATTAACTTTATTTAAGAACATCTGACTATGGCTTCAATTTGTCATGAGGCGATAAGATCACGTGATATTGCTTTACCTTCTGTGCTGATATACACTGACTTAACAGCATATCAAACAGTCAGACTTGATCCCTTATACTAGATCTCCTCTCTTCCCTCAAGCAAATGATTCCACATATATTTGTGTTGTGGTTCACTCATTTTCTGAACTGAGCTACAATGTAGACGGGGGGAGGGAAATCGGAAAGAACAGTAACACCTGCATGGACTCTCATGCCTTTTGCAGCCAACCACAGAATATTGGCTGCTGTATGACATTCTGCAGATTTCAAGGTAAATGGATGACAAAAGATGGAAGAAAAAACGCAAGGACTTATTTCCCCTTTGAAAAGGGCATTCTCCCGTCATTTTTTTTTTGAAAAGACAATGTGACAAGCTGTAATTGCAGACACTTTAGGAACCTTCATATATTACTGGTGAGAAATTCTCTTTCCTAATAAGACTAATGTCTAAGAAGACACAAGGGACCTAAAGCAAATCATCTATTTAGTTCTCCATTAAATCCAAATTTATCCTGAATAATCCATTAAAGCCAATTCAGATTTAATGGGGAAAAATTCTAATACCGTCAGTGATCCTGTGTCACTTTGCTGGAGGTTATTCAAATAATGAATTGGGAAGAGAAAACTGAAAGAAGCATCTCTAAAAAAAACTGTATAGACCAAAAGCAGATAGTTTCTCTTTTAAATATATTGTATTTCTGTGGAGCTACTCATGAACTCACTGAGTGAACATCCAGAAGTCACAGGTTTCAACAAAGCAAGAGATATCATTATCTGTTTATTCATGATGGTGTCAAATATGTCCGGAAATGTTGTTTGATGGTGCACCATTCCTCAGTTGGTAATGTAACTCCTCCATAAATGAGGAAGATAAGGAAAAATAAGTTTTCTCTTCAAATTCATTATTGCAATGATCAATTTCCTCAGATTAGTTGATATTGATGCTGTAACCCTTTTGTATTTCAATTTAGCTCTCAGGGTGTCAGGATGTCTGACATTCCTGTTTTTATTTATTAGTCAGGGCTCCCTGATTGAACCAGATTAACAGCCCCAATCAGGGAGCTTGTATTCTATGAGGTCCATCAGGCTGGGTACCTCAATTGAAGGCATTCAATATCTGAACCCAATGTTGGAAAGAAGGGGATCACCAAGATCTAATCCTCTGCCCATAGCCCCAACATCACCCTCTTCTCTTGATCGTCTTCCCCTGACTCTCACTCTGTCCTCATCCACTTGTAGCCTGGAGCACACACTGAACCTGGCCTATTTGGTAGGTGTATTATCAGCAGCAGCAGATATTTCCCCAGCAGCACTGCCAATAATGGACTGCTGCCAATCTCTCATTGGTCTACACTCCTCAAGGAGTTGGATTTCCTGCTCCCGAATCCTTGATCCCAGGAAACCCCTGCCTCTGGCTACTTATATCCCTGATTAGACCTTCCTGAATGGAAGTGCTGTAAGGATCTAGCCAGCAAGCCCTCCAATAGCTGGATCAAACTCTGAACAAACTGTGAGACACCACTCAACTTACAGAGCTGTACCCTTTGCTGGATCAGTCACTGCAAAGAATTGTTCATGGCAAGATAGTCTGGGCAGTGCTGGACATTCTGATGTACAGTTATGTTCTGCCATCTCCAACATTTATGACATCATAGGACAATGACTTGATTGTCTCACAGTGAACATGCAACAAAGCTGGTGTGTCTTCTGCAGTCAAGATCTGACTTATGAAGGTCAAAGACATAATAGGTGCATCTATCAGATGTACCCACTGTGTTAGTATGTAGACTTTTGCACTCAGGGCTCAAAGATGCTCTTTGGGATAGTTTCAAGTTCCATGGAGAATTTCTGTGAGGCAGGCTTACAGAGGCATTCTGGAACCTGGCCAATGTTCTGAACTTAGAACAGATCAGTGGCTATTGTTACGCGATGTCATCTGGCAAGGATAGTAACAGCTCGGTATCACAAAGCAAAGGTAAATACTACATTTGAGAGTAATGAGGCTGCAGTAGTTACAGTAAAGGAGCCCTTGGAATTGCTTTACATGGTCACTCACAGATTCTGTATTGCCTAGAGCTTGCCAATTGGCCACACAAACACCATCAGTGCTACTTTGTAAACTAGAGGAGCAAATGCTCAATTAATATGGAGAAGATTCAAGGGGAAGACATATCAGTGAATAGCATTAACTGTGTTCACCACAGGCACTCAACAAATGTACAGTATTTAAAATAGCTCACTCAATATTACTTCATTGCTCAGAAAATAATTATTATTTTTTGATAGCAAAAGAGATAAAGTTGATTGATTTTTGTCCCCTTAATGCCTCCATGCTATTATTTGCCTGTTAGACCCTTGAGGCACAGATATTATGGATAGTAGTGATCTCATTGCCATTGATAGAAAGTTGACCGCTTGTTTTGGAAGGGTATAAATGCTCATGACAGCACTAATTACAGACAAATCACCTCTGGATTTTTCCTCTCAGAACTCCATTACTTTTTATTCACGTGCTTCGCTCTACAGTTTATGAAACAGGGTATATCGGACCATAAGTTAGCCCACATGTGAATGAAACAACAATTTTCAGTCCAATAATCCACATAATTGCAGATATTCTTTAAGTGTACAACTTGATGGGTTTTGTAGGCAAGATCTATGATCACATTATGGTACATTTAGAAAGAAACTGATGATAAAGGTATGTGTTAAATGATAATTGCACTTTTATAGACAAGTACTGCTTTTGATTGAATATGAATAGATTATAATTAATTTTAGGTCAATAATTCCAATATTTCAGATACAACCTCTTGAGGATAATTTGTTTGTAGCTATAGACAAGCTGTCTTCAAAGAAGGTGTTTAATTACAGTAAAAATTGTTATCCACTTATAATTATTGGGAGTGTCTGAATTCTTTTACCTAACTGTAAGATACTGATCGATATGCATCAAACCATGCTGTGGAAAATCAATGGAATGCTTTAATACATAGATGATGGTCATTGGGATAATGTAACTTTTACATTCAATTAGGTGGAGGATGGAGAATGGGTGGGTTATAGAGGTGGGAAATGAGAATTACATTTCTCTTGTAATATAACGACACAAAATTTAATATTCTCAAAATTCTTTTGAATTCAGATATCCTGTTACAAATCCATTCGAACCCAGCCTTTCAAATTTACTACTTCCCATTGAATCTATCCAATGTTGTAAAACATAACAGGCAGCCCAATAGTTTGCTTTGAGTCAAGTGCCGATAGTTGTCTGATATGCCTAACACAATAGACAAGGGAGACTGTCTCTCAGGGTGCAACCAAGAAATATCAACCTTCTGGAGTCCATAACCTATGATTATATTTGTGAAGGCTGAGAAAAACACAGACCATGGACAGGTAGTCAGCCCAGATTAGTGATGAGCAGATTATGCTTAGCTTAACTGAAATCCTTTACAAGAAGTTGCAGAGAAGGCAAACAATGTGTTGGATGTTGCAGCACAAACTTTCTCAAGTATTTCATAAGATTTCACATGCACAATATTCGTTACAAAATCTAAGGCATGCAGTGTTAAAAGAAATGGCTACAAAATGACATACCAGATCAGCAACATCACAGTATAGACCTACATAAAAGTTTTGTTTTGGAGTGCCATATGCGCAGAGAGCTATGTTAAAATCTCAATATTACATGGCCATTGTTATAAAATGAATGCTATTTAGGTTTGCTAAAGATATCACCTCGGAAAATTGTGAAAAGAAGTGCAAGAGATAATGAACTGGACAGAATAGGGATGTCTAGGATTGTATTTTGTTATAAATAGCAAAAGGATGAAATATATATTGAGCAATAAAACTTGGAGCAAAGTATATAGGATACCTGTCTTTATTAGTTGAGGCATTGAATACAAGAGCACGAGATTATAATGTACCTGTATATGATATTAGTTAGGTCACAGCTGGAGTATTGTGTGCAGGTCAAGTCTCCATACAGAGGTAAGATGTGATTGCACTCGAGAGAGAGTATCGAGGAGCTGGACCAGGATGTTGCCTGGGTTTATGCATTTCAGCTATGAAGTGAGACTAGATAGGCTGAGGTTGTTTTCCTTAGAGCAGAGAAGGCTGAGGGCAGAGCTCTTTGAGGTGCATCGAATGATGAGGAGCATTGACAGAATAGATTGGAAGAAAACCCTCCCCTTTGCAAAAGTGCCATTAGCTAGGTGGATGCAAGATAAAGGCATGACATTTTGAGGGGATTTTAAAGAAGATTTTTATCCACCCACAGGGTGGTGGAAATCCGAAACACAGTGCCTGAAAGGGTGGTAGAGGTGGAAACCACCATAACATTTAGGAAGCATTTAGATGATCACTTAAAGAGCCATGCAAGATATGGGCCAAGTGCTGGAAAACGGGACTAAAGTAGATAGGTGCTCGACAAACATCGTGGACACGACAGGCAGAAAGGTTTCTTTCCATGCTATAAAACTCAATGACTTTGTAAAGGGATTGGGAATTCAAGGGCTGTAGATCTGTAAAGTTGAAATACAGATACAAAATATCATAAGGAGTGAAATAGAATTTAAAAGCAAAGGAGTTGTTTTTAATTTGCACGACACATTGTTTTCTAACATAGCTGATGTATCGCATGTATTGTTGGGGAAATTTCTAATGCATGAAGAATATTAGTCACTATGGAAGCCCTTGACAATATACTAGCAGCCATATGGAGGCTCAAGGAGAATGTATTGAATATTTGAAAGGCTTTTTAAAATAAATTAAGATGGATCTGTGTATCACATTGGCAGATTGTTAAACTTATTAAGGGTTATGTAACTTATTTACCATTACCTGTTCAAGATTAAGATGCAGAGTTTGTTATCCCAAGCAAGGAAGGGAAATGTGAAATCAAGGTCATGTTGTTGTGAACATGAGAGTCACTTAATAAATGGTCCCATACACACCTCACCTCTGTGCTGACTGAGCTATATTGTCATCCAGTTAAGCAATACTTGTTTTCAAATCTTTCCATGGTCTCAAACTCTGTGAATTCCCCATTGCTACATCACTCTGAGAAATCTATGTTCCTCCAGCTCTTGTGCATCCTCAACGTTAACCTCTCAACCAAAGGTGAAATGCTTTCAGCTGCCAATGGCAAATAAGTGCTAAGAAATCTCCAAACCTTTCTGTCATCCTACTTCATTTTCTTCCTTTAAGGTGCTCCTTAAAACTAAGTTCCTTCACCAAGTTTTGGTCATTTGATTGATGTGACAAGGTGTCCAATTGTGGCGATAATGCTCCTGTGAAGTGTGTTAAATGTTTAATTATATTAAAGGTACTATATAAATGCAACTTGTTGTCTAAACATTCAACTGCTTTTGTTAGAAGCTATGAATAGAGGACTGAAGGCTTCTGCATAATCTTAAAAATATTTATTTTACAATGAATATAATTTAAATGATAATAAGAAATGAAGTAATTTATCTGTAGGATAATTGATGGATGCTGAATATTAACCTGTGTACGCTGTCAGAAGTCACACAACACCAGGTTATAGAACATTAGGTTTATTTGAAGTCACAAGCTTTTGAAGTGCTGCCCTCCATCACAACTGCTTGGAGACCGAAGCAGTCCATGTCTGTATACAGTAAGACCTGGACAATATCTAGCTTAGCCTGAAATGTGGCAAGTATTGACCATCTGTAATAAGAGAGAATTTAACCATTGGCTCTCGATATCCAATGGCATTACCATCGCTGAATACCCAATATTAGTTTGATTTCAATCCTGCATAGTCTTATATTGGTTGTTTTTGGAGCTGGAGAACAAGACTGAGCAGCAGAGGTCAGGAGCTGGAAGAGCAAGGAGATGGAACTAAACAGGAGGCCATTGCCACAACAGGTATTCAGCAAGCATTTTATCTACATTAACATTACTCAGGATCAAAATCTATGGCATTTTACTTCTTTAAGGTTTTGCTTTCTTGTTACCAAGCTTAGACTAAAAAAGACTGTGAGCATATACCTCTCCTGAGGATAATATGAGAGTGTGGGAGGTGTATTTCTTCAACTTGAAGTATCTCAAAACCCTAGTAAAAGGGCTGTGTCAATGCTTTTCTGTCTCTGTACCACTAGCTGTTCCTCTGATGTTATGACCAATTAGCGTGAAAACCCAACAGAGTCTCTCCCATGTATTCTATTCTAAAAGTGTATAAGGGACTAAGGAAACATCTGGCTGCTTAATTTAATGTTGCTGCATTCTGTATAGCATGTGGCTGATATTTTGCTTCTATTTTGCTGTGTTCAACTGCAAATAAAATTGATTACTTGTTATAGCGAGTGATATTTTAATACTTTGATTGGATACAGATTTGGTGGAAATCCAATGTAAATTCCAGTTTGTAATTTATTATAATCAGGGTAAATGATTAAATCTAGATTAATTCATCTTTGCTAAAAAGAAAGAAATAGATGGAAATTTCAGATGGTAAGGAATATGATGTGCTCACAGAAACCTTTTTTCCCTAGTTAACTGAACTATTGTGTTTGAAAAGCCTGAACTTTAATTCTTTTCTATTAATCAAAAATTGAAAATACAACAACGTTGTTCATCTCTTCTGATGAAGAGTGACCAGACTGGAAATGTTAACTCTGCTTTCTCCCATAGATGCTGCTAGACCTTCTGAGTTTCACCAGCCATTTTTATTCTTGAATGTTTATATGTGTTTATTGAAACAAAGTATGTGTTGGACAAAGCAGGTTGGATGGCTCCTGTATTAAAGGAAGAATGCAAATTATGTGCTGACTGCCAACTTGCTTAAGCATTAAAACTTATATTAAAAGATGTAATTGTGTGCTTTAGGAGAATTTAAAATGGAAACAGAATCACTCAGAAATAATATATATATGGTCATAGATAGGTGAGAATTAAAATATGATATTTTGGGAACTGTTATGAGAAGTTGTTTGAAATAACAACATTATAATTTATAGATCTGTTCTACACATGCCTAATGAAAAAACACCATGAAATTTATAGGCTGAAAAAAAGGTTTTCATTCAGATCCAGCCAGTTCACAACTGATGTGGTTTGACTTCTCTGTTTTTTTTTTCTGGAATAAATTGCTGCATTCATTGCAAGTAATGCAAGTTGAATTGAAAGGTTTAAAGAAAATCCCTGCTGATCCCAGTACATTAGCTGCAAAGATTATGGATCAGTGCAAAGTTTGAACTGGTCTAAATTGCATTAATTCAGACTTATTGGGGAAAAAAAATCAGTTCAATCCATCTTAGTTTCTGATGTGAATGTCCATGGAAGGGAAATGGTGAACTTGAGAGTAAGGACAAATGTTATGCCTGTTAGAACTTATGTAGCCATTGTCTCTTCTTAACTGCTGTGTGTTGTTTATTTTGTCTGTTGTGATAACATAGAACAAAGTAGTAATTTATTGTCACTTGTACTTCTACAAAAAAAGACAGTGAAGAGCATTTAAGTCGCCATACCATGGCAACTATAGTAATAACAGAGACATAGGTAAGAAAAATAAATTGGTAAAAATTAAGACAAAGTCCATCTTAGTTCAATTCACAGCTCCTGGGTTCAGGAAAAGACAGTACCGCTGCAGAAAGCTGAGGAACAAAATGATAGTTATAAGGGAAAGGAACAACATTCAATAAACCATTGACTGATTTAGCAAAGGAGTAAGAACTGATAAAAATGTAGATGCAAGGAGAGGAATGCATATTTGAACAGGAAAAGACACACATTTGTTTGGTGCCAGGATGATCAGAAAAACTCAGGGAAAAAATTTAGATGTCATTATAGGTCATTTACAAAATAGGCCCAATTAATGAGGAGCTGTTAATCAAAACAAAACTAATCAAACATACCTCAAGAGAGTGTGACTGCAAACCGACACCAAGTCATTCTAGATTTGTGCAGATCATGGGTGAGACGGCATTAAGATATTGTGGCAGTTGTGAGCACTCAGGGGATTAGAATGACTGCATTATTTTAACACAATTTACCGACAGGGAAACTAATGAGGTTGGCTCACTTTTTTACGCTCTCATTTGATTGGAATTACAACTGAAGTGAATATCAGTTTTCCCCTGAAATTTTGAAAAGACTAAATAATCCAAATGATAGCTGTTGGACAGAACCAAATAATGGCAAGAATTTTTCTTTTTATTCATTTGTGGGACATTGGCATCTCTAGCTGGCCAGCATTTATTGTTCATCCTTGGTTGCCCTTGAGAAAATGATGGTGAGCTGGCTTCTTAAACTGCTGTCCACAAGCTTGGGTTGCCCTACAATGTCCTTACGGAGGGAATTCAAAGACTTTGACCCAGCGACAGTGAAGGAACAAATATGTATTTCCAAGTCAGGATGGTGAGCAGCTTGGAGGATAACTTGCAGGCAGTGGTGTTCCAATATATCTGCTGCCCTTGTCCTTCAAGATGGAAGTAGATATGTGTTTGGATGGTGCTGTCTGAGGATCTTTGATGAATTTCTGCAGTGCACCTTGTATGTAGTACACACTGCTGCTATTCACTGCCAGTGGAGGAGGGAATGGATGCTTGTGGATGTGGTGTCAATCAAGTGGGCTACCTTCTCCTGGATGGTGTCAAGCTTCTTGAGTGTTGTTGGAGCTGCACCCATCCAGGCAAGTGGGGAGTATTCCATCACACTCCTCACTTGTGCCTTGTAGATGGTGAATAGGTTTTGGGAAGTCAGGAGGTGAGTTACTCACTGCAATATTCATAGCATCTGACTTGCTGTTGTATTCACTATATTTATGTGATGAGGGATTCAGTGATGATAATACCATTGAATGTCAGGGGACAGTGATTAGATTGTCTCTTATTGGAGATGGCCATTGCCTGCCATATAATAGCGTGAATACTTGTCACCTGTCAGTCTAAGCCTGTACGTTGTTCAGATCTTGTTGAATTTGAGCATGGAGAGGTGTGTATCTGCGGAGTCATGAATGGTACTGAACATTGTACAATCATCGGCAAACATCTCCACTTTTGACCTTATGATGGAGGGAGGGTCATCAATGAAGCAGCTGAAAATACTTGAGTATAGGATATTACCCTGAGGAATCCCTGCAGAGATGTCCTGGAGCTGAGATAACTGACCTCCAACAACCACAACCATCTTCCCATGTGTTAGGTATCACTCCAACCAGTGGAGAGTTTGCCTCTGCTACTCAGTGATTTCAGTTCTGCTAGGATTTCTTGATGCCACACGTGGCTGAATGTGGCCTTGACATCAAGGACTGTCAGTTTCACGTCTCCTTACCAGTTAGGATGAATTAGAAGATTTATTGGATAAATTATGTATCAAATGTGTACTGGAGTTTAGGATATAACAAAAGACTAAGTAATGGTCTTTAAAGAGAGCAGTTAACAAGGTTTAACATTTGAGATGAAAAGTTGCTCTCAACCTTATACTCAGTTGCTAAAATGCGGAGCCAGAGGGAAATCGCCCTTTTTTTTGGAGGTTGTTATAGATAGAAGAAATAGATTTGAAGTGCAAGATGCCATGTTATTTTGTGATGCAAATGTACAAATCATGAGTGATAATCAAGACTTTGTACAGTCACAGCAACATTCAATGATTCTATGGTATTTCTAATTTAGAGTTGCTGTGCTTTCAAATTCATTTATCAGAGAATCAAAGCAACTCTTATCTATGGAAAACAATCTCTATTTAAAAGAATGAAGCAAAATATGTACATTCTGGCATAATTTTGCAATTTTTATTTTTGGGCATTACATTTTAAATGTAGCCCTGAAGTGAAACTGCAAACACTTAGATAATGGTTTGGCTTCGGTTTGTTTTTCTAGTCAGAACTCATCTCAGTTCCAATTCATGCGTGAACGCTCATCACCAAAGAACCTTGGTGAATACAGTAGATTTATGTTGTTGACTCTGCCAATGCATTGGGCAAAAAAAAAGCCAGTAATAGGATTGCAGTTCAATATGATGTCATTATCCTCAACATTCAAGATAAAAGTATTTTGCAATAAAATCACTATAAAGGTGAGTCAGTCAATTTTTCCAGTCGTTGCTGCTACAATTTTCATATGATTATGATTACATTGCCCATTTAGAAGCAGCTTCAAATTCTAAGATCTGACAAGAAAATTATTGTAAAGTATAGGCACCATGGAGATAATACAGAAAGAAATTCATAACCTGAACTTTCCCCAATTGAGTTATCCTGGATTTATTGTAGAACTTGATTCTAATCACTTCAGGTGCAGATATGTGTGCTGTGTTGTAAAATTTGTGAAATTCTCATTTCCATGTACACATATGCACAGCACCATTTCTTTTTTTTTTTGCCTTACCCTTAGCACCAGCTGTTGTCTGCAGCTAGAATCACAACAAAAGATTGCTTTAAAATAAAATCTCTTTCCATTAGGCAACCACCCATCTCGAAAGATGATTGTGTGTGTGCCAAAGCACTTCAGTTTCTTTGCCACATTGCAACATTGTGAGTGGCTGCAATCCAATTTCTGAGTGATAGTCCTTGCCACAGATGGTGCTGACATAAGACTCAGGGCCAGATTGTCAAGCCAATACAGTATTAACTCCTGAGCTTTGATACATTTTATTCTTTGCTATCATCTGTTTCCACTCTCTGTCTTGGTCTCCTTTCTTTAGCCTCTTCTGCTCCCTGGTGCAAGGCAGCCTTCAGATGTGACCTGTTGTTTGTCACGTCTTTCCACTTTCCTGTATTCATGTTGAAAGTCTTTAAGTCTCTTTTTAAGTCCAGGCCTCACTTTGCCCAATGTCTCTGTATTCATCCATAATGTATTTTGGAAAATGCCCATCTTCCATGTGATATCGATGGTCTTTATAAATTACTTTTCCAATGTGGATTTATTAGTGAAAAGTACCAGTCTGACCTTTTATGACTTCAGTCTCATATGTGTTGACTATTAATTGACCTCTGAAGTAGCTCACTAAGCCACTCACTTTAGGGTAACCAGGCACCAGTGATACAAGATAAAGATTAATGGACTGCTTAGTCCATTTTACTGAGATAAAGATACCAGCGTTTTACTTCCAGGTTATTTTTGAAACTGTTTTCACATTCTCATGCTGTGATTTAAGGCCATTACCTGAACAAGTCATAGAGTCATCGAGATTTCTGGATTATTAGTCCAGTAACTTAACTACAACTCACTATACCTGGTACATTGATTTCCATCATAAAACAAAATCTAAATAATTATTGTAAAATATTTATTTTATGTGCCTGAATCCGTGGATGTACATTTCAGAAAATGGGACATGACAATAATTGGGATCTTCACACATGTATATGCTTTTGCTGGGTCTTATCTGAATAGGCATTGGTCAGCAGTATTTTTTATTGTTAGACATTCTCAGAAAACATAAGAATACATTGCATCAATGAATCTAGTCAAGTATCATCTATAAACACGTATGAAAATTGTTGTGTAATCATTAAATAAAAATTAGTTGACGTAGAAATGGTACGAATCGCAATGCATGTTAAAGTATTGTCCCTATGGTTTGTACACTTTAAGTAAAGACACCTTTAAATGAGATATGAACATTATAATTCAGTTTCTCTCCAAATTTTCTAAAGCTATTTCCAACTAAATGCCATTGCCATAAGCAGATCAGAACTGGTGCCCTTGAATTGCTCTGAATCAGAATAGAAACTGCCTTCCACTTTTCAACACAATCAAAATTGGCCTACAGATGACAAGAATAATTGCTTTATGCATTTATACACCATTAGACCTCTAGATAAAGACTCATTAATTAATTTAGAGCTGAGACGCATTGGTCTAGAATTTGCATCAATAGCATTATAAGTGACAATCTCCATAAGTAAAACTGTTGTACCTCCGAATTCTCTAGTGCTGATCCAAAGACAAAATCTGCTGAGAAACAAATGGCATTGATGATTGTGGTGATCAAAGGAGCCCAACTGTATTTACAGGTCAGATTTCCATTAGGAAGGGGTTTAAAGGGATATGGAACAAAGCAGGAAAATGTAGGTGAGGTACTCATTAGCTACGATCAATTAGAATGTGATGCACGCTCAAGAGGCTGGATGGTCTAATACTTTTCCAATGTGGATTTATTGGTGAAAGGTACTATTGGTTGCATTATATAATCAGTTGTGTCTATATAACACAACCAATCTTTGAAACAAACACAGGTCAAACTGTCTTGTATGCCCTTTGGAAAGTACCTTTTAACGTTATCTGCTGGGTGTTCTTGATGATTTTCAAATCTTCAATGATCATGGCCAACTCTCAAGTGCAATTAGAATTTAACTGAGCCTTTACATTACTGGTTCAAAATCTTTAACAGTAAACCTGAGATTAATTTCACAAGCTGAGTCATGATTACCAACAAAGTGCATTGCTTACAAGACTTGGTTGGTCATCAAGTGGATAAAGCAATTTATCATTTTCAAAATCAATCCATTGTGTGTGTATTATCTTTGTACACTTATCATGGAAAGAACCACAGAGTGTTGTTATGGCATTAATTGTGTTATATTTCTTCAGTCGCCCAAATCATAATGGCGCCAACAGCAACATATTATTGAATAATGCTCTTGAAAATCTTTTTCAAACAAAACTCCATAAGTGATAATAGAATTGGCCCAAATGGAGTAAAGTGCCCTTAATGTTGTTTTGAATGGAGAGTGCTGCAGAATACAGTTGCAGAATTTAAACCACAATCATTCCATGATTTCAGAGATGTTGCAGCCAAATGATGCTGTTACTATAACAGTGCCATGAGCTTTGACTTCAATATTAATAGATTTCATTACATTGTATGATAAATGGTGCTTAGGGCCAGCAAATTCCACATTGTTGACTTCAACAACATGAAGAATTGCCATGTACAATTTCTCATCTTTTCAGTAAAACGTAATGCAATTAGAAGATGTAATTAAACACTTAGAGTTATAGAGAAATACAGCATGGAAACAGACCCTTCGGTCCAACCCGTCCATGTCAACCAGGTATCCCAACCCAATATAGTCCCACCTGCCAGCACCCGGTCCATATCCTTCCAAACCCTTCCTATTCATATACCCTCCAAATGCTTCTTAAATGTTGCAATTGTACCAGCCTCCACCACTTCCTCTGGCAGCTCATTCCATACACGTACCATCTTCTGTGTGAAAAGGTTGTCTTGTAAGTCTCTTTTATATCTTTCCCCTCTCACCCTAAACCTATGCCCTCTAGCTCTGGACTCCTCCACTCCAGGGAAAAGACTGCCTATTTACCCTATTCATGTCCCTCATAATTTTGTAAACCTCTATAGGGTCACCCCTCAGCCTCTGAGGCCCAAAGGGAAAACAGCCCCAGCCTGTTCAGCCTCTCCCTACAGCTCAAATCCTCCAAACCTGGCAATATCCTTGTAAATCTTTTCTGAACCCTTTCAAGTTTCACAACATCTTTCCGGTAGGAAGGAGACCAGAATTGCATGCATCCTGTACAGTCGCAACATGACCTCCCAACTCCTGTACTCAATACTCTGACCAATAAAGGAAAGCATACAAAACACCTTCTTCACTATCCTATCTACCTGCAACTCCACCTTCAAGGAGCTATTAACCTGCAGTCCAAGGTTTCTTTGTTCATCAACTCTCCCTAAGACCTTACCATCAAGTGTATAAGTCCTGCTAAGATTTGCTTTCCCAAAATGCAGCACCTTGCATTTATCTGAATTAAACTCCATCTGCCACCTCTCAGCCCATTTGCCCATAAGATCAAGATCCTATTGTAATCTGAGCTAACCCTCTTCGCTGTCCACTACATCTCCAATTTTGGTGTCATCTGCAAACTTACTAACTGTACCTCCTATGCTCTCATCCAAATAATTTATGTAAATGACAAAAAGTAGAGGACCCAGTACCAATCCTTGTGACACTCCACTGGTCACAGGCCTCCAGTCTGAAAAACAACCACCATCGCCAATTCTCCCTGTATTCCATGAGATCTAACCTTGCTAATCAGTCTCCCATGGGGAACCTTGTCGAACGCCTTACTGAAGTCCATGTAGATCACATCTACCGCTCTGCCCTCATCAATCCTCTTTGCTACTTCCTCAAAAAAACTCAATCAAGTTTGTGAGACATGATTTCCCATGCACAAAGCCATGTTGACTATCCCTAATCAGTCCTTGCCTTTCCAAATACATGTACATCCTGTCCCTTAGGATTCCCTCCAACAACTTGCTCAGCACCGACGTCAGGCTCACCGGTCTATAGTTACCTGGCTTGCCCTTACCATCCTTCTTAAACAGTGGCACCACGTTAGCCAACCTCCAGTCTTCTGGCACCTCACCTGTGATTCGATGATACAAATATCTCAGCAAGAGGCCCAGCAATCACTTCTCTAGCTTCCCACAGAGTTCTCGGGTACACCTGATCAGGTCCTGGAGATTTATTCACCGTTACCTATTTGAAGACATCCAGCACTTCATCCTCTGTAATATGGACATTTTTCAAGATGTCACCATCTATTTCCCTACAGTCTATATCTTCTATACCCTTTTCCACAGTAAATATTGATGCGAAATACTCATTTAGTATCTCCCCCATTTTCTGCAGCTCCACACAAAGGCCGCCTTGCTGATCTTTGAGGGGCCCTACTCTCTCCCTAGTTACTCTTTTGTCCTTAATGTAATTGTAAACACTCTTTGGATTCTCCTTAATTCTATTTGCCAAAGCTATCTCATGTCCCCTTTTTGCTCTCCTCGTTTCCCTCTTAAGAATACTCCTCCTGCCTTTATATTCTTCTAAGAATTCATTCGATCTATCCTGTCTACACCTTACATATGCTTCCTTTTTTTTCTTAACCAAACCCTCAATTTCTTTAGTCATCCAGCATTCCCTTTACCTACAAGCCTTTCCTTTCACTCTAACAGGGATATACTTTCTCTGGAAGGAAAGTGAGGGCTGCAAATGCTGGAGATCAGAGCTGAAAATGTGTTGCTGGAAAAGCGCAGCAGGTCAGGCAGCATCCAAGGAACAGGAGAATCGACGTTTCGGGCATAAGCCCTTCTTTAGGGCTTATGCCTGAAACGTCGATTCTCCTGTTCCTTGGATGCTGCCTGACCTGCTGCGCTTTTCCAGCAACACATTTTCAGCTATGCTTTCTTTGGAGTCTAAGGTAAGATTTCCATAACATGTTTTACCTGCACATCAAGTACTCTGCTTCAACCTGCGCTGTCTCCTTACTCATCCCCTTTCCCAATAATTACACTTGAGGCCATTGATTTTATAGATATTAAGCCAGAACAGCTTCTACATCAATATTAGTTAGTTAGAAAAGCAAATGGGTAGCTCTATATGCAACTAAACGCATGAAGAAAAGTATGCAACACCAAAATTTCACAATATAAACAGGATGGAACTCTGCTTTTGTGGCTTTCTTCGAAAAGAACTGGAGTGTACACATACATTGTTGCAACAATCTCAGCAAAAAGAGTGAAAGTTCACACAACTATTCATTATATAGTGACACTCAATATCACACATTGCCACACTGCAGAAACAAAACAGAAAATCAATTGGGACAGCAAATGCTTTGGGTGTCAGATATTGCATAGAATTGACCTGATGCTATTTCGAGTAAAATCATAAATGTTTCTTTAGATAACTATACACATTGGACCCTGCACTTCCCATTTCAGCTCCTAATTGCCAGTTGAAATGGACTTTAGTAGACCCTATCGGACCAAGTACGGTATAAGCAAATTAGGCAGAATTAGGTCATTTGGCCTCTCGAGCCTATTCCACCATTCAAAAGGATCATGGTTGACACAGTAGTAGCCTCAACTCTACATTCCATCTACCCTAATAATGTTTGACTGCCTTGTCAGAGAAGAATCGATCTGGCTCTACCTTAAAAGTATTCAATGACCCTGCCATTTTGACTGGTGAAGTTGGGCAGAAGAACACAAATTGCCCAAATTTAGTGTGGGTTAGGTAGGGCCTGACATGGCAATCTTGACTGCTTGTTGAAGGATGTCAAGGAATTTCTTGTGCCTTCTGAAGGGCACCCATTATGGTTTGTTAGTGACCTACTGGGTTGTTTTATTTTAAAAAAAATCATTCATGGGATGAGCCAGCATTTATTGCCCATCCCTAATTGCCCAGAGGTCAGTTGAGAGTCAATCACATTGCTTTGGGTCTGGAGTCACATGTAGGCCAGGTAAGAATGGCAGATTCCTTCCCCAAACGACATTCATATACAAGATGGGTTTTTCCAACCATCAACAATGGATTTTTAGTCATTGGAGTCTTACTTCCAGATTTTACTGAGTTCAAATTACACCATCTGCCATAGCAGGATTTGAACCTCGGTCCCAGGAACATTAGCTGGATCTCTGGATTAACAAAATTTATCTGTATTAGTGATAATACCGCTAGGCCATTGCCTCCCCTATTGTTGATTAAGTGCCTAATGGAGGGACCACACATTAGGAAGGGTACCTATTGCCCATACCCTCACTGGAAAACCCCATTCTTCCCTAATAGTTTGTCTCCAGGGACGTAGTGATGGTCCCTGTAGAAGGCTTCAGTACATTACTGGAACCAGCCACCCTTCCCTGGAGGCATGACCAGCAACAAAAAGCTGCTAGCCTCTGATTGACTAGTATAGGCAGCCCTTAAGAGAAGATTTTGTGTTGATTTGATTGCATGGGAGGACTAACTATAAGAAGTGCAGCAGTCAATGTTGGACTGGAGGTGTTGTACTTATATTCATGCAATACACAAAACAAGGTAAATGAACTTACAACACGCATTGAAATTTGCAGATACGATGTTGTGGGTGTCATAGAGACAAGGGAGAGGCATGGGAACTAAATGTCCAAGTATACATGTCCTATCAAAAGGACAGGCAAATGTTGCCTTGTTAGTAAGAAATGAAGTGAAATTGGTAGCAAGAAGAGATATTGAGTTGGAAGGAGTAGGACCCGTGTGGGTAGAATTGAAGAACTACAAAGAAAAAGACCCTGATGGGAGTTAATTACAGGCCTCTGAGCATGAGTCAGAATGTGGGGAAGAAAATAAATAGAAAAAGCACGTAAGAAAGTACAATTACAATAATCATGGGGTCTTCAATATGTAGGTGGACTAGAAAAATCAGATTGGTGGCAGACCTCAAGAAAAGGAATTTATGTAATATCTATGAGTTTTTTTTCTTGGAGCAGCTTGTGACAGAGTCCACGAGAAAACAGCCAATTCTGGATTTGGTGATGTGTAGTGAGACAGACCTGATTAGGGATCTTGAGGTGAAAGAACCCCTAGGTGGCAGTGACCAAACTATAATCGAATTCACTCTGCAGTTAAAGAGGCAGAAGCTGGAATCCAAAGTCATGGTATGACAACTGAGTAAAGGTAACTACAATAACATGAGGGTGGAGCTGGTCAGAGTTGATGGAAGGGGACCTTAGTAGAGAAGACAGTAGAGCAGGAATTGTAGGAGTTTCTGGAGGCACATCAGGAAGAAGAAACCTACTAAGGGAGGATGAGGCAATCATGGCTGACAATGGAAGTCACGGACAGCATTAAATCATAAAAACATGCAATGTGACAAAGTTTAGTGGGAAGCTAGAAGACTGGGTAGCCTTTAAAAACTAGTAGAGAATAACTATAAAAGCAATAATGAGTGACAAATTTAAATATGAGGGTAAGATAACTAGTAATAAAAAAGAAGATTGCAATAGTGTTTTTTAGACGTATAAAAGGTAAGACAGGGTAAGAATGGACTTTGAAATGATGAAAAATGAAGGTGGACAAGTAGGAATGGGAAACAAAGAAGAACTGAATTGGTACTTTGCATTAGTTTTCACAGTGGAAGTCACCTGCAGCAAATCAGAACTTTAAGATAGTCAGGAGCAGAGGTGAGTGAAGCGGCCATCAGCTTTCACTAAGGAGAATGTGCTGGGCAAGCTGAATGGTGTGAAAATGGATACATCACCCAGATCAGATGGACTATACCCCAGTGTTCTGAGGAGATTGTGGAGGCATTGGTGGTAATCTTTCAGAAATCACTGGAGTCAGGGACAGTCCCAGAAGACTGAAAAATTGCTGATGTTACTCTCCTTTTAAGAAGGGAAGGAGGCAGAAGTCAAGAAACCATAGACGAGTTAGCATGCCCACTATTAAGGATAAGATTGTGAGTACAGTACTTGGAAGTGTATGGTAAAATAGAGTTGGGTCAGCATAGCTTTGTCAAGGGGTGGTCATTTCTGACAAGTCTGTTAGAATTCTTTGAAGATGTAACAAACAAGTTAGACAAAGGAAAGCCAGTACATTTGGATTTGGATTTTCAGCAGGCCTTTGACAAAGTGCTGCGAAGGAGGCTGTCCATGGCGTTATGGCAAGGTAGTGGCATGGATAGAGGTTTGGCAGATTGGTAGAAGGCAAAGAGTGAGGATAAAGGGGACTTTTGCAGGCTGATGACTAGTGGAGTTCCACAGGGGTTGGTGTCAGGACCACAACTATTCATGTTATATATTACTCATCTGGAGGAAGGGAATGAGGGCATCGTTGCTAAGTTTGCAGATGACACAAAGATCGTTGGAGGAACAAATAGTGTTGAGGAAGTGGGGAGGCTGTAGAAGGATTTGGATAGGCTAGGAGAGCAGACAAAGAAGTCACAAATGGAAAGAATGTGAGAAAGTGTGCGGTGATTGGCTTTGGTAGGAAGAATGGACATGGAGATTATTTTGTAAATAGCGAAATGCTTCCAAAATCTGAACCATATAGGAACTTGAGAGCCTTGGCTTAGGATTCTGTTAAGGTTAACACACAGGTTCATAGATTCATACAGGGAAGACAAGGTCCTTCAGCCCATAGAGTCTTCACCAAAAATAATTACCACTAATGGCACAATAATCCCAATTTCTTGCACTTGAATGTCATGATATTTGAAGTGCTCATCTAAGTATTTTTTAAAGGTTATAAAGTTTCTGGCTTCCACTACCTTTCCAGGCAGTGCATTTCACATTCCCACCATCCACCAAGTTAAAACATTTGTTCCCAATTCCTGTCTGAATCTCCTGCCTCTTACCTTAAAAACAAGTCTTGTCAGTTCAGTTGGCAGTTAGGAAGGCAAATATGCAATATTAGCATTAATTTCAAGAGGGCTAGAATACAAGACCAAAGATGTGCTGCTGAGGCTGTGTCGGGTTCTGGTCTTCTGAATTTGGAATATTGTGACCATTTTTGGGCCCAATATCTAAGGAAGGATGGAATTGGAGGGATTCAGAGGAGATTTACCAAAAAGATCTTGGAGGTGAAAAGCTTATCGTTTGAGGAAGGTTGAAGATTCTGAGTCTGTACATGATGGAGTTTAGGAGGCTAAGCGAGTATCTCACTGAAACTTACAGAATACTGAGAGGCCTGGATAGAGTGGATGTGGAGAAAATGTTTCCAATAGGAGGAGAGACTAGGACCAAAAGGAACAGCTTTAGAGTGAATGGATGTTCCTTTTGAAATGAGATGAAGAGAAATTTCTTCAGTCAATGGGTGGATAACCTGTGAAAATCATTGCCGCTGAAGGCTGTGGAGGCCAAGCCATTGAGTGTATTTAAGACAGAGATAGTTTCTTGATTAGGAAGAGGATCAATGGTTATTGGTAGAAGGCAGGAGAATGGGGAAACAAATGAGAAAACATATCAGCCATGATAGAATGGTAGAGCAGATTTGCTGGACCGAATGGCCTAATTTTGCTCATATGTCATATGGTCTTATGATTTAAGCAAGATAAGGACCTGATTGCAGATAAATAGACTCCGATCTCTGAGACAAAAGTGATATGGAACTCCCACCAGTTCTATACCCAGTGTGGTGACTTCTGTTTCAGGAACTAAATGCTGCAATTGAAAATCACAATACATGGCACCAACACACGTGTCATTTCATAACCAGGATGCAAAGTGCATCTGAAAAAAATGATTACCCAAATTAACAATAAAATCAGAACATTCTGGAAACATGCAGCAGGTTATGGCAATATCTATGTAACTTTCTGTTTTTGAATTAATTCTAAATTAATAATATTGCTTCACTTTCAGGATGTTTGTGCAAATACCTTGGGGAAAAGCTGGTGGTTTAATGAAAATAAGCCACCAGTTTTGAGGTGCTTGTGAAATTTTTAAATAGGTTTTAGTTTACCTTCTGTAAATTATAGTCTCTGATGTGCAATAAATATATAATTTGATTTAATTAATATTTATAATAAATCTGAATTATTCATACACTTAGCTGATTACACAACTACACCTCTTTTATTTACAAAGCTAGAAGATTTTTGAACTAATTGCCATACTTTACAGTGCCTGCTGTTTTTCAGTCATCTCTTACTATAACCCAACAACAGCTTCTCATAAAATAATGCTGATAAATGCTTCAGGAATATTTTCCAAAATTGTCAAGGTGATACAACATATAATATCCTTCCTGGTTGTAAAGCATTCACAGCTTTTTTTGTTCAAAATGGAACCCGCTTCCTGCCATCAACTCGAGTATAAAAGAAAAAAAAACTGATCAATTATGTCTCACCTCAAATAAATCTTTTTTTTCATGTTTCACAGTAAATTCCCAATTGCTAGTTAATCTCTATAAATGCTGCAATTTTAATTTTCATCATCTGTGGGATCTGCCAGAGACAGGTACACCTTTTCTGATGTTGAATTTCTCAAAGTGGAATTCTCATATTTTATGGTTATTAGAAAATCTCATTGTTTTATTTACACTTTTATTAATAAAGTAAAGCAAAGAAGGAGCATGGATTTAGATCTACTGACTTAACAATTAAAGTAATGCAGAAGCTATGAACCTGGAAATTCACTTGGCAACAGGTAAGTTATGGAATGCAGCTGGTGGAGATTGGGTTGCAAATGCTGAATGTCTTAAGGCAGGATTATCCTCTAAATTAGGGTTACAAAGCAACATTAAGGACAAGCTTGGATATAACATTGACTGATGGTCATAAATTATAAAAGGAAATGAAATGAAACCTGCCATTTGACCCTGTGGTAAATGATGACATTGTTAACAGGAACGAATAAGACTACAATCTGGAGAAGCTGAAGTAGGTCATTTAACCCATTGAGTCTGCTCTGCTATTCAAAAAGATCATGGCTGATCTGATAATCCTCAACTCCGCTTTCTTCCTCTCTCTCCATGACCCTTGATTCCCTTACTGTTAAATAATTTGCTGATTCCAACATTGAGGCTACGTAACAACCCAACCTCAATAGTCCTCTGCAGGAAAGAATTCCACATATTAGCTATCCTCTTAGAGAAGGAATTTCTCCTCATCTCTGTCCTAAATGGGCGACCCCTTTTTCTGAGGTCATGCTGTTTGATCCTGGACTCTCCCACCAGGGAAAACAGCCTTGCTACACCTACGTTGTCAAGTTCCCTTAGATCCGCGTACAATTTAATAAAGTAATTTCTCCTTCTAATCTCTAATGCAAAATTGTCAATTATGTATCAGCTCAAAAATATGAATGAATTCAAACAATTCCCCTTTTTGTGTAGGGAATGAATGTGATAAATGACAGGTGAAACAGAACTGTGACAAGTAAAATAAAATCTTAGAAGCTTGGATCTGTGCGAGAGAAAGCAGCAGAAGGTGATATGGTTAATGCGATTGGAGAAGGTGGTGAAAAGTAGGTTGGATGTGTCATATTTATCATGTATTCTGTGAAGTCTGACGTGATACATTGCTGTGTCAATGCAGACTGATTATTCATTGGAGTTAATAGTTCAGAGTTCAGAATACAACACCCAGATGGATGAGTGATATCCATTCAGCAGCCGAGTTCTGCTTACCATAGCTCCAACAGACAGCACTCACACTGTACTAGACAGTAGATCCAATATAACCACCTTCTGACATTGAGAAAATACTACATGAAACAAAGAGCATTGGTGTCAACAGGGCAGGAATGGTGGGTGATGACAAGAATGAACATTTCCAGGGTGTATGGTCTATCTGATCTTCCAATCTTTCAGGTTATTGACCTTGTAGGGTATGTTTCTGCTAATGGTCTTTTACTAATGCAAGCAGTATTTGCAGTGAGCTACCTCTATGTAGCTGGTGTTCAGAGATTAGAAGATGGTGTGGACAATTTGCGTTTGGCCAGATTCAAGTTGCTTGAAGAATATGGAGAGAAATCCTTAGTTAAAGTGTTCTAAGAATTCATATCTGCTCTGTTATGCCATCAGGTCACAAAACCTCTTGAAGTTGTGCCTGCAATCAATGATGTGTATACAGAAATAGAGGAACATATCCTGAATCAATAAGCACTTTGTGGAGGTTCTACAATAAAATCCCCATGTAACTGATGTGACTGCATTTAGAATAAGCTACAGTCTGATAAAGACCATAAAACTGATCAGTTGCCACTTTCGTTCGTCCAACTAAGGTAGCACTTTGATTTAGATCACGTAGAGAAGCAGTCTGGCATACCAGCAGTGCAAAATGTTAGACTACTTAGACTACATGACACAGTTAGCACTATTGATTGAAAACAATAAAATGAATATATGTTTGTCTGCAGAAGGCTAAGTCAGTTCAGCTTTAAAGTGATAGGGCTGAAATGTACAGTGTTTTGGCTAAGTATAAGTTACGTAAAATCAAGTTGAACCAAGCAAGTTCACTATGGCATGTATTATATTTGATTTCTGACCCATCTTCTTAAAATGAGCCATTTTTGGAACAGCTCACCACTCACCGGACAGTCAGAAGTCACTGGAACCCTGGGCTCAGGTACAATATTTAACAAGGTATTGTACATTTGACCAATCATTGTCAGCCCAGAGATGTCCTGCATGGTCTTGACATTTACCCTGGACATGAAGGGCAGGGGGATTTGGTGCCCTGCTTTGTTGGCATGATGCTGGAGGTCCTGCTGGACAGAGTGGTGCAAATATGGGGCTAGGTAAACCCCCACCACCACCAAATATGGGACTACCTCCTCCCTCAAGAACAGTAGTGGAGGCCTCAACATCAGACTATGTCTGTCTAGTTGCCACTTGGGTTAAAGAAGTCTCAGCCATTTGGAGAAATGCCCAGCAGTGTAGGAATAAGTTTAATGACTTACTTCCTTCCATCAACATGTGCCACCATCTTTCTTTTGATACCTCACACTCACTCTATCTCAGCCAGGGGCCTCACTTGCCATTAAGGCTCATGTTTTACCACTTACGCTATGGTCTACAACATCTTCTCCAATCACCTTCACCCACCCCAACCTGTGACACAGTGAACTGTGCATACCCTCTATGCTACCTACACATTAACTGGGGACACATCCTTACCCGCACTAACATTAATAGCTGTGCCACCCACTTTGATCTTCTGGAATACATGCATCTCTCTCATCTGGGAGGAAAACAGCCCAGAGATAGGCAAAAAGATTCAAGATGGGTGATGTGTGTTGCCCATCATTTAGATTGTCATTCCTTATAAGAAGAGAATCCTGACTCTTACCACCCTAAGTAGGCCCTGGACTGATATCAGAGATCATCCTTACGTTACTGTGCCAAGAACCCCTGCGAAAAGGCTAGACCTCTTGACTGGCACCTGCTGACTATTAGGACAAACCTCCTGGCTTTGTGTCTGCAGTAAGTAGCATGGCAAGTCAGAAGTAAAATAAACCAGATATTTCTGGCGCGGGGGCAAAGTGTATAAATGCAAAGCAAGGTGATACATGGCAGTTGTCAGTGGAGGCAAAGTGCAGCAATAGGGTTAGGGTCACATTGATGTGGAAAAATGTCCTGTAAGTTGATCAGAGATATATTATGAGGATTCTTTGGCATCTGGCATGTGCCAATCTCTATGTCCATGACATGGGGTGCATGTGGCTACTACCCATGGAGTGTGCTCTGAGCTGTTGTGCTTGGATTCCAACATAGAAGTCATTTGGAATAACCAGCAAACCCAACTCACCAAGCACCTACTCTGGCTTCCATCTCAGGTTTCCCCAATGTCTAGTTTATTGGGTAAGTTTGGTATGGTCACAATTGGAATATTAATGAGCTGAGTTGCGCTATTAACAAGAATCTTTACAAACATGTATTGCTGTCAATTGATAACTCATGTCACTTTTGGAAAGCATTAAAAATTGGGTGAGGTGATCTCAACATGAAGATGCACCTGGTTGGATTTCTCAAACAATTCTGTCACACATTCGCCATAGTCCACATTACTCAGTTCCACGCAAACATCTGTTCTGACAAAATAAAATAAGAAAGATAAAGCACCTATACAATAAAGCACAAGTGTCATATCATAGAGCTGGGTAGAAATGAGACAACTGTGCAATGAAACATCAATCTGTCTACCCAGTTAGTGTTTTGTCTTCTGTTGCTTAATGCTGTTCCTTTGTTCTCATACCTTGCCAGATTTTCCATCACTGATCTTCTTGATGAGCTCTTGGTTCATTCTCATATCATGCAGCATAGAATTGTAATGTTTCCAACCTGATCGTATGGTAGGTTATCGAGTCACTGAGTCGACAGCACAGAAAAAGGCACTTTGGCCCATCAAGTCTGTGCTGGTCAAAAACAAGTACTTAATTGTTCTAATCCCATTTCTTAGTACTTGACACTGACGTGATCCAAATATTTGCAATATAGCTTCAGTATTCCAAATGCACTGTGCATGTATTTGCATCTATTCTGTACTCACCATGTAACCTGCATCTTTAAGGTACCAGTCATCTTTTATTTTTTATCTTTAAAAATATCAAATATTTAATGCAGGCAAAGTGCATTGCTTTCAGGTAGGGACAGTATAATATTTAATGAAATATTACTACTTTTATGTTGAGGACTCATATATATGCTCCCATGTTTGGGTTATAAGTTTCTAAGTATGTATACAGTCAATTGTGCCCTGTTCTTTGAAGAGGTCGCTATCAATAATACAAGGTTTTGAAATTGATCATTGCAAGCAGTCAGTAGGAGCACTATTTAACTTTACCTTATCTCATGTATGCATTGGCAGAGACCAGTGAGAAATAAAAACAGAAGTTGCTGGAAAAGCTCAGCAGGTCCGGCAGCATCTGTGAAAAGAGATCAGGTTAACATTTCGTATCTGATGACCCTGCCTCAGAAATCTCAAGGAGTTTATTTCAATGCTTTTCCTCCCAAGGTTTATCAAATTTAGCTCTTGGTTAGTTTTTACCCACACAGACTTAATACTTTTACTTTCCCTAACAAATAACAATGCTTATTTTGAATGAAATGCAGCTCAATAAATTCCATTAACCAATTTTTAAAGTTTGAATTTATTATGAACATCAGCCAGTAGTATTGTAGCTCCAAGAGGACACACTATAGTTTTAAGAAAGTGGGTGAAAGCTGTGATATTTTTCCTTTTGCTTTCATGTGTGAAGCAGCAGCCATTTAACCAGCCACTGCTGCAACACAAAATAATTAAGTGATCTTAAAGGTTGTCTTTAGCAGGAGAATGTTGAAAAATGAACGTTTCAGATCTTGGAGAAAAATGTACTTCTCTTTGCTGACAGATGACTAATTGAGCTGGAGGCAGATGTGTGGCAGGAATCTGGAGTGACAGCAGCTGTAAATGATGGTTGCAGAATGTCCTCTGTCTAACAGCTTTAAATTAATCAACACGATCAGTGGTGACTCCATGGTGTTTAAAATGCTGGCACAGTCGTTAGGTGAAGAGAACACTGTAGTCAATCTGCTCCCATCTGAGTCATAATATCCCTGTATGGTTAATCACTTAGACTAATTCAATTCTCTCCTTTTCATTCGGAATGCACTTAATGGCAGAAGCGCAGGAATCCAAATGTGACGTTTTCAGAACAGCCCACCTGCCTAGCTCTATTTAAATTATGCGCTGTATTTAAGTGAAGACATTGGTGGCAAGTATCAGCTTTACATAAGATTCTTAAAATATCCACATGATGCTTAGTTCCAGAGTTATCAGTCTTACAACAATATTTTTTAGTTCTGAGATTCATCTCTGTGCTGCCAATTTCAGAATCTGTAGCTCCAGCACTCTGAGACTGGATATCTCTGTCATTTGTATTGAATTTCCCAAGCAGAGAGAAAGAAGTCCAGCTCCCTGCATCTGCAGCCAGTCACACACCTACATAATTCAATCTCACAGGGTTATCATTCTGGAAAGAAACTAAATGTTTATTCCAGAACAACTCATAATGTGCCAAAAGGAACCACAAGGTATGCCAACATTTAACTTTGACTGGTATCTAATTACCAGAAGGAAAACTGCTGACAGGCTATTGGCAGGAAAATGAGATCAGCTCGGCTGTGTCTATTTCTACAGACTGATGCTACTATCAATTCAACAGCAACTTTCAGAAATGTGATAAAAAAAAGTGCTTAAAATTGTCAGAACAGATGAAGGTGAGTGCCACTTATTTGTGACCAGAGGAAACACCACAAGCTTAAAGGACTGAGTATGCAGAGTATCTCCTGTTGCTGTTGTTCCTCTTGATGATTGGCTACTGCTAGTAGCAAAGCTGGCCTCTTGGTACTGTATGTGTAAGAGAGGTCTTTAGTTTTTTTTGATAGAGTCAATATCTAGTATTTTGTTTATTTACTTTACATGCAACTATACAGAACCAAATTGCTTTTGTGACAATATATGCATACAGAGATGTTTTATGAATAAAGTATATTTTGAAATGTTTTAAAAAGTAGATATTTTTAATCAACCTGTTCAAACATGTTATGACACACTTTTGGAGCAAGTGAGACTTCAGTGTGAACTTTCTAGCTCAGAGATAGGAACATGACCTCTGTGCTACAAGGGCCCTTGCCTTTTGGTGTAATTCTTCCACTAAGAGGTTATAATATACAAATACAAATCTGCCTTTGCTCTAAGTATTGTTAGTACATATGGGTGATCACTGCTTATCGTCAGGAAAGGGTATTGGATTGATTCCTGTTGTAAATGTAAGTCTCTGGTTACCTTCAACACAACTCTACTAGCAAAATAATTGAAACATTCTATGAGTAGTTTCATCATTCTATTACAATTGCCTATTCATTCCACCAGTTTACATGGATTTATATGGTAATCGTTGTTGATAATGGGTGAAACTATGAGAACATAAGCCTGTCATTTTTCAGATGGTTGGATTTGATGAAGCTCTTCATCGAATTTGATCACCTTCCAAAATACTTAGTCTTCCCATATTCCTAAAATATCTAACTGTATTTTTATGAATCCTGTTCCCTAGCAACTGGTAACTACTCTCTATGTAAAGAAAATCTTTTGATATCAGTCTTAAATCTCCTTCACAATTCTGAACTTTTTAGAAATATTGTACAGGTTTCTTTTAAATAGTTTCATTTTTATGATATCATTTCTGAAATGTTGTCTTCAGGCTAACAAAGTACTTGGACCTAGATTTCGATGAAATCATGGAGACCTGGATATGGAATTCTTGTCTCCATGTCTGAGGGAGCTGAAAATGTGTTGCTGGAAAAGCGCAGCAGGTCAGGCAGGACAATTGACGTTTCAGACATGAGCCCTTCTTCAGGAAGGGCTCATGCCCGAAACGTCAATTCTCCTGTTCCTTGGATGCTGCCTGACCTGCTACGCTTTTCCAGCAACACATTTTCAGTTCTGATCTCCAGCATCTGCAGTCCTCACTTTCTCCATATCTGAGGGATCTCATTTCACTTTGAGGGGAAAGGGAATGGGTTGTGGCTTACCCAGGGAGAAAGCTTACTCTCAGAAGGACCATTTGTACTTAGTGGTGAGTTCAAACTGACCCATTATTTGTTGTAGCAAGTATCTTAACCCATTGTGTGGGAATGGCTCATTTTTAGCACAGACCTTAAAGATTTTGAGGGCATATAGGGTCTAGCTGGAAGTTATTTAAGTCCTCACTACTTCATTTTATTTTACAAATGACTGACTCTGTCAATATTAGTCAAAAGAAAGTCAAGCTGTCAAGGTATTTAAAAGTATAACCCTTTAGTTTTATTGAAAAAAAGGCTGCCTGTGTCAATGAATGTTTTAAAAAATCTGTTCTTGCAATTACAAAGCTGCTTTTAACATTACCCCAAGGTCATTAGTAATTCTTGATTGCATTCCACAATCTATCATTATCTCAGTCAGAGGTTGTAAATTCAGAATGTGTTAGCTTAAATAGTTTACTGGGATATCTGTCTTGATATGAGGTAATGAATTCAAATGTTTGATTTCATAAAGGGATTAATTATTTGTGATATTTACATGTTATAAATGGGCTGTCGTGAATGAGAATGTTTTAGAATAATAAAGGCTATAGTAGATATTTAGAACTATATTTCATCTCAACATCTATATACCTGCTAACTTTGTCTTCTTCTGCACAGACTTGTGAGGTCCGTGTGGGGCAGTGACTCTGAAACTGGAAGTCAGTGCTGTGAAGGATGTCAGTATGCCAGAGAGGGCGCACAGCTAGAATATTGCTCAAGATTGGTTTTGAGATTTTCTCATGGTGAATAATGAATGGCTTGGCTTTGAGGGTATACGGCAAAGATGGTGGTGGTTTGAGTTGGTATTAGGTTGCATTGAAGGGATGAAGACCTATAACCTACACATGTAACACCAAGAGCAAACTGCAGGCGATATTTTTAAACTGCCTTAGTCTTGTTAATTGAATTTCTGGTTTAGTACCCACAGATTCAGCATCTATATCATGTTGTCAACATGTTTCAATAATGTGTGGTCACAGTGCTGTAGAAGCAAAACATAAAATTTTGAGCTCTCTGGTGCAATATGTGTCAAAGTGCTTTCACGATAATCTATCAAAACATGACTTATTGATCAGAATTAATCTTTAACATTTCAGACTTAAGTCTATCTTTGCACTTTGAAGTGAACTAAATTTGTTGAAAGATGAAAATCTTTGGAGGATAGCATATTGAATTAAGATGGTATACTTTTTGTAATGTGATCTATTTTAAAGATTTTCAATTTCTATATTTTAGTAAACAACAAACAAAAGCCACACATTCCATTATTTCCAGATCAATGAATGTAACTTCTTGCTAGATGGGTTATTTAGATCAGTCTCATAAATAAGATTAGTTTCAACATTTAGTACAAAATGCTACTTAATAAGAATCAAAATAATAGCATTGACAATTGTACAACATGATTCTGAAGTTAGCTTGAATCATCTTAATATCTCTTGTGAAAATGGTGGAAAAACATTGGAGTTGATTTTAACCATATCCTTCCTGCCAAAACGAGATGAGTAGACAGTTACAAATTAGGCAAGTTGCTTATCTATTTAATGCCATCTATTTCTAAATTTAATATGCAGGCTGTTGCAGAAAGACAAGGTGCCCACTGAGAGGAAGTTGGGAGTCTTATAGATTAAATTAATCATTATCCTTTATATCCGATCCTTTTTTTTTACCAGAGTATGAATAGAGAAGTTGAATAACTTTGGGCATCAGTATATCTGAAAACAGAAGAGGATCAGAGACCAGAAAGTCTGAAGTTTCCTTGTGGGGCAAAAAGAAGCAGGAGAGATTGGAAGTCAGAGCCTCTGCTGCACTCAGCTCCAGGTAATTCCCTCCCAAATCCTCTTTCCAACAATTCAGCTGGAAACCTATGGGGGTCTAATCCACAATCATCAATTTCCTAATGAAAAGGGTGAGGGATTTGTTGGGTGCTTGAGAAGTCAAGTTTTGGTCGAATACATTTCTGCTGTTAATAATGGCCCACATCAATGCCCAATTCTGAGTTGCTAGATTTGTTGTAAATCTATCCTATTTGTCACAGTGGTGGTACCACATATCATGATAGACTTAGGGATGATCAGTGACTATGTGTTGTCATCAAGATCCTGAAAGTTTGCCATTGGATTCTTCAGGTTCTCAACTGTGTATCCTGTGTAAGCAGGTTAGAGATACTTTCTCATCTGGTCAGCTATCTTATGAACCTCAAGTGGGTGGAAGGAACCTGAGCAGGTTGTTGCCTTTTGAGCTGTTTCTGACTTCCCTAAACTCAGAGAATGATCGGCTGAATCAGTCAGGGAATTTCTCAAAGAACTAATGACCTTTCTTTGGTAGATAAGCTGCCATTCAGTGAAAATGAAAATCGTTCCAGAACATGCAGTGATGAAAGGCTTGCAGTTCTGTATTGCTGTACCTAACATCAGAACATCCCAGAGCACTTTGCAGTCAATGAGTAGTTTTGTAATTGTAATATAGGGAACACAGCAAGCAATTCGAGCACCACAGGTTCCCATAAACAGCAATGTGAACATAATCAGGTTATCTATTTTTAGCATTATGGTGAAATGGAATCTTTGCTGTCTACCCAAGAAAGTCGACGGGTGATCAGTTTAACATCACATGAAAGATTACACCTCTGACAATACTCCGTCAGTACTTTAGCCAAGATTTTGTAGTAAAACCTCTGGCATCTGGCTTGAATCCAGAGCCTTCTAATCGAGAGGCAAGTGTCCTACAAAATGAGCTACACCTGCCAGATGAAATTTCTGTATGTGCCTCATTTATGTTTTCTGGTAATAAACTATAAGAGCCTACAGCGCCTAAACCTTTCAAGCAAGGTTAGCAAGACGATGCTTCCTTGGCAACAAAGGTCATATTCTATACGTGGGTTCATGATGCCACTTTGGCCTCCCCATTCTCCTGTCAAACAGTAATAAAGCCATAAATATGGGGAGTACCTTTGCCATCACCAAACAGGTCCTTAGAACCTTGAAGTGGTGCTTCAGATGCTTGGAGCTATCAAGAGGAGAATTGTCATGCAGTCTGGCAAAGATCTTGTACCAGGTGCTGGGAAACGTGTATCTAGCATAATTTCACATTAAATCATAGCCAAATTCTGGACAGAAACCAATGGGAAGCCTTACATGACTCCAAGAAGGAGCTGGATAAAGAAGAAAAAGGGAAACATAAAGCCGAGCTACATCTTGTCATGCAAACAACCAATTAGCCATTCCATTGAACCATTGCTCCCTGAAAAAAACCAACACTATCTTCCCTTACATGTAGCCTGCTCACTGATGCTGCCCAGATAAATGATATCACTATATGAGACATACAGATACCACCTCACAATCAAGGCCTGCAGCTCTTAATGAACCAATCTACTCAAATTGATGGTGACAAAACTCTGATTTCCTTTAATGAGGCTAACAAATTCCACAAATTAATATTCACACAGATGCTCTCCGGCAGTGTTTCTCTTAAGTGTGTTCCTTCTAATTTGAGTTGTTTTATGTTGTGCCTTGTATCCTCTGTTTAGTAGGTGGAAGGTTGCTGCTAATTGTTATAATGAGGGCACTGAAGCTAGTGAAACACATATATATATGTACAAATGGTGAGGTAGCAAGAACAGCTCCCTGAAAGACATACACATTAACTTCTATGCTGTCTGCCCTGGGAAAGTGGGTCTTTGCTGAAGCTTTTGTAAGCTCTTCTGTAAAATGTCCTGAGTTATCTCTGGGAAATGGGATCTTGCTAATGCGCAATATGACTGTACAATAAATGCCAAAAAGAAGAGAAGGGAAATTGACAAACTGCAACTGACTGCTGCCAGCTCTCCCTCCCTGGTACTGATAAGGTGTGAATATCTAGAGTATCCTGTGTGCCAGTTTCTCCTGTGGAAAGGAGGTTCAATGCAAGATTTGATAAATGTTGAGCAATAGGAAGGTATTACAGAGCAGCAAGCCAACAGCAAGATGATATGAACAGAGGGTTCTAAAGATGACACAAGAGCATTTAACATTTTGTGATAATGATATGTTCCTTGTATCTTCCATGTGGACAAGAGCAGTTGCTAATATGGCAGTAGGAAGAGGGAAAGCTTAGCTTCCATAGATGATCAATAGGTTTATTTGGATTGGCACTGCTAAGGCACTATGATCCTATGTCAGAGAATCATAGAATCCCTATAGTGTGGAAGCAGGCCATTCAGTCAATCAAGTCCACACTGACCCTCACAAATGTATCCCACCATGACCCAGCGCCCTACCTTATCCCTGTAACCCTGAATCTCCCATGGCTAATCCACCTTGCCTGGACATCCCAGGACACTATGGGCAATTTGGCATGGCCAATCCACCTAACCTGTGCAGGTTTAAATTGTGATAAAATCAGATGCAGAGAAGACATGTGAGAAGAACTAGTTTCTGTCTTGACCAGACATGTAAGGGAATTAAATGTCTTGCCGCATTGAAACTCATGTGCACGGCTAAAATTGTTGGTCTGATTCAGGATACAGAATCCCTACAGAGCAGAATGAGGTCATTCAGCCCATCTAGTTTGCACCGACTCTCCGAAGAACATCCTACTGAGACCCAGCCCCCACCTCATCCCCGATTTACCAGGGCTAATCCACATAGCCAGCACATTCCTGGACACGGTGGGGCAATTTAGCATGACCAATCCACTCAACCTGCACATCTTTGGACTGTGAGAGGAAACCAGTACACCCACGTAGATACAGGCAGAAAATGCGAACTCCACACAGACAGTCACCCAAGGCTGGAATTAAACCCAGGTTCCTGGCACTGTGAGGCAACAGTGCTAACCATTAAGTCATCATGCCACTCACAATCCTTCCAAACTTGCTGCATTGTATGCCCTGCAAAAGCGGTGTTTACTGAAAGCCTTTGTAAGCTATTACTTACTTCTGTAAAATGTCCTGTGCTACCTCTGGGAAATTGGATGTTGCTAATGCTCAATATGATTGCACAAATGCTACAATGCTAACCCAATTCCTGACCTTTCAGAGAAAGTGTGTCTTTTTCCTAATGATCCTCGTCCCAACATATATCCAATCCCACACATTGGTGATTTGCCTGTGATTTTTGGAAAACTTAAAGACAAACTCAAATGAAAGATAATGAAGCCTGACAATCAAAATAGATAAGGTCTGTCATGATCCCTCTTACTTATCTTGTGCATTCAGTGACAATTTGATGCCCAAGTATCATAAACTTATGTTTATGATAGAACATACATGAGAGTTTAAATGAGATTAGAAAATGAGTGTTGCTTGTATCTGATTGTAATGTCAGCACAGCTCTCAGATATAGGCTCTACCATGGATATATAAATGATAAACATTGTGATTGGAAAATGGACTATAACAGTAAAGTTAGAGTTACCCTTACTCAACTGAACCATAGCACTTCTCTCCAGAGACAGATATGACTGCTGGATGTTTAATCTGAGGATCACTGTGCCTCAAGTAAGGGGAGAGGGTAGGTCCTTCATGGTAACCTCAGCCAAAGCAGAAATTAAACCCACACTATTGGTATCACACTACATTGCAAACCATCTGTCCAGTCAATTGAGCTAACCAGCCCCCAAACCATAACAACAAGCTCCAATGATGCTATAGACCTGTTGTTTATTTAATTGTAACTGGAGTAGGAGGTGTAGAACTGGAAAATCTCCTGTTTCTTATCTGTACACCCCAGCATTCTATTTCAATTCCTTTCAAATGTGGTATTTTTACACTTTGAATTATTCAGATTTGATTAACTTCTGTGAAGTTAAGATTCTTTAAAGGTTACCAATTCTAACCATTTTTATGAATCATACAACATTTTTCATTAGAATATTTTCATCCAATTTGACAGCAAAATTCATCTTTACTTTTACAAAAGCCCAAGGGTGAAATATTAGGTGCTGAAAATGTTAAACATCATGTCCTGTAAATTATGACAGACTCTTGTGATTTAATATGAATGTATTTTGTGAAACTACCTTTAAGATCACTTAAACATGTTTTTTACCTTATCTGGACTGACTTCTTTAAAGCACAGTTTAGTTTAGATTGCTGAACAAAGATTAATGGACAAAAATCATGCCACAACAAAACCAATATATGACCAAATCAGCAGCTGATCAACATGATGAATTGAATCAGTGTTAATAATTTATTGGAATTAAAGCAAATTAAGGCTTCTTGCAGGATGATTTGGGAGCAGAAAGTGGAGTTAAGCAAGAGGACTTTGAATGAAGGCTCTGAGGAATCGTTGATCAAATTTAGCAGTTATTTCTGATTTGTAGGCACAAGCATAAACAATTTGGCCCAGTAAACCATAGGGCAAAGTTCCAAATTTTGATTTCCAAAATTAGGGCTCACAAAACAGACAGCTGAACAAATGCCTCCACCCACGATACAGATGTGCTCAAGTAATGTCACCACCATAAAAATGGTAAGAAGGCACAACAGCGGAATATAATATCTTGCTTACAATAACAGAGATCTCCCCAGTCTAATTATATAGGACAGTATGCACATGGGCAAATAGATATGTTCATACCTATTACATCAAATTCACTTAATTCATAAAATTAACATACCTTAATGGAATATTAGTTTGTCACATAGAAAATTCTACATGAAATATCCTAACAGCACCCACGAAAGATGGAAGGGTGCTGAAACTGAATGTTTTAAGTCAGATCTGCAAAACTTTGTTTCACAAAAGTTGCAATCAAGACAATGAACTATCTCAACATGCCCCAACTGCTCTGTCTCCACTTCCCATCTCTGATTTTCTCAAACCAGTTTTGTGTCAGGGAAAGACATTGAGCAAAGACTCAGTGCTGCTCACAATGAGCGACAAAGAATTCTAAGCACCTAATTACATGTTGAAATCAATCCTTAATGATTGTTCAATATATCTACATCTTGAGAGAATGTCTTACCAAATATGTTGCTACGTAGATTATTTTGTCATCAAAGTTGAGATGTGGATTTGTAACTCGTATAGTCTCTATAACTAGGATGTACTGTGTCAGCCAACTGTAGTAGAAAGATTTCAATTTCAACGCTGAAGTGAAAACCACAGAGGATTGATGCAGACCTTCAGTGTCAGGCTGTTTTAACAAGGAAATACCCAGATCAGGAGGTCACTCTGACTCTGATCCATATGTCTGCCTTGTTCGCTTTTATTTGAAAAAGTGATATGTGAAAGACAAAGTGCAGGCTCTCATCTTCCACTGTCTGACACTGATCAGCCACTTTTGCCTGATTTCACTTTGGCCCAGGGAATCTCCGCTGAATAAAAATAAGTAGCCCAAAGATTGAGTAAGAAACACTATGATATGCATGGTGGTTAAAAATAAGAAAAAATGTTTTTAGGTGTAACATTTCCAATAGACTTTTAAACAGATTGATACTATATTCAACAGCAAACACATATTTAGCTGTATAGGAATAAATGTGGAAAGAGCTACTCACATCCCTTAAATAGGAAAATCATTTACAGAATCACAGGCAGATAGTAGCTCAGTGGTTAGCATGGTTGCCTCACAGCACTAGGGACCTGGGTTCAATTCCAGCCTTGGGCAACTATCTGTGTGGAGCTTGCACATTCTCCCTGTGTCAGCATGGGTTTCCTCTGGCGCTCCGGTTTATTCCTATAATCCAAAGATGCATGGATTTGGTGAATTGGTCATGGTAAATTGCCCGTAACATTCAGGGATGTATATGTTAGGTGCATTAGTCAGAGGAGATGTAGAGCAATAGGCTGAGGAAATGGATCTGGGTGGGTTCCCCTTCAAAGGGTTAGTGTGGACTTGTTGTGCCTAATGGCCTGTTTCCACACTGTCGGGATTCTATGACTGTAACTAAACGAAAAAAACTTGATTATTTAAAATAAATTTACCTTCAACAGAAGTATTGTGAACACTGGATTACTCAGAAAATGCCGCATAAAATGCCAGCAGATGTATTGCAAATATGTTATTGCCTAAATATGCAAAACAATGGAAATACAACTGAATAACTAAGTGATTCAGTTGATTTTGTAAGATAAACTATTTAGTCTGTATTTACAATCCACAAATATATTCAATTTCTATTTTTGGAGCATCATTGAGGTAAATGAATGATATTAAAAAATAGGATTTCTTTTCTTTTTGGTGTAATGAGGTTGCTAAGCATTTCACTCTGCTTTAATCGTCCATCTCAAATGGAATGAGTTCGAGAAAAATAATATTCTCTAAGTTAAAATTAATTGAATACTCTTGAATAAAGTACATTTTATCATAGATTTGCTGCAGATTTTGCATACTAGAAACTGAGAACAGAGAAGATGTGACAACTTCAACAGGTACCAGAAATTAATAAAGGGACTGCAGATATGTTGGAACAGGGATGTTTCAGGGGGAGGGAAGGTAATGTTTCAGAACTGATTGACAGAGAAATCAGGGAAAGATGTCTGAGTATGACACTTTCAGACATTGCAAGGACATTATCCCCGAGCCACAAACTATCTGCTTATTAACCATCATTATTACCCATCAAACACACCATTTCATTTGCAGCTGGGGAGACATGCTGTTTCTATGGAAGAAAGTTAGGGAAAACATCAAGCTTGAGAAAAGAGCATATACTGCACAAAGCTGAGGAGCAGGTCAGATGATTAGTCAGAAAATAAAGAATGATAGGGAATGACTAAAACATTAATTGATAGGAGAAATATGAGAGACAGCTAGCTAGGAATGTAAAAAGAGATTGCAATAATTTCAATAGACAATTAAAGAGGATCAGTGTAAATAAAATGAGTATTAGTCCTCTGGAGAGTGAGAATTGTAAGTTAGTTGTACATAATAAAGAAATGGCAATTTAAATGAATCAATATTTTGTTTTTGTCTTCACCATAGAGGATTCAATAAGATCCAGTAAAGCTGCAAATCAGAAGGTGAAAAGGAGAGTGAGACTAAATTGCAATCACATGGGAAATGGTACAAAACAAACGAGTGGAACTGTTGGTTTACAATTGTCTGAGTCGAGATGGACTTAACCCTAGTGTTTTAAAGAGACTGAGGTTTTAGATAGTTGGTGTTAATAAAAATTTGATAAAGTGTTTGTATCAAAGATTATTGTGCAAAACGTTATTCTGCTTCAGTATGTAATCAAGAAGGAATGTTATCCTTTATTACAAAAGGAATTGAACATGAAGAACAGAATATTATGTTTCAGCTGTGCAAGGGTATTGATGTGATCCCATCTCAGAGACTGTGTTCAGTATGGTCTCCTTCTTTAAGGAATGGTGCAAATGACTAGGTCTGGTTCGGAGGTGGTTTACTTAGATGATATCTAGAATGAGTGAGTACTGATATGAGGATAGATTGGACAGATTGGGCTGTTTCAACTGCATCTGAGGAGCTGCCTGACTGGCTGGGCTTTTTCAGTACCACACTCTTTGGCTCTGATCTCCAGCATCTGCACTCCTCACTTTCTCTTTGTTTCAACTGCAGGAAAAAAAAACATGAAGGTTGCCTTGATTGAAGTGTATAAAATACTGAATGGTCTTGATAAAGTGAACATGAAAAAGATATTTCTTCTTGCGAGTCAGCCAAAACTAGGGGTCACTGTTTTGAGATTCGGGGTCACTGTTTCAGGACAGTATTGAGGAAATTCTTCTCTCAAATTTTTCTTAACTTAGAAGGTTGTTTTGAAATTTTCTGCCTCAGAAGGCCTGGGAAGTAGCACAATTGAATATTTTTATGACAGAGATGGACAGATTCTTTTTAGGAATGAGAATCAAAGTTTATCGGGGTAGATGGGAATGTGGAACTCAAAACACAAGCAGATCAGCAATGGTAGTGTAGGCTTGAAGGGTCAAATGATCTCCTTCTGTTCTTATTTCATATGTTTGTATGGTTTAGAATGACTAGACAACTGTTTGCTGGGCAAGGTCATTTGCACTTCTGTCCATAAATTGTGCTGATGTAATGCTTTCTCCATTGGTGTTGCATGGAAATTCAGCAATGAACGTGGAAATGTTTTTTGTTGGTTGACACTTGATGATCATCAGTTTGATCATATGTCCTATATGATCATATGTTCTACAAGATGATTTGAGTGAGGTTAGTACAGTAACATTATGAAATGGGTCACTCCCCATTTAGTACACATGTCTTGACTGGCTTGGTGGTGTAATGCATTTCGTTATCCAATATCATCTGGTCCAATTCATTGAATGAATAAAAAATGGTCCTCATCATGTCAATGAGGGTCATGCTTGTTGTATTGCTACATGGTGAACAATGGGAAGTTTAGAGAAGCAATCTATGACTAGGATGTAATCTTCCCCTTGCCCTTGTACAGGCTGTTACTACTTCAGTCCAAGGGATGAATAGAGGAAACATCATGTGGCTTCCTACACTGAAGTTGTTATGTTTGGTGTACCTCGCACACCTTGATGAGTTATTGAATATCCTGGTCAGTGCACAGATTCATATGCTTGATAAACATGGTATAACATGGACATCTTGGCATAACACTTATGGTAATAGGAATTCTTAGACATTGAAAATGACTTGCCATGATTTACCAAGTTGATTTCTTTATGGCTAAAACAAACAAAACGTCTCAGGTATTTCTTTAATGCTGTCAAGCCATCTCTGAATAATGGCCTTTTGCAACCCTTTAGTTGCCCAACTTTGACAGTTTCCAATTGCTACTGTTTACTTTGTCCCTGGCTAGCAGATCAACCTTGAGAACATATTGAACTTTCTGATTTAGAGGATAAATGTGCAGATTAAAAGGAATATCTTACTCTTCACTTGGGTTGTGGAATCTACTCAACATGTCAGACATAAACATCCTGATGCCTGACTTCAGAGTCATATTGTTAGAGATCATTGATGAATTAAATTGCATCACATATAGTTTGATCTACCAGAGTAGGTGTGGTTTGAATATTGTGAATTGTGATTACACCACGTTCTGTGCATACTGGCAGCCCTGTCACTGCTGGACCATTGACATCTATCAAATAGAAGGCTTACAAATGCGAAGATGAGCTTGAGTATTGGCACTGCAGTGTGCTTCTACCAAAACATGGAATTAGTGATCTGTTATGCACTGTCAGATAGTCTTTCTTTATTTGTGCTATGGAGCATCCCTGCCAGGCAAGTGTCTTGCAGGATTTGTATTGTTAATATGTTGGCTCTAAATTTCATGTTGATTTTCACTTTAATTGTGTGTTACCCTGCTATTTCAGAACAAGTCATATTAAAACTTCTGATTACCTTTTCCTGTTGACATGGTGTGCTTGGAGAGCTTGGCCATCTTCTGAAAATTGGCATCTACTCAGTTAATACTGAATCTCATTGATCTGAGTGCATTTGTGCATCCTCTTAACACTTTTGTTGCTGCTGGTGTTGTAATGTTGTACCATCTTGTGTTTTGTTCTGGAGTCTTACTTGGCCTTTGGAACCAGATTTCCTGCATATGCGTGTCCAATGTGCATTGGTGCTACATGCTTTATAGGTGCCAAGAGAAGCTGCACAGTCTTTGGGTAGTACAACTAACTGCATTTATTTTAGATGTTGTTAGTTTGGTGAGCTTTTCTATCTAGAGCAATTGAATTGCCTACGCCTAAAACATGTATTTCATGTTAGTCTGCCAATATAGCTATATACCTGTGTTGATCTTGTGCCAATGGTATGGCTTTGAATAACTTGGTGAGCCTCTCTGATGCCTTTGCATTGGAAAAGTTACGTTTGTGCCCTTATAGAGTCTTACAGAATGGAAACAAATCCTTCAGTCCTACTAGTCCACGCCTAACATGTTCCCAAACTAAACCAGTCCCACTGGCCTGTGTATGCCTCCTATCCCGCCAAACCTTTCCTATTCATATACTTATCCAAATGTCTTTTAGATGTTGTAACTGTACCTGCATCCATCACTTCCTTTGGCAGTTCGTTCCACACACCAACCACTCTCTGTGTAAAGCCATACCACTCTCTGTGTAAAAACATTTCCCCTCATGTCCTTTTTAAATCTTTCTCCACTCACCTTAAAAATATGCACTCTAGTTCTGAACACCCCCACCCTAGGGAAAAGACCTTTGCCAGTCATCCTATCTATGTCCCTCATGATTTTATAGACCTCAACCTCCTACGCACCAGTGAAAAATGACCCAGCCTATTCAGCCTCTCTTTATAACATAAACCCTCCATTTCTGGCAACATGCTGGTAATTTTGTTTATGGAACCCCTCCAGTTTAATAATATCCTTCCTATAACACAGTGACCAGTGTTATTACTGCAGAAGAGGCCTCACCAATGGTCCTTAAAACCTCAACATAATGTCTCAACATAATGTCTCAACTCTTATACTCAAAGGTCTGAGCAATGAAAGCAAACATGCTAAATGCCTTCTTCATACTCTGTCCACCTGTGATGCAAATTTCAAAGAATTATGTACATGAACCATGAGGTCTCTCTGTTCTACAATACTACCCAGGGTCCTACCATTAATTGTATAAGTCCTGCCCTTGTTTGTTTTACCAAAGCATTACCTCACATTTATCCACATTAAACATCATTTGCCACAGTTTAGCCCATTGACCCAATTGATCAAGATCTCTTTATAATCTTAGATAACCTTCTTCACTGTCCACTATACCATCAATTTTCTAACAAACTTGTCAATAGTCACTTTGGGTTGCTGTCTGCATGAAATAAGGTGGAGTCTGTTAATCCTTTGAAGTTAAATCTTGAGCTGGTTTTTGACAATCTTCCAAACCTTTTCTAGAGTATTCTGATTGTCAATGCAAAGATCAGGTGTGTGAATTCTGTGAAACTCTCGAAGACAATGCCAAGCAAGATTTTTAGAGTTCTTACTTTGCGCTCATCAATCATCTGATCTGTAAAATAAAACTCAGTGCATTGCCTGAGCAATTGTAATTCACTATGGCTGCCACTGAATGCCCAATCCATAACAAGTTTCGACAATCCATGCTCTCACGTAGAAAGCATCAGCTCTACAATCTGAAGTATTTGTTCCTTTTTCTGTATCAGTGTAAGCTAAAACTGCTTCATCTTTACAACATAAACTTTATAGCTGCTATGAAAAACTATCACTAATACTTAGATTGCTAGAAATAGCATATTCTCCAGCTTTTGTGTTGTAATGCAGCTTTTTAAAAGTTGTATTTCTTTAAATTAAGGCAGATGTAGAAATTCTTTTTGTCTTGAAGTAATTTATATTCTCATCAAAAATAAATGAGTTCCATTTTCTTGGTGGTTGATTCCCTATCTACAAATTTGTACAATTGTCTGTTACAATATGTTGTGAGTCTGCCTTCAATAGAATGTTTTACTTAATGCAGTACTGCTTATGTTACCTCTCATAAAAATAGGAAACTGAACATGGATTTTGTGGTATTGAAAAATCCATAGAAATTTATGACAACTAACTATTATGTACTACTTTTACATTCCTGGGGCACAAGTGTCTGAGCTAACATTCAACTTGTAGCTTAAAACAAAGGTGAAAATGTTTTGCTGGAAAAGCGCAGCTGGTCAGGCAGCATCAAAGGAGCAGGAGAATCGACGTTTCGGGCATGAGCCCTTCTTCAGGAATGAGGAAAGTGTGTCCAGCAGGCTAAGATAAAAGGTAGGGAGGAGGGACTTGGGGGAGGGGCGTTGGAAATGCGATAGGTGGAAGGAGGTCAAGGTGAGGGTGATAGGCCAGAGTGGGGGTGGGGACGGAGAGGTCAGGAAGAAGATTGTAGGTTAGGAAGGCGGTGCTGAGTTCGAGGGATTTGACTGAGACAAGGTGGGGGGAGGGGAAATGAGGAAACTGGAGAAATCTGAGTTCATCCCCCTGTGGTTGGAGGGTTCCTAGGCGGAAGATGAGGCGCTCTTCCTCCAACCGTCATGTTGCTATGGTCTGGCGATGGAGGAGTCCAAGGACCTGCATGTCCTTGGTGGAGTGGGAGGGGGAGTTGAAGTGTTGAGCCATGGGGTGGTTGGGTTGGTTGGTCCGGGTGTCCCAGAGGACTCCAGCATCTGCAGTCCTCACTTTCTCCGCTTAAAACAAAGGATCATGTTTCAAGTGACTCGAGGTAAAATGGCATATGACATCTTTATACCGACAGGTCATTTACTATGATACAGTGATGATATCATGAGCTTGGGTATGTTGACGTTTTAATCATAACACAACAGTTTTTTGCTTGGATATGTTTTGAACTCTAGTATATGTACTCCTCCTGTATATTAATGTGAATGTTTATGCAAACAGGATGACCATAATATCTTTGCCACTACAGGCATGAAAGGGAGATCGCACAATTAAAATTGTAACTTTCTGCACCGTTAAAATTGTTACTTCCCTAGAAATAAAGCCACTTTGTGTTACAATGTGTGAGGTGCATGTTTTTGCTCCTCTTCACATTCACAATATCAGTTTACAATAATGTTTGGTGCTACATCATTGGAAAAGAGAATTATCTAAAATAATTCAACACAAAAATAATAATGAGCTAGGAACTGGTTGCTCACCTGCTCTTGCTACACTTAGAAACTAATGTTAGGAGCCTGAGAAATGTGAAATAAAATGTTAAATTATATACAGTAGCAGAAAAATCTCAAGGCGTAGAGGAGAGACTGTAATTGATATGCAAATGCAAGGAACAAAATATGTTCTTTCTTAGGCTCTTGAATACCAATTTGAGAACTGACCCAGAAACAATAGATCAGGGAAAGAACTCTTCAGAAGATGTGTGGACATTGTGACAATCAGATTGTTATAGATATTTTATTATTCTACTATTAATGAACTTATGAATAGTAAAAACATTTAGAATCTACCATTAAGACAGGGGTGGTTGGAAATTACTACATCAGCAAAATCATCTTTGAGAATATCTGTTCAATGATATTTTCATAAACACCACTTCATATAATCAATCTCTGAGAACCCTGTTATACATAAAGAATTTAATATGGAACTGGAAGGGACTCATTAAAACTGATTTTGGGAATATGCCTCATGAACAGTGGGCTGGAATGATGTCCTGATGTTAGTCAAGGTATAGACACTTGTTTATTGTGAAGTAATGGATCAATCAGCGGTGAAAAAGTCTGGGTGTCACATCAAGGTAACACCAATGTCCTTATATCACCTATCCCAATACAACACTGTTTGCAACTAATTGGAAGTAAAATCAACTCTTGAGCTGTCTTTGTCCTGATATAGTTTAGACAAGCAATGTGTAAAGTCTGGCAGTCTGGCTGTTAGTGACTGTTGTTGAAATGGATTATATACAATTTAGACTTGTGTTGTAAATTGATCAGAACTGTTGTTTTAATTAAATAAAATTTCAAAGCATAAAGAGAATCCACATTACAATAATGTATTTTCATATATACTGTCTTAATTTGATTATTTTGAAGTGAAAAACAGCTAATGCAAGAGGCTTGGATGGGGAACCCTACAAATTATGCACTAGAGGAATAAAATGATTGTACATAGTACCATTCCTGGATTCAGTTATTTACCAATTCTCACTTCAGTGACAGCCTTTTCTATTCCATATCCCTTCTAGCTATTCAATGTCTTCACTCTGCCATGCCATCGAATATAATTCGACATATCTGATCCAAGCGGGATGGTATTATCTTTGGTTGAAGTACTGTAAGACATTTCAAATTCAGTGAACCTTGCAATCGTACCTTGCTTAAAGCTTCTGCTTCCAGGCATCTTTAACAGCTTAGAATCTTGTGAATTTTACCGCACTGAGGCAGTCCTAAGTTATCAAATATAGCCTCATTTTTACATATTTTTATATCCTCAAAATCTGTCTAATAAAGTCACCAACAAATTCTCATACTAACATTGCTTTTCTTAGGAAAAGACCTGTGTTCTGCAACTTACTGTTAACTGAATTGTTGAATTACTGTTTTATAAATAGATTTGAGCTTGAGGGTATTATTCTGTTTGACACATGCATGCATGAAGTATGCTTCTCTTGGCAATGTCTGAAGCGAATGTGAAAACCATAAAAGGCAAGTAAACTGCTACTTCACATCCTGAGACAAAATGGTTAGGTAAGATACAGACAAGAGGAAAACAACTCAATGTAGTTTCAATTTACTGTGAAATTGTTAAAAAAACCTATGTAAAAGATTTTAACTGAGAAAGTAAATTCACCTAACATTTATCAAACTCAACTAATTCCAATTGAGTCTGTATGATTGACTGGAATACAATTGAATCCAAGATGCTCTAAGACAACACTATGATGACTAGGAGTGCATTGCCAGGTAAATGTAGTTTCCACGGTATACTTCTGAAATTCTCTAGTTAGGAAATGATTATTTTCTGTTGGACTAGATTCATTTGTTTGGAGAATGCATCATACAGACCAAATCATACAGACCAAATCATACTGCTTTGTTTTACTTTCTATGAAATTTGAGATCAGTCATTGCCTTTAAGAACTGGCGAATAAGCATTGCCTGTGCGGACTTGCACAAGGGAAATCTACTAAGCAAGATTGTGTATTCAAAAATAAAAGAAAATCCATTGGGTTTTAAAGGGGCATGCTGGCAAAATGTCCTGCTTGCACACTGATGTAACAATAAAAACGAGAATCTTCCTCTCAGATCTTTACATCATAAAATGACTCATTCAGCCCAATGTCAGTCCATTTCCTTGATCATACCACTTTTTTTTTCTTTTTGGAATAATTATTCAGTTTAGTCAGTCCACCTTTAAAAGCCTTTACAGAATTCACTTGTTTACCAACAGCAAATGGACAGCAGTGGTTTCAGAAAGCAGCTCACCCCCACTGTCTCAAGGGCAACTAGGGATAAGCCCGTGAGACCACAAGACATAGAAACAGAATTGGCCACTTAGCTCATCAAGATTTCTCTGCCATTCAATGATATCATGGTTGGTCTGCTTTTTCTCCATAACACTTGATTCCCTTGCTGATTAAAAGTCTATCTAGGCCTTGAATATACTGAACATCTCAATCTCAACAATCTTCTACAGTTAAGAATTCCACAGATTCACTCCTCTCTAAGAGAAGAAATACCTCCTCATCCCTGTCTTAAATGGGTGACCCCTTACTCTAAGATCATGCCCTCTGGTCCTAGACTTTTCCACAGAGGGAAATAACCTTTTCACATCTACCCTATCAAATCCCTAAGAATCTTATCTGCTTCTAAAAGGTTGCCTCTCATTCTTCTAAATTCCAATGAATGTAGACCCGAACTACTCAACCTCTCCTCATAAACCATTTCCTCTGTACTCAGGATCAAACCAATGAACCTTTTCTGAACTGTCTCAAATGCAGAACGTTTTCCCCAGTGCCTGGAGATCAAAACTGTTCATTGGCTAGTTTGACTAGTGCCCTGTATAGTGTTAGCAAGACTTCATTATTTTTGTCTTCCATTTCTTTGGAAATAGAAGCCAGCATTTTATTTTTCTTTCCTATTACTTGCTAATTTTGTGATTTATAAATCCATCAATGCTGTAGCGATCTTTGTTGATTTAAGTAAAATTTAGCTCCTCTACTTTTTCTGCCAAAGTGCATAAATTCACCTTTTCCCACATTATATTGCATCTGCCAAGTTTTTGTCCACTTGCTGAATCTATCTATGAATACTAAAATTGCCATAGTTCCTTAAGGCTGTTTTCTCATGAAAGAGAAATAGTTGGTGGTGAGTTTAACCTAAGGTCACCACATCTCAGGTGAGCTGAAAAGGTAGGACCTTCACGGTAACTACAGCCACTGCAGGAATTGAATCTATGCTGTAGGCATCATTCCTGATGAAGGGCTTTTGCCCAAAACGTTGATTCTCCTCCTCATCCGATGCAGCCTGACCTGCTGTGCTTTTCCAGCACCTCATTCTCGACCCCCATCATTGCACCACACACTAGCCATCAGGCTAATCTGTTTAATAATTGCTGCAGACTCTTTGCATCAGCATCACAATGGGCAATACATGCTGGCCCAGCCAGCAACAACCAAATCCCAGAAATGAATAAAAATAATTAGAAAAATATTATCAATCATTATATTTTAAATAAAACAGTATTAATAAATTAATTTTAAAATTAATTCTACAATAAATGAAATAGCCTTGTGTGAATTCATCATTGCATCCATTTGATTTGATACTTAAGATATCATCAAAAAGCTACTATTATTAACTGTTGTAATTAGTCTAATTACATCAAGTCATAGAGTCTTAGAGCTGTACAGCATGGAAACAGACCCTTTGGTCCAACTCATTCATGCCAATCCAGATATCCTAAATTAATCTAGTTCCATTTGCCAGCATTTGGATCATATCTCTCTAAACCCTTCCTATTCATATACCCATCCATATGCCTTTTAAAATGTTGTAATTGTACCAGCCTCCACCACTCCCTCTGGCAGCTCATTCCATACACACACCACCCTCTGCATGAAAAAGCTGCCCCTTAAGTCCCTTTTAAATCTTGCCCCCCCCCCCCCCCCCCCCCCCCTCACCTTAAATCTATGCCCTCTAGTTTTGGACTTCCCCACCCTGTGGAAAAGACCGTGTCAATTTACCATATCAATGCTGCTCATGATTTTATAAACCTCTGTAATGTCACCGCTCAGCCTTCACTCTGCAGGGAAATCACCCCCAACCTATTCAGGCTCACCTTATTGCTCAATTCTCCAAACCCTGGCAAAATCATTAAAAATCTTTTCTGAACACTTTCAAGTTTCACAAAATCTTTCCTACAGCAGGGAGACCAGACCTCCCAAATCCTAAACTCAATGCTCTGACCGATAAAGGCATGCATACCAAACACCTTCTTCACTATCCTATCTACCTGCAACTCCACTTTTAAGAAACTATGAGCTTACGCTCTAAGGTCTCTGTTCAGTAACAATCCCCAGGACCTTGCCATTAAGTGTATAAGTTCTGCCCTGATTTTACTTTCCAAAATACAGCACCTCACATTTATTTGAATTAAACTTCATCTCTCACTCCTCAGCCCATTAGTCCATCTAATCAAGGTCCCATTGTACTCTGAGGTAACCTTCTTCACTGTCCACTACACCTCAGAATTTGGTGTCATCTGCACATTTACCATACTCCTTTGTTCACAGTCAAAAAGTGTGGTATTGGAAAGACATAGCAGGTCAGGCAGCATCTGAGGAGCAGGACAGTCAATATTTAAGGCATAAGCCCTTCATCCGGAATGTATGATGAAGGGCTTATGCCCAAAATGTTGACTCTGCTGTTCCTCAGATGCTGCCTGACTGCTGTGCTTTTCTAGCGGCACACTTTTCGACTCTTATCTCCAGCATCTGCAGTCCTCACTTTCTCCTCCTCTGTTTACATCCAAATCATTTATATAACTGACAAAAAAGCATTGTCATCCTTGTGGCACACTTCTGGTCACAGGCCTCCAGTCTGAAAAGCAACCGTCTGTCATCACCCACTGTCTTCATCTTTGAGCAAGTTTTGTATCCAAATGGCTAATTTGATTGACCTCATGAGGAGAAACCTAATGAGGTCAGTGAAACAGGATTAAAAGTTAACAAAAATGTATTAACTTCATAATAAAGTAAAGAACCCGCAGATGCTGAAGATTTAAAACAGAAACAGAAATTGCTGGAGAAACTCAGCAGGTCTGGCAGCATCTGTGGAGAGAAAGCAGAGTTCATTTTTTGAGTCCAGTGGCTCTTCTTCAGAGCTGATTGAATGTAGTGTTTCAGACCAGGCCAAACCCTCTGAAAACATTTCTAGAGAGTAGTCTGGACCCTAACGTTGCCAGTTGCTTTAAGGTGATGTATAGTGGATATTCCTGGAGTGATGCAGCTAGCCCAACCATTTAGTTTTAACAAAACAGAAATTATTTGCAAGATTACCAAATGAAGCCCAAACAAAAAGAGCAGAATATAGAATAACCTAGCCTATCTGAAAGCCCAACAGATTACCCCAATTGAATGATGCTGTTCCAAATTCCTGGAGCAATTCCCATAAACAGCCCTTGGCAAAAAAAAGGTAAAATCACACACTGGGTCTTACAGGAGAGAGAGAGATGTCAGAGAGATTCAGCATGGAACACCTTCTTCCATGTAGCTGTTTCTTTGACCAGCAGCCTCAAAAAACTGACTGCTTACTCTAAACAGACAGACTGCTAAAACCAAACCAAACTAAACCAGAGAAAAGCTGAGCTGGGAGAACTGGCCACTCCTCTTTTATTGTAACAGCATTTTTTTTAACTTAAAGGCTTTTTCGAGTAGATCAAACCAGACATTTCGGAACCTGTGTCTCATAAAAATTACCAAGGACAACATAACTTTGTTAAAAGTGCAACATCATCACACTAGGAAAAGGCAGTATGTATGCTGATTATAGGGTGGGTGTGTGTATACATGTGTGTGTATGTTGGGGTGGTAGTGAGTGGATAGGTGAAGATGGAGCCAGAGAGAGAAAAAGAAAGTGAGGCAGATAAAGGTTGATAGTAAGCCAGGGATGAAGAAAACTTAATGATGGGAAACAGGAGTAAATGAAACTGGGTTGGCTGTGCTGAAAACAGTCTATGTGATAACAGGATCTAGGTGTGAGGGTGGGTAAAGATCATGGAAGAAGGTGTTCAGGCCTTAAAATGATTAGTCCCGTGGGCTGCATGGTTCCCGTGTGGAAAATGCGAAATTGTTAATGGGAGCACTGCAGCAGGCCTGAGACAGAGATGTTGCAGAGGGACAACAGTGGTGTGTTGAAGTTGCAGGCAACTGGAAGCTCAGGTTCATTTTTATGGATAGAATGTAGAGATTCCGCAAAGCAGCCACTCAGACTGTGTTTCATCTCCTCAACGTAGGGGATTAACTTTATATTTATTTCTTCAATATTTGAAGAATTAAAGTAATATGAACAACTACAAATAATTTCAAAAACATAGGCAAGAATGTCAATAATCTATTAAGGACACAATTAAATTTATGTTAGGAATAAATAGGCAATAACTATTTTCCAATAAACCCCCATTAGATTTTCTGCATCTTATAAATGTTAACTCTTTCCATAAGACCTTAGCAGCCAATTGACCAATCAGTGTAGCTAAAAGCATTTTAAAAGCATGTAAATTATAAACTCTGCAGTGACCTGCTGGGATCTCACATCTCAGTATATAAACAGGTTATAAGTTATCAATAATACCAGCAGTCATTGAGAAGCCCTGTCTTCAGGTGCCTTCAACACTTTAACTCAAAGGAAGTAGTTTTGTATCATTTATATTCGTGTATTAAATAGTCATAGTCCTTCATATGCAACTCCAGGAAAGAAAGACTTACTGCTTTCTTTGGATTGATGACGTGTATATTTTATAGAGATTTCTGTTAATGAAGATCTTTGGGTTGAATTTCTTTCTGTTTCTTGTACACTTTTAAACGTTGTCTGTGCTCTTGTTCAATCTCATATTTGGTTGTGCTTTTTGATTCTTCCCACCACCTGATTTATTTCAGTTAGATGTGGAGAAGGCTGTGCAGAAGCAGTGAATTTAGTCAGATGGATTGAGGAGTTTTTGAACTTGAAGAGTCTGGCAATTTCACGAAAGGATTATTGCAGCTTGGAAAATCTTTTACTTTTTTTTAGCACTGTACTTATCTCAACAAAGACTCTTCCACTTGATTCTGACTGTTTGGTTCTCATGGGCCGGACAGCTTACTCACCTTTTCTCTCCCTGCCCTGAACAGTCAGGGTAAATCAGGGTGAGAAATGCATGGCTTTTCCAAGGGCAGATCAGATATTACAATTATCACAAAAGAGGAGGAAGAGGAAGGGGAACAATACAGAATGGAGCACAAGTGAGTCAGGTGCCTTTCCAGGAGGATGCAGCTTTACAGATATTGTGCTTCACTTACTGCCTCTCAGCCCAAGAGGGGATTTGTATGAAATCCAGATTATACCCAATCCTGTTGTCAAGCCCTCTACATGGTGGTGAAGGATTGCCACTGTAATTTCTGCAGCATCTGGTGACTACAGGTAGTAGGAAGGGATCTCTGCAATATCAACTGAGGATTATCACAGCTCTACCTTCCTCGGGTTACGCTGCTATTTACAACAAAGCAACCCATTTTGTAAACTCCACAAGGTCTACAGTGTGATCGAAGCCACCTGCAATGCATACTGGGTGTTCACAGAACACTCATGCAGCCACATCAGTGGCATAAGATTTGGATTAATTGATGACCAAACAATATATGGCTACAATCAGGGGAACCTCCAAACCAAGGTAATAAGGGCAAACACTGTGGATGCTGGAAAGCTAAAATAAGAACAGAAATGCTGTACAATTCAGTGGGTGTAGCAATATCTATGGAGAGGTAAACAAAGTTAACATTTCAAATCAAATATGACATTGGAATTTTGGCAAGAGTATCTTCTGTAACTAATACCCCCAAATAAAAACAAGGCTTGAACCACATAAAGGAGTATTACATTGAGGCAAATGCAGCAATCTGACTGATGATCAAGAGATACCATTAGAAGCTTCTTTCATCAGTCAGTGGGTATAGAATCACCTTTTGTTGAGGATCTACTACAGATTCTAACAAAGCTGCTGCTCACTTGATTGATGTAATGTTTCTCTATACAGGACAGTTGACTTGGAAATCAACCTGCCATTCACTGAACATCTTTCGGAGATTGACTACAGAGCTTTCCTTTCAGTTACATTGCAAGGAGCTCTGAGTTCCTTAACTCTGAATCCCTTGATCTCCATTAGGATTATGGGATTTCCTGATGCACTCTCCACTCTTATAGCTCTTACAGGCTCTAAATTAATCCTCATGACCCAAAAGAACTGAATTCTCCCAATGTGAAAGGCTCTGTACAGGTGCCTGGAAGGGAGGAAATAGTTTGCAAGTTGTAAGCTGGCTGAGATTTAGGTTTGGGCAGGGAAGGTTATGGGATTTACTGAGATAATAAGCCCATATATATTTCCTTAACATCAATATAATTGATGAGGGAAATCAGAACTCTTCACCATTCTCATCATGACCATTCTTTGTGCCTTCCCCACAAGCTGTGGTGGATTGAGAGAAACAAGTTGAGAGAGTAAGAATATCGAAAGGTTACCTTCTTGGAATTAAGAAGAAAGAGATAAGGAGCAATAGTTTCGCTGTGGGGTTTTCGATGAAATGCCAGTGCATGTTCTCATTTTCTAACTAAAGAGCATGCGAACCATTAGAAGACTTCATGTTTTGGGTCCTCAAGAATGTATTCGGTTAAAGGCTGCAGAAGTTCACTATAATAGCTTGTCTTTGATAAATATTGTCCTTTCCTGGTGAGGTCAAAGTAAAAAAAGAATGTTATCACTTGTGTAATTACAACTGTGCAGGTATTTGCCATTCACCATAATGTTGAGGAGACATATAATAAAATAAGTAATGTGACATAACTGAACTTGCATTGACAATTTTACTTGCTTCATATGTAGAATTTGTTTGGTTGTATACTCTGTATAAACCCCATACAATAAATCAGATACATTGCATTTCTTTAAGAAGTTGACATTAAGGTAGTTGCACAACTTTCAAATGTGATTAGCACTGTAAGGAATCAATGATAAATCGATTCTGTACATTATTTAAGGATGGGCAATGTCGTGAGACAGAGTACAAAGTGTCCCATTTTTCAACAAAGCAGCCTGCTACTTTGTGAATACCAGGCTCATAAATTTTTGGTTATTAATGGATACATTAGTAAATCAGACTTCTTGATGCATTTAATCTTTTTTAACTTTAAGTTTTGAACCATTAACATTTTGAGGTAGTTATCTTACCAGGGTGCCAGGCAGTGCAGAAGTCAAAAGGATGCTTCATGACATCAGCCAGAAATATGGATTTTTAAATCACTATCAACCATCCACATTGTAATTGTCATGCACATTATAGCAATCTTTAATTAAAATCAGCAAGTCAATTCAGCAGAATTGTCTGCCTAACATTTGCTGAGCATCCACTAAATATAGCAAATTCTGAGATCAAATTCAAAATGTCATTGTACGTGAATACTAAATCAATATGAAATTAATCACATACAAAGTTTCACCATCATTTCAAATCAAATTCCATTTTCAAGTATGCTACATATTGTAATATGATTGAATCTTACCAGACATTGGATTTCAGCAAGGGTTTCTTTCTGCAAGATCTAGTGAGTTACCTCATGCCAAACTCACCACATTAACTAGGAAACATACCCCAGGGTGCCCCTTTATCGGAGACATTGTGGGATTACTGATAACGGTGCCATCATTAAAAAGCTATTGTACACCTAGTCAAGTGCTAGCTGCCCAACACAGTCTCTGATTTATACCCCGGATATCAGATAAGGACAAATTGATATGGAATATGTGCAGACAGGAACTTGGAGGTCATTGTGCAGGGGATGGCCTAGAGGAGGAACATCAATGAATGGCACAGGAGGCCATGTCAACAGATCCTTCCAGCCTCCCGATGGATCAGTATGCTCTCAACCATCCAGAGGAATGCACAGCCATGCCATGGGAAGCTTCTCTGCTCTACCAGGTTAAGTGTCATCATCATTTTGCTGCTACCTCAAATTCACGCTATCTCCACTATGTCACCCACTCTCACCCATCCTCACCTGCCCAATCCCCCTCAGACTACTATCCCCAAATGGCCCCCTGCTCATTCATTCAGGACATCTATCCCACACAAGTACCAACTCCTTTCATTCCACTCAGTCCCTCCCTGTGTCTCAATCCAAGAGAAAGCAGTCTACAGTAGATCTGAAAGGGCCAAGACAGGTGGTGAGGATGACTACTATTCTGCTCCTTACTCGTATAAGGAGATGCTGACCATGACTGCCTTGGTCTGAGTGCTCATGCGCCTGGATTGATTCAGACAAGTTTTTGACTGACTGTAATAGGACCCCTAACTGAGGGCAAGGCAGGCAAATCATGCACATCCAGCAAAGTGAATAGCTACTGAGAGAAAGAGAGAGAGAGAAAAGAGTCAGCAGCCCTGTGATGCACTGGGCTCACCTCATTTGTAACAATTTCATAAACTGTGAGTTTTGTTGATAGTCACCACTCAGGAATTGGAATTAATTGGAGATTTTGAATAAATAAGATGTATAGTTAAATTCTAATTCCACTTTTTTGAATTACATGTTCATTAATCATGACTGTTGAGTTGTGAATTACTAACAACATCTAGGATGTAACTTCAAATGAACTTTTGAAGAAAATACCAGTCTCTGTTTATTTTGGAGGTTTGATTGTTTACTTCAATACGCAATGTCTCAAGATTGGTCAGATCTCAGTGTAGGTGCTGGCTCCCCTTATGTGGAATAAAGAGCAGAGGCAATATAAATGGTATAATTCTAAAAGGAGAGGGGGGGAGGGGGCAAGAGCAGAGGCACCTAGAGGTATTTGTGCATAAATCATTGGAATTGGCATTGCAGTTTGAGAAAGTTGTTCACAGGCAATTAGCAATCCTGAGTTGTATAAGAAGGGACACTGTCAAAAGAAAGGAAGTCATAAATCTCATGTATAGTACATTGGTTTGGTCTCAATTGCAGCATCATGTCTAATTTGGGCAGAATTCTTTGTAAATGATGTAAAGGCATCAGAGAGAGTTCCAAAATGGATTCATTTGAATGGTTATAGAAACAATGGAACTTCAGCTACATTGATAGATTGGAGCAGCCTATGATAGTTAATCTTGGCATAGAGACACTACTGAGGAAATTTAACAGATTCAAAATCATGAAAGGTCTAAACAGAGTTAAAGGAAGGAAAGTTTCTGGTGCAGAAACAGCACCAGAGGATATTGATTTAAAGTTATTAGCAAAAGAAGTAACAGTGACATGACAAGAAACTTCTTTACGCAGTAAATGGTAATCATCTGCAAAGCACAACCTGAGAGTTGTGCCCAAATGAGTTGTAAACTAGGATTCAATTGAGGCATTCAGAAGAATACTGAACAATTAGCTAAAGAGAGAGAAAAAATACAGAGGAGAACGACTCAGTAAGTTGGTCTTGCAGAGAGCAATTGGCAGACTTCCTTCTGTGATGAAACCATTTCATAATTTGAAGTGCCCACAAGTCGCTTGCCCTGCTCCTTCAGGTCAAAGAGGCCCAGTTTTCTTCACTGTGATCTTATCAGCCTTTAGTTTCAGCAACTTGCTATGCAAAGGGTTTTAAGACCAACATGTGCAAGGGATGGTCTAATTGATAGCAAATGGTGATGTATTCTCTGTTCCATCAAAATCAGGCCCAATGGGCTTCCACCAAATTCTGGCATTGGATCAGTGCTGGAGGATTGAGATGGGTCTTAATTATAGTGATGAGCACTAGTCCAACACATTCCAGTCTACTGAAACATTTACCTAGCCTTAATATTAAAACAGAAACAACTTTTTATTAAATAGATTAATTTTTATTGTTATTGAATTTTAAGAATAGTTATGCAGATTATTGTAAAGCTTTGTGTATATAGTGCAATTATTTTGCTAATTAAGTTCTGGTCACTATCAAATTGAGTGTGGTATATGGCTGGCACATGGACTGCTGAAGGTTTTGCATTTTGGAAATTGGAAAGAAAGATTATTCTGAGCTGAGCTATGCAATATTTATTGGATATAGGGATCCTGTAGGTTGAAATAACTGCATGGAGTCCAGTATCCTCTGACCAAGTCATACATGAAGAGTCTTTGACACTGATCTAGCTCCTTCAGAGCCAGCTGTTAGAGTGTACAGAACCTCTGACATTCCTGGAGTGTCAGAGGCAGGAAGAATGGGAGCATCGACCAGGGGCTGACGGGAAGGTGAATTACTGCTTTAAAAACTGATCTTGTGAATAGGCGGAGCTGACATGGGACTGCTAAGTAAGTATTTGGGTGGTTGCGTTACCTGAAACACTGCTTAGATAGTTGTCTTCCACCCATCCTTCTCCTCTACCAAAAAGAAAGGTTCTGTGCGCTGGATTGGTAAGCTAACTAGTTTTTAAATTCTTTATTTTTCTACAGTCTCTTTGGGAATTTAGAATAATGAGAATGGTGGTTAGGGCAGTTGAATGTTCCTCCTGCAGAATGTGGGAGGTAAGGCTCATCAATATTGCATGCAATTCTGGTCTCCTTCCTGTCGGAAAGATGTTGTGAAATTTGAAAGGATTTACAAGGATGTTGCCAGGGTTGGAGGATTTGAGCTATGGGAGAGGCTGAATAGGCTGGGGCTGTTTTTCCTGGAGCGGTGGAGGCGAGGGGTGACCTTATAGAGGTTTGCAAAAGTATGAGGGGCATGGATAGGATAAATAGACAAAGTCTTTTCCCTGGGGTGGGGGAGTCCAGAACTAGAGGGCATAGGTTTAGGGTGAGAGGGGAAAGATATAAAAGGGACCTAAGGGGAAACTTTTTCACGCAGAGGGTTGTACATGTATGGAATGAGCTGCTGGAGGAAGTGATGGAGACTGGTACAATTGCAACATTTTGGACAGGTTGGACCAAAGGGTCTGTTTCCGTGCTGTACATCTCTATGACTCCATGACTTTATGACTAGTGTCCCTGCTGACTTCATCAGTGGGAAATGCACCCAACTCCAGCTCCTCTAAAACCATGGTAGGGAACTGGAGCTGGAGCTGGAGCTGGATGAACGTCAGATCATTCAGGGGGCAGAGAGGGTTATTGAGAGGAGTTACAGAGAGATAGTCACATCTCAGGTGCAAGAAAAAGGCAGATGGGGACAAAAGGCAACCAGCAGGCAGTGCAGGGATCCCCTGTGGCCGTTCCCCTCAGGCGGCACAGTGGCACAGTGGTTAGCACTGCTGCCTCACAGCACCAGAGACCCGGGTTCAATTCCCGCCTCAGGCGATTGACTGTGTGGAGTTTGCACATTCTCCCTGTGTCTGCGTGGGTTTCCTCCGGGTGCTCCGGTTTCCTCCCACAGTCCAAAAATGTGCAGGTCAGGTGAATTGGCCATGCTAAATCGCCCGTAGTGTTAGATGCAGGAGTAAATGTAGGGGAATGGGTCTGGGTGGGTTGCGCTTCGGTGGGTCGGTGTGGATTTGTTGGGCCGAAGGGCCTGTTTTCACACTGTAAGTAATCTAATCTAAAAATAACAGGTATATGGTTTTGGATACTATTGGAGGGGATGACTAACTGGGGTAAGCCATGGGATACAGGTCTCTAGCACAGAGTCTGTCCCTGTTGCTCAGAAGGGAAGGGGAGGGAGGAGCAGAGCATTAGTCATTGGGGACTCCATAGTTAGGGGGACCTGTGGGAATGAGAGAGACTCACGGTTGGTGTGTTGCCTCCCAGGTGCCTGGATTCGTGACCTCTCAGATCGTGTTTTCAGGATCCTTGAGGGGAAGGGGGAGCAGCCCCAAGTCATGGTCCACCTAAGTACTAATGACTAAGTACTAAGTAGGAAAAGGGATGGAGATTTAAGACAGAAATTCAGAGAGCTCAGGTGCTAGAACAAACAGAGTTTTTATCTCTAGTTTGTTGGCTGTGCCATGTGCTAGCGAGGTGAGGAATAGGGGGAGAGAGAAGTTGAACACATGGCTATAGGGATGGTACAGGAGGGAGGGTTTTGGATACTTGGATAATTGGGGGTCATTCTGGGGTCAGTGGGATCTCTACAAACAGGATGGTCTACGTCTGAATGAGATGGGTACCAATATTCTTGGGGGTGAGGGGTGGAATTTGATAATGCTCTTTGGGACAGTTTAAACTAATTCAGCAGGTCGATGGGAACCTAAATTGTAGTTCTAGTGTCCTGGAGGTTGAGAGTACTGAGGTCAGAAATGAAGTTTCAAGGTCGCAAGAGTTCACCGGCAAGCAGGAAGGTGGTTTGAAGTGTGTCTATGTCAACGCCAGAAGCATCCAGAATAAGGTACCTGGGACTTCAATGTGGTGGCCATTTCAGAGACATGGATAGAGCAGGGACAGGAACAGTTGTTGCAAGTTCCAGGATTTAGATGTTTCAGTAAGAACAGAGAAGATGGGAAAAGAGGAGGAGGAGGCATTATTAGTCAAGGAAAGTATTACGGTAGTAGAAAGGATGTTTGAGGACTTGTCTACTGAGGTAGTATGGGCTGAGGTTAGAAGCAGGAAAGTAGAGCTCACCTTGTTGGGAGTTTTCTACAGGCCTCTGAGTCGTTCCAGAACTGTAGAGGACAGGATAACAAAAATAATTCTAGATAGGCGCAAGAGTAACAGGGTACGTTGTTATAATGGGACTTTAACTTTTCAAATATTGACTGGAAATACTATAGTTCGAGTACTTTAGATGAGCCAGTTTTTGTCCAATGTGTGCAGGAAGGTTTCCTGACACACTATGTAGACAATCCAACAACGGGCGAGGCCACAACAGATTTGGTACTGGGTAATGAACCTGGCCAGATGTGAGATTTGGAAGTAGTTGAGCACTTTGATGATAGTAACAACAATTCAGTTATGTTTACTTTAGTGATGAAAACGGATAGGTATATAACGCAGGTCAAGAGTTATTGCTGGAGGAAAGGCAATTATGATGCAATTAGGCAAGGTTTAGGTTGCATAAAATGAGGAAGGAAACTGCAGGAGATGGGCACAATTGAAATGTGGAGCTTATTCAAGGAACAGCTACTGCGTGTCCTTGATTAGTATGTACCTGTCAGGCAGGGGGGAAGTTGTCGAGCGAGGAAGCCATGGTTTACTAAAGAGGTTCAACCTCTTGTTAAGACGAAGAAGAAGGCTTATGTTAGGATAAGAAGTGAAGGCTCAGTTAGGGTGCTTGAGAGTTACAAGTTAACCAGGAAAGACCTAAAGAGAGAGCTAAGAGAGCCAGGACGGGACATGAAAAGTCGTTGGAAGATAGGATAAAGGAAAACCCTAAAACTTTCTATAGGTATATCAGTTATAAAAGAATGACTAGAGAAAGATTAGGGCCAATCAAGGATAGTAGTGGAAGTTGTGCGTGGAGTCCAAGAAGATAGAGGAAGCGCTAAATGAATATTTTTTGTCCGCATTCACACTGGAAAAAGACAATGTTGTAGAGGAAAATACTGAGATACAAGCTACTAGACTAGGTGGGATTGAGGTTCACAAGGAGGAGGTGTTAGCAATTCTGGAAAGTGTGAAAATAGATAAGTGCCCTGGGCCAGATGGGATTTATCCAAGGATTCTCTGTCAATCCAGGGAAGAGCTTGTAAAGCCTTTGGCTTTGATCTTTATGTTGTCCTTGTCTCCAGGAATAGCAAATGCTATCCCCTTGTTCAAGAAAGGGAGTAGAGATAACCCTGGTAATTATAGACAATTGAGCCTTACTTCAGTTATGGGAAAAGCATTGGAAAAGGTTATAAAAGATAGGATTTATAATCATCGAGAGAGGAATAAGTTGGCGAGTTTTGAGAAGATTTGCAGCTCAGTTTAAGGTTCTAGATGTAGGTTTTCTCACTGAGCTAGAAGGTTCATTTTAAGATGTTTTGTCACCATACTGGCTGGGTAATGTCTTCTGTGAGCCTCCAGTCAAGCACAAGTGTGGTAGTGTCAGTTCCTGTGGTGACATCAGAACAGGAAATAACATCACCACAGGAAATGACATCACCAACCCAAGGACACCTAAACACATAAATAGAAAGCAGGTCACTAATACTGGAGGCTCACTGATGATGTTACCTAGTGTGGTAACAAAACATCTGAAAATGAACTTTCCTACTCAGCGAGCAAACGTAAATGCAGGAATAAGTTGATTAGAAATAGTCAACAAAGTTTTGTGAAAGGGTAGGCTGTGCCTCAGAAACGTTATTGAGTTATTTGAGATGGTGACCAAACAGGTGGATGAGGGTAAAGTGGTTGATGTGGTGTATATGGGTTTCAGTAAGGTGTTTGATAAGGTTTCCCACAGTTAGATTAGATGCAGTCACAGGGAGAATGTGCAAACTCCACACAGGGAGTCACCTGAGGCGGGAATTAAACCCGGGTTTCTGGCGGTGTGAGGTACAGGGCTAACCACTGTGCCACCGTGCCACCCATAATACTGAGATACAAGCTACTAGGCTAGATGGGATTGAGGTTCACAAGGAGGAGGTGTTAGCTATTGCACAATAGGCAATTGCACAAAATACGGAGGCATGGGATTGAGGGTGATTTAAGGGTTTGGATCAGAAATTGGCTAGCTAAAAGAAGACAGAGGGTGATGGTTGAAGGGCAATGTTCATCCTGGAGTTCAGTTACTAGTGGGGTACCGCAAGGATCTGTTTTGGGCCACTGCCATTTGCCATTTTTATAAATGACCTAGATGAGGGTGTAGAAGGATGGGTTGGTAAATTTGTGGATAACAGTGAGGTTGGTGGAGTTGTGGATAATGCTGAAGGATGTTGCACATTACAAAGGTTCATAGATAAGCTGCAGACCTGGGCTGAGAGGTGGCAAATAGAATTTAATGTGGAAAAGTGTGAGGTGCTTCACTTTGGAAGGAGCAACAGAAATAAAGAATACTGGGCTAATGGAAAGATTCGTGGTAGTATAGATGAGCAGAGAGATCTCAGTGTCCATGTACAGAGATCCCTGAAAGTTGCCACCCAGGTTGGTAGTGTTGTTAAGAAGGCATATGGTGTGTTAGTGTTTATTGGTAGAGGGATTGAGTTTTGGAGCCACAAGGTCATACTACATCTGTAGAAAACTCTTGTGCAGCTGCACTTGGAGTATTGCATACAGTTCTGGTTATAGGAAGAATGCGGAAGCTTTGGAAAGGGTTCCGAGGAGATTTACCAGATGTTGCCTTGTATTGAGGGAAGATCTTATGAGGAAAGACTGAGGGACTTGAGGCTGTTTTTGTTAGAGAGAAGAGGGTTGAGAGGTAATTTAAATGAGACATAAAAGATAATCAGAGGGTTAGGTAAGGTGGACAGTGAGAGCCTTTCCCCCCGGATTGTATTGGCTAGTACGAGAGGACATAGCTTTAAATTGAGGGGTGATAAATATAGGACAGATGTCAGAGGTAGTTTCTTTACTCAGGAAGTAGTAGGGGCGTGGAACACATTGCCTGCAACAGTTGTAGACTTGCCAACTTTAAGGGCATTTGAATGGTTATTGGATGATAATGGAATAGTGTAGGATAGATAGGCTTAAGATTGGTTCCACAGGTCAGCGCAACATCAAGGATCAAAGGGCCTATACTGCACTGTAATGTTCTCTGTTCTATGTTCCTATTTATATCTATCAGCTAGGACTCCCTGATTGGACCAGATTAAGTGCCCCAATCAGGGAACTCATACTCTATGAGGTCCATCTGGCTGACCTTGTTGCAATCACCACATGCATGTGTAAATAATTTGAAACTGGGTTAAATTTAACTTTATATCAACTTTTACTCACCCATTTAGACACTATTCAGTTTTCTTCCGCTCATTATTCTGTTTGTTGTTTTCCACAATGTCAACTCTTTTTTCATAATCTGAACATTGTGTACAGTATGCTATTGTAGGGCAGACCCAATTTCTAACAACATTTTGAACCAGATGATTTGGGCATTTCACCTTTTTCAATATGAAGTGCAAAGAAATCACTTTGAGATTCCTAATTCTCTCTGCCTGTGCTCATTACCAAAGCTTCTGCCCAGCAGTTGCTTTTTCCATTTCCATGTATTGTGACTGTACACGTCGCATAGAATTTGTGCCCAGGTTGTGCTTGGCTGCCCCAGGCTGAGGCAGTTGCTTGTTTGTTATTGTGTGCAACCCACTTAACTCTGACAGTAACAAAATGAGACTTGAAGAAAAATAGCCTTCATTAATCATCAGCACTGCAAGGAAGAGCCAGAAGTTAAGACTCATCTATTTCCTGTCTACTTCCCAGCCAGAGAACATGAAGTGACTAAATGCTATTGAAATGCTACACTAGAGAAATATACAAATGGAACAAAAATACTTCCTTTTACTCTTGTGTTGCCAGGATATCGATGTAAAGAGACAGGACATTCTCAATTTACCTGTTAGTGAATTATGGCCAAAAATGTAAAATTTCAGAAAACCTATCTGAACATTCATCTGTATGAAGGTTACCTCTCTTATAAAGTCACAGTACCTCTGTCCCACAAAGGTGTATGCTAATGTAACTGGGCATTCCTCAAGTAAACCATCAATAGCTTTCTCCTTCCTCCGCAGAAATTTGTTTCTACAAGTCAATTTGATGCTGAGACGAGGGACCATGGTAGTCCATATAACAGTACCTGATGCTCAAAAACCAAGCACTGATAATCTGTATAATGCATGAAATAGAAATTGAGTGTCATTGCTTAGTGTGACATACAGTAGCAGATTCAAACTATAAGGGATGCACTCTCAAGGGTTACATCTGGTGATATATTTACTGTAACAATCTTGGTGAGGACAAATAACTTTTTTTTGTTAATGGTGAAATTTAACATTTTGGTTATCTTCTAAAAGATTAAAATCTCAATATTCTACAGTTTAAAACAGATTAATTTGTACTGTATATGAGTCAACAAAGCAAACACTAACTATAGCTGGACTCTAGAGCCATAATTAACATAAATTAAACATGAATTTACAGGCAAACTATAGTTGAAAATAATCTAAACAAATTATACCACTAATGGCAGGCACAATTTTTGTAATTGGAGCAGTGGTCCATTCAGATTATAATGTTTCCAAAACGTCTTTCAAACTCAGTCTTCCTCATGAGGAATGTCACCTCCTCACTTTCTGGGAGCCAAAGTCTGATGCCCAGCTAACAGTAGCATACAACCAACCTAAGGTCCAAGTGCAGAGTCTTCAGCTCAGAAAACACACATTTACAGACCCTGGTCAACCCTATCTGAATGAGTAAATCCACTTACATTGTCCTGCAATGATATGAATAGCTGTATCAACAATTTCTCAGCTTCTGATTTGGATGGTCTCTTTCAGTCTTCTTCAGCTTACTTGTGCTGCATCAGTGGACTAAACAAGTGCTGCTGCTCAGCTTGTCTTTTTATCTCTTTCAAGAAGTTTTCGTTTTCACTTTCCCAATCTCAGTTTGTTCTGGTTTCCTTTGAAACTGGAAAGTTCAGTTTCATACCTAACTTTATTTTTCCCTTTTCCCTTATGGTTTCATTTTCAGTTCAGGTTCTGTTTTATGGTAGGGCTGCTTCAAAAGATTACAAATCAAATTTAACAATGTAGTCTCTGTCATTTTCAAACTTTCACTATTGGTTTCTGAGTTTGTCTTTTTTAAACCATTATGTCCTTATAGCTGAATTGTCCATTTTTACTGCATATTTGAAGAGTTGAATTGAATTATTTCCTTCTAATGATTTTTAAAATAACTTTATCCTATGTCACTTCCTAGCCCTCTTCTAAATCCTCACAAGTCATTTTCCCACGAAAGTAAGAGAATACAATTTTACCAATGAACTCAAACTGACTAAAGATGAATTTAATGACCAATTGTTGTACAAGCAAAATACATAGGAGTAAGTGACTTCAGAAAGCAAGTCACTCAGGTTTCAATCAGCATGACTCATTCTAGCCAATGGCATCCTTGAATTACCTAAATCATTCCACTTGCAAAATGCTGGTCCATACTCCAAAATCTCTTACAACTCACTTCAAGTCAACTGCTGCTCATGACATTTTGATTGATGCATTGACTGTTAAAAACAATTGCCTGAGGTAGAACTCTGAAACAATGCAATGTCCGTATTAATTTAAAACCCTGCATTAGATCACTGTGAGACAGTCATCAATGGAATACTGGATCTGAAGGCATGGTAATAATCCCAATATATTTTCGGATTGTGTTTCACTGGAACCATTGCTAACATTGTCTCTTGAAAGGTTAATGGGCAGATGTTTGTATATTGGGATTTCTTTTGATTATCATGAATAAAAGTATGCATATTTTGAATAGGGGCAGCCATTAAATGATAACTATTGCACATTTCATAACCCAGCACTCATATTTGAGCAGCTTATTTACTCAGAAACACACAAACATTGAGTTAAAAATTTAAATGTGATTCTGTATGTGAGCATTTATGGAACTGCAGCATCATTGCCATTCTGAGATAAATATTCATTCAAGTTGCGTAGTCAGCTTGGAACCTGCCTACTATCATGACGTCTACCACAAAAATAAGTTTAGGTATGAAAATAAAGGAAAATAAAGTTAGGTATGAAACTGAACTTTCCAGTTTCAAAGGAAACCAGAACAAACTGAGATTGGGAAAGTGAAAACGAAAACTTCTTGAGACATAAAAAGACAAAGCTGAGCAGCAGCACTTGTTTAGTCCACTGATGCAGCACAAGTAAGCTGAAGAATATCAAAAGAGACCATCCAAATCCAGAAGCTGAGAAATTGTTGCTAAGCTGTTCATATCACTGGGACATGAAAAATTACTGAAGGTCGAATCCCTCAATGTACAGAATGACAAATAGTGTGTCACTCATCTTAATTCACACAGTGGTCTATGTGATTTAAACTATAATACGTGTACAAATGTATGTAGATTGTACAAATTGCTCTGAAAACCTATTTCCTGGGCTATGGTTATTATTTCATAATCTGCTCCAACCTGTTGATGTGCATATCTAACAGATAGGCCTAGGCCATCATCAAAAAAATCATGAATGACAGCATCTGTTACGAGAAAGCGAGAATTTAGATTGAAGGTCTGTGACCTCTCATCCGAGTTCTGAATAGATGTTTGGCCTTATGATCTGGCCATTTGCAAAACTTTTGGTGTACATCCATGTGGGCACCCTTTCCAAAGTGGGGTGGAATTCTGGATGTCACCAAAGTATTACACACTCCACTCAGAGATCCTTCGCAATCTTTCACTTCAGTGATACCAAGGAGCTGAATCAATTAAGGGACTAAGTTGGTAACATTGTACATATAAATCCACTGATGTTGTGCATTAGCAGAAGAGAAATAGAGATAAAGCAATGCAATTATTAATTCCAAGTAACAATCACTGCAGAGCAGAAATAAACAAAGGAAACATGAAGCTTAGAAATGCTGCTGAATCAGCAGTGTCAAGGTTGGACACTATCATTCAGAAGCTGTAGAATGCCTAGTGAGACTGTTCTTGGAGCATTGCTTTAATCACAGAAACACAGAAGAAATGTCTAGACCTTGACATGGGAACTGTGCTGCTGTGAGGGACATGAACATGAACAAGTAATACAACCATGGTTTCGACCTACACTGCCAGATTCTATTAGAATCACTCCAATGGCTATCGGTGAGTTGAAAACCTATGCAAGAATTTGCATCCGACGTGAGGAAAAAATTCAAAGTGGGATGCAATTAAAAGAGTGAAAGACAAATTTATATTTGTAGGGAGATATTATATGAGTGCTATTCAGCGACAGCAATAACTTCCATTTAAATAGTTCATTTCAGTTGTTAAGCTATCACTTGGTACATAACAGGGTTGATACTACATCAATAAACACATTTTTAAAATCAAGACAGAGAAGGAGGAATTAGTCAAATAACCAAATGTTTAGTTAAAGAGTTAGGTTTTAAAGAGACGAAGAGTTTCGGGGTTTGACAAATGGAGATATAGCTGCCAAGGATGGATTCATTATAACTGAGAATGGGCAGGAGACAGAATTGGGAAATACTAAGACCATGGGAAACACAGAAAACAGTCAGAGACAATAAAGAAATGTCAACAAAGAAGAAGTCAGGTAGAAAGGAAAGTCTTATATGCAATGAGGTACTCAGAAGCCTAATCACTGTTGGTGGGGAGGCAAATGTGTTGGCCATTTTGTATATAACACCTTCCTCAGAATGTTATATGAAGAAATGCTAGTTTGTTCATTTCTCTTGATATTAATTGAAAAAAGCTTGTTGACAGGAAAACTGGGAAAATGCCATTAAAGTGCTGATGACAAACAGGAAGGAATGAAGAAAGAATTCAAAACACTTAGCAAGCAGAAACAAAGCATGTGGAAAGACAGAAGGAAATTATTTTATCATTGAACAACACCATGCAAGATGAATTAGCATTGTGCAATGTTATAAAATGCACTGTGAGACTTTTGTGTGGTACAAAACACATAATCTGAAAATTCCTAACATCTCTGGGAAGCGAAATGAGTACCACTTAACACATAAGAGAATTGACAAACACCAGTAGACTTCCTGAACAAATGGTGTCTCTTTTTATTTTCAGAGAAAAGACATCATATCATCTCTGTTATTGCCAGACTGGATTTAAACAAACAAAATGAGAATCATTTCTAACTAAAGCAGCAAAACAAGTCTGCTTTATCCTTTTATTTAGAGAACAGTTGAATAACATTTCTCAGTTAGTTAGGGCTTTACTCATAAACATTACCGAATGGTACTGATTGTTCAGGAGTAAAAGAATGGCTTCATAAGGCATTCATGGTATCTCATTACAAAAAGACTCGTAGAGTATGAAAAAGTGATTTACACAATGATGAGAGACTGAACTCTAGGAAAACAGATTAGATAACATGTGAACAGCTCTGTCAGTTTCTAAATGCAGTAAGTTTCATTTGAATTTTATTTTTTGCAATTCCTACTAATATAATTTGGAGATGCTGGTGTTGGACTGGAGTGTAAGAGAAAGTGAGGACTGCAGATGCTGGAGTGCCAGCGTTGAAAAATGTGGTGCTGGAAAAACACAGCAGGCCAGGCAGCATCCGAGGAGCAGGATTAAACTGCAGGAGTCGATTAAACTGCTCCTCGGATGCTGCCTGGCCTGCTGTGTTTTTCCAGCACCACATTTTTCAACTCTTGGACTGGAGTGTACAAAGTTAAAAATCACACAACAGCAGGTTATAGTCCAACAGGTTTAATTGGAAGCACCAGCTTTTGGAGCGACATTCAACCTGATGAAGGAGCGGCGCTCCAAAAGTTAGTGTCCTTCCAATTAAACCTGTTGGACTATAACCTACTATTATGATAAACCTCAGAAAAGTTTGATTAGGATTTCAAAAGCTTGCAGGAAATGCAACAAAATGTAGACACAGAGGGCTGAAGTTTTCCAAATTTTGACAAAGTGGAGCTTTGTGGAGCTGAGCTGTAGTTTTCTCGAGCAATTTTATGGTGTTCATAATGGTAGATGCACCAATCCTCTGTGGCATTGCTCTCAAACAATGCCACCCTCTCCAACAGCAGAAATCCTCACTGCCGTTGGGTCTGGCAGCATTCCTTACACCTTATCCATATTTAAAGCACAGTTGTGTATAAGGTCAAATGCTGCCAGCCAGGAATAGACCCTCACAGTTGTGAAGAATTTCCCGAGAGGCAGCAGTTGGAGGCAATATTGTTGATCCGATTGGTTGACTGGCACCTGGAGGTCCTAGTGGACATGTTGGTGTAGAGGAGGGTTTTTCCTCTTTTTTCCTCAGGAGACTGTGGCAACAAACTATGCCAGCCTGACCTGAAGAAGCCACCAGAGTCCATGTCGTGTCCGTGGTCCAGAAGAATGCTCAGTATGCCACAGGAAGGTTAATGACCCTCTGTGCTCCACAAGGATAAATGCCATTACTTTCTCTTGCGACTTCTCACTCAATCTGTGTCTGTCTCTGTAAACACCTCCCACCAAGGCTCACCGTCTACCATTCTCACTAATACATACAGCATCTTCCCTCACATGCTCTCATCCATCCCAATCCCTCAGATAACTAACAATTCCTGTCCTCTACATTACCTACTCACTCACTCAGGACACCTCACTACTTTTCCTGCATCTGCACCAACTCCAACACATGTGTCAGCCACTTTCATTGCATTCAATCCCTTGCTTTGCATCATGTCCACAATTGGTCAGCAAGGGCCAAGATGGGTGGTGGGATGCCCAATATTTGTCTGCTCATCCCTATGAGCAAAGCATCTTTGCCCTAACAGGAGAGGATCTTGGCCGCTCCAGTAGTGAAATGGGGACTTCCAGGTCTGAGCAAACAGATAAGATGCATTGTCAAGTTGCTCTTCCATTACCATCACAATGAATATCTACTTACCATGCCCTTCCTGATTGGTCAACTCAAGTTTTCTCTTGTATTCACCAACACAGCGTCCAATCTGAAGACACCAGCTTCTCCAGACATCATCTCCTCCTCCAGCTCTCAGTAAATAAACACAAACCCCTCAGAGCTTGCAGCATCCTGCACCATCCACCAGCTCAGATACTGACACCTCAGTGGGTATCATAGTTAGATCAGACTTGGGGGCACATTCTGGTGAACACGCCACTGGCACATCTCTATGGCTGGTTTCAGAAGAAACGCCACAGATTGCTGGCACTTAGAGGACTGCCAGAGTCCAGACACCTGCTCAGCCCCAGTGAGGAAAGAGTTGCCTGGTCTCAGCCATTAATACTTCATGGAGGAGGAGCAGGTAGTTTTCTTTTGAAGATGTTCAGAAAATTGTATTGAAAGTTGGAGGAGTCCTACAATGCCATCTGTTCCATGATGCCTCAGGCATAAGTGTATCTGACTTTCCCTGGATAGGTGAGCAGCTGCAATGGAGGGTCAAGTTTAGAAAAATGCTCAGCTGATGTTGCAGATACACGAAAAATGCACTCCATTACTTTTGGTATTGGTGCTCAGCAGAAACAACCACTCATGTTCTGTGCCTGGATCCATCGAGGACAGTTCGAATGAACGTATGTGGACAACATCAGAAACTAAGCAGCTTCTCAGTAATGTGATCTGTCAAAAGTCACTGACATTAAAACATCACCACCCAAACATTGGGACATGGAGGACTCCATCAAAGATGGCAATGGAATGCCTCTATCTGGACCTTTTGCATAATAAACCCAATTTTGATGGACACTGCACAAGTCATCTGGCATTCAAACAGTAGGAGGTTATAGATGGGACAAGAAGTTTGAGGCTTTCTCTCCCAAAATGCAGACAGAGTGTAGATTCACCTTATCAATCTAAGTGAGCACCAAATCTTCCTTTCTGTCTTGCACTCCCTGTCAATTATATCAAGATTGAACCTTTCCTGAATTCCACCCAACACTTGTTATCAAATTCTTCCCACATTACCCTATAAGCCTCAGATGTACAGCTTAGTAGAGGCAAACATTGTGATCATTGTCCCTTGAGGAAGCCAGATTGGTGATGATCATTGATGACCCATCCTCCTGTAGCACCTCATTCACTCCTGTGCTTTATCATCTCCCATCCTTATGGATATTTTCTAACTGACCTGTTCAGAGAAGTTATTATGCATCTTTGGAGCAGGTGGGATTTTAACCAAGGTCTCCTGGTACAGAGGCAGGATCACCACCTCTGCATCACCACAGCCTCCTCTCCCATCCTAATATGTTGAATTTCCCCCTTTCCCAATGATTGCCCCCTCTGCATTCCTGATATGACATCCAGTCCCTGTAGATAACTTTCCCAGCTTTGCAATAACAGCAATAGCCCCTGTTAACTCCCCTTCACTTACTTGGAATGATAGTTCTGACTAATGACTGACAGGTCCCCCAGTGCTATTTAACAACTAACACATTGCTAATGTTTGGATTGGTTACTCTAGTATTGACTGTGTCCCACTTCCTGAACTATAGTTAAACAGAACCCTGCCCCTGATCACTCCAAATAACCGGCTGACCATATCCAAGCCCCTGGACAGACATTGGATAAAGCCATTGTGTGAGTACCTCTGACTGACAACAGTCCGCTTTGACTTGACTGAAAATGATGCCTCTTAGATTTTGAGACAAGACCATTTGGTTGAAGCACATTTAGTGTTTTTGCCACATAGGCTGCTGGCACACATTACCAATGTGTCATTGACTAGCACAGATCCATTCATGACCATGTCCGCCCTCTTGATTCATCGATGCGGACAAACATGACAAAAGTACTGTGAGTCTATAACTTCTGAATGAGATGATATTGTGGAAAAAGGCAAGGTAAGGCATGAGATATTGTCAGTCTCCAAGTAAGTGCAAAGGACACAAATGCTAGGAAATCAAATACTGGTTGACCGAAAGGTCTGTTTCCATACTGTATGACTCTATAAGAGCCTTGAAATGCACTCTGTTCCAATGTTGACAAAGGGGCCTGACAGCAGCATTGCAATATAAAATGTCGGTGAGCTCCAAGCTGCATTATTGAAGTGGTGATCTGTATTACAAATGAGTTCAAGATGTGCTATGATGATGTCATAAAACTGGGACTTTATGGTTGCCAGCCTCCATGGATGGAGGGTGCATGGAACATGCCCTGAGATGTTGGGGAATGCTGGCCAAGGCAGAGGTTTGGAGAAGAAGCTGGCAAGCTGCAGTTAACAGGTTACCATTCTGACATTCAAGTCAGGAATTGGCACAGTGAGGTTTCTCTCTGTTGCCTGGGAAAACAGCAACTTGCATGCAAAAGAGGCAGGATGAAGTAAAAATGAGATGTCAATGCGTGCAATAGGGCCCTTGCTACTCACTATCATGATTCTCCTCGAGCCATTCAAACTAAATGCTGAAAATTAGACACTTTTCATAACATCTAGAATCCCATTTCTTCATTGTCGCCATATTTTCCCAACTTTCACACTTTGCCCACATTATTCAGAGGGTGTGAAAATACAACCCACAGATATTTTAAATTCAATTCTTATAGCTGGCCTGCAGAACATTGATGGAAATGTTTAAAGATCACACCAATGTAAAGTTCACAATGTGTTCATGTTTCTCGTCCATACTGGGGCACTCTGTCAGGATATTGCAATGTAAAGACTGAAATGTAAAGTTTCATTACTTTTGCCCTGCATCCAAATTGACATTATTGAGTGCAAAAGTTCTGATTTTTTTTTTTTGCTTCACTGGTTGGTAACAATTTAATTCTTCTTGGTTAGTTCTTCTGCTTTATTTCCAATGAACCCTCAATTCACATCATGAGCTTTACTAGTTTTTACAGTCACTTCAAGTCCCCACAACCTCTGGGTCTATACTGAGGCTCAACACTAACTCGTAGCCCACATTCGCAATTTCTGCCAAGGTTGGTACATTATTCAGCGGTGAGTCACTGAGCTGGTATCAATTTTTAACTCCATAATTTGATATATGACAGAATCGATCCAGAGGCTCCTTAAAGTTCAGGGAACACATTGTCAAAATAAAAAAAAATCCAGTTTCGCTGTTCCAGTTTTAATCACTCCACAGTTAGCAGCAGTGTCTTCAATTATCTGCATCCCACTCTCTATAAATTCTTCCCCAGACCTGTCTCTCTTTCTTGAAGACAGTTTGTAAATCCTACAATTTTGACAAAGCTTTTGGCAATGAGTCTTCATGTCTCTCTTGATGGATTAGGGTAAGATTTTATTCATAAAACTCCTGTAAAACACTTTAGAAGGTTTCACTATGTGAAGTGCAATATATATGTAAGTTGTTGCAATGAACTTTAAACAGCAGACACAACTTCTTAATTTCTGAATGCAAAGGGAATATGCTAATACAGTTAACTTTTGTTATATTTATGTTGAAACAGAATTAAAGTCTTAAATCCATTGAGTTTTTTGAAGAAGTAACAAAGAGGATTGATGAAGGCAGCACGGTATATGTGATCGATATGGACTTCAGTAAGGTGTTCGACAAGGTTTCCCATGGAAGACTGATTAGCAAGGTTAGATCTCACGGAATACAGGGAGAACTAGCCATTTGGTTACTGAACTGCATCAAAGGTAGAAGACAGAGGGTGGTGGTGGAGGATTGTTTTTCAGACTGGAGTCATGTGACGAGTGGAGTGCCACAAGAATCGGTGCTGGGTCCTCTACTTTTCATCATTTATATAAATGATTTGGATGTGAGCATAAGAGGTATAGTTAGTAAGTTTGCAAATTACACCAAAATTGGAGATGTAGTGGACAGCGAAGAGGGTTACCTCAGATTACAACAAGATTTTGATCAGATGGGCCAATGGGCTGAGAAGTGGCAGATGGAGTTTAATTTAGATAAATGTGAGTTGCTGCATTTTGGGAAAGCAAATCTTAGCATGACTTATACACTTAATGGTAAGGTCCTAGAGAGTGTTGCTGAACAAAGAGACCTTGGAGTGCAGGTTCATATATCCTTGAAAGTGAAGTCACAGGTAGATAGGAAAGTGAAGAAGGCGTTTGGTATGCTTTCCTTTATTGGTCAGAGTATTGAGTACAGGAGTTGGGAGGTCATTTTGTGGCTGTACAGGACATTGGTTAGGCCACTGTTGGAATATTGTATGCAATTCTGGTCTCCTTCCTATCGGAAAGATGTTGTGAAACTTGAAAGGGTTCAGAAAAGATTTACAAGGATGTTGCCAGGGTTGGAGAATTTGAGCTATAGGGAGAGACTGAACAGGTGGGGCTATTTTCCCTGGAGGGTCAGAGGTTGAGGGGTGATCTTATATAGGTTTACAAAATTATGAGGGGCATGGATAGAACAAATAGACAAAGTCTTTTCTCTGGGATCGGGGAGTACAGAAATAGAGGGCATAGGTTTAGGGTGAGAGGGGAAAGATATAAAAGAGACCTAAGGGGCAACTTTTTCACACAGAGAGTGGTACGTGTATGGAATGAGCTGCCAGAGGATGTGGTGGAAGCTGGTACAATTGCAACATTTAAGAGGCATTTGGATGGGTATATGAATAGGAAGGGTTTGGAGGGATATGGGCCGGGTGCTGGCAGGTGGGACTAGATTGGGTTGGGATATCTGGTTGGCATGGACAGGTTGGACCAAAGGGTCTGTTTCCATGCTGTACATCTCTATGACTCTATGACTCTGTACTCTGTCTCGTTGTTCGGAGATCCAACCCAATATCTAGTGCATATATTCAAATCACAAATTACAAAAGACAAGCCCAAAATATACCCATTAGTAATATAATTATGTAATGTCAGATATTTCCATATAAAAATTTACTAATTTCCTCAATAGTAGTGAAGTTCAATACAAGTGACTGTCAGTTCGTGCAAAAGGAAGTAAATATATATACAGTAATGAAATATAATACTTCTTTTGTTAGATATTAGGCTTAGAACATTCTCAAATCTGTTTAAATCAAGTTGAAAACTGAAAACTCAAAGTACTAAAATTATGAAACAAAATTAGAAATGCTAGAAACTCAAAGCAAGTCCACAAGGTCTGCTGCTCCCACCAGGGCAACGAAATGACCCAAACATTTTCAGATTATCTCTTTTTGAGACCTGTCAACAGTGTCCTGGATTGTCTCCTGCTGGGATGCTGTTTGACCTGTAAATTCATGCCTCACATTTCACCTCAGTGTAATATATCCCTTCCTGGTGAGCCACTCTGTGGCTCTAATAGAGCCAGTCCAGCTCTTACAGTTGCAGTGACACTCTCCCCATCCCCGTCCAATAGCCATCCACTCAATTACCACCCTGCACTTTGCCATACCTCCATTGCTCTTACAGCTTTAGAAGTGTTCATGCAATCATCTCCCCTCACCCCAGCCAATAATAATGGTCATTAATAATGGTCTATCATTGACCAGTGACTGAATTAGATTCACCATGTAAATATTGTAGCTGCAAGAGCAGGTCAGAGGCTAGAAATACTGCAGCAAGTAACTTACCCCCTAACTCCCCAAAGCTTGTCCACCAGATACAAGATACTAAACAAGAGTCTAAAAGAACACTGTCCACTTGCTTAGATGACTGCTGCTCCCAGAACACTCGAAGCTTGAAGGCATTCAGGCCAAAGCAACCCAGTTATTTGGCATCATATCTACCAATATCCTACCACTGCTGATGCACAGTAGCAGCATATATACCATCTACAAGATATATTGCAGAAATTCTCCAAGGCTCCTTAGACACAACCTTCCAAACATATATCCACTACCATTCAGATGGAGAAGGACAGCAGATAAATAGGAACACCACCACTTGCAAATTCCCCTCCAAGTCACACATCACTCTGACTTAAACATATAATGTCTTCCCTTCATTGTTGCTGGCTCAATATCCTGGAACTCCCTCCCTAACAGCACTTCGGGCCAACCCACAGCATGTGGACTGCAGCAGTTCAAGAAGGCAGCTTGCTGCCATCTTCTCTAGGGCATCTAAGGATTGGCAATAAATGCTGGCCCAGCCATGGATGCCCACATCCATGGATGAATAAAAAAAACAATCACTTTGCTTTATACATTAACAGGTATGAAAGGGTTTCCCTGTTCTAGAGGACATTTTTCTAAGAAACCTCCCTGAGTACGTTGTATGAACTCATGCTTCAAGCTATCTTTGTCAATTTGATTTGTTTAATCTATATGAAGATTAAAATCTCTCTAAATTATTGCAGTACCTTTCTTACAAGCACCCATTTCTGATTTATATTTATTAATTTATATTCTGTCCTACAGTATATCCATTGTCAAGGTATATTTAAGGTATTCCCATAAGTCATTTATTTCTTTTACTATTTCTTATTTTCATCTGACTGATTCTACATTTTGATAAAACCAAAATACTCCGTGTGCTGGAAATCCTAAAAAAAAACAGAAAGTGCTGGGTAAACTCAGCAGGTCTGGCAGCATTAGTGGAGAGAAAAACAGAGTTATGACTCTTCTTTGGAACATTCCAAAAACGAATCATATTGGATTTGAAGCATTAATGCTGTTTCTCTCTTCACAGATGCTGTCAGACGTGCTGAGTTTATCCAGCACTTTCCGATTCTACATTTGATCCTCTGAAACAAGGTCACATCTCAATACTGTCCTGCACATATCCTTTATTAACAGAGCCACTCCACCTCATTTTCCTTTCTTCCTGTCCTTCCAAAATGTCAAATGTCCTTGAATATGCAAGAACCAGCATGATCTCTTTGCAACCCTGTATGAACACAAAGTATCTTCCTGGAAGAGAGAATCATATGCTTTTTTATTCCAGAGTCATTTCAGACTCTAAATGTCATTGTAAAATCAATGAATCCCTACAGTGTGGAAGCAGGTCATTCATCCCATCAGGTCCACACTGACCCTCCAAAGAGCATGTCACCCAGACAACCCCCTTGCCCTATCCCTGGAACCCAGCATTTCCCATGGCCAATCTATCTAACCTATACATCTTTGGACTGTGGGAAGAAATTGAAACACTCACAGGAAACTCATGCAGACATGGAGAATGTGCAAATTCAACACAGATAGACATCTGACGGTGAAATTGAACCCGGGACCCTGGCACTGTAAGGCAGCAGTGCTAACCACTGCGTCACAGCAGGGAAGAAGTTGTTCTTAAATCTCTTGGTATCTGTTTTCAAACATTTGTGTCTTCTGCCCAGTGGAAGAGGGTGTAAGAGAGTATAATCAGGGTGGAAGGGGTTTTTCCAGAGGCAGAGGTTGGCTTTCATGATGAGCGACTGTAAATTTATAAATGGAGTTAGACTGAATTTGTCCACACAGTCATGAGTGTACAAGGTGTATAATAAGGGGGTTGAGTACGCAGCCTTGCATGGCACCAGTGTTGAGGATTATTATGGAGGAGTTGTTGCTGTCTATCCTTACTGATTTTGGTCTGTGGGTCAGGAAGTCAAGGATCCAGTTGCAGAGAGGGGAGTGGAGTTCTAGGTCTCAGATTTGGTTCGAATTATGGTGCTAAAGGCAGAGCTAAAGTCAATAAATCAGAATCTGGCATAGGTGCCTTGGTTATTCAGATTTCCAGGGATGAGTGTATGGCCAGGGAAATGGTGTCTGCCATGGACCTCTTGTGATGGTAGGTGAATTGTAGTGGATCAAGACATTCTGGGAGGCTGTAGTTGATGTGTGCCATTAGTTAGTGGTTTTCTTGAAACACGTGGAAACCTCAGATCATAGTAAGGAGAGGTTAAAGCTGTCTGCAAATACTCCTAGCTGGTCAGTGCCGGATCTGAGTGCATGGCCATGGAATCCATCCGAGCCAGGGGCTTTCCATCGGTTCACCCTCAAGAAGGCCGATCTGATGTCTGCTGAAGTCACTCTGGGACAGGTGCACCTAAGGTGATATTACTTCACTTTTATTCAAAATGAGCATAGAATGCATTTAGCTCATCAGAGAGGGATATAAGCCACAGTTCTCTGTAAGATTTTACAGATTTTCCCCCACCTTTTTAAACTCCATTGAGTACAGACCCAGAGTCCTCAACCTTTTCTTTTATGACAAACTCTCCACCCTCAGGATCATTTTTGTAAACCTCCTCTGGATCCCTTCCAAAGCCATTACATATTCCCTTAGATAAGTGACCCAAAACTGCTCACAATATTCGAAATGAGGTCTGACCAGAGTATTGTACAGCCTCAACAGTACATCTCTGCTCTCGTATTCCAGCCGTCTTGAAAGGAATGACAAAATTGCATTTACCTTCCTAACTGTCAACTAAATCTGCATTTTAACCTTAAGAGAATACTGAACTAGGGCTCCCAAGTCCCTTTGTGTTTCAGATTTCTGAAGCCTTTCCCTGTGTTATGGCATTTCTAACATCCATCAAAACCAACACAGATCAACTCAGCACTACATCCATCCTGTGGTGAAGCTCCAGGCATTAGAGGATTGTCAGTGAAATCACACCCCTCAGATCCTGGGCAAGATCTGCAAAGGTAGACCTGCTACTAATTGGGACTGACGCCATCACAGTCTGCCAGGTTTTGTACATCAGTTATTTCTTATGTAGGTACTTTATAGGTAGCAGTTGGTAGGATGAAATTGTCATAAAGTAGCTAGTGAAACTTTCCTGAAACTTTCTCCAGTCATCAGTGTAATTTCTAGAACTGCAGAGCCATAACTTCACACAGGGTCTAAATTCAGCTGTCGCAGCTACTGCAATCATCTTTTTTTAAAAAATTGGCATGTCTTTATCTAATAAGGAATTATTTTCTCTAAATTGCAAGAAACTTGTTTAATGTGATGAACATGACAGATGAATTAATAAAAATGCCATGTTCTTATACTTCATCGGCATCCACTTCATAAAATTTAATTTAAATAATGTTTGCCTTTCATACATCATTCAAGCATAAATAAACAAATACACGAGTTGAAGATGGACAACAGGGTAATGTCTGTTTCCTAAAAAATTTGCTTATGGACTAATAAACTTCCCTTTGATTGCATGTGGTTAGTTCATGAATATACCATTGATGTGGGTACATAACAGAATTGGCAGAGATACTTCAATAACTTGCTGCCTGGAGCCATTTAGCGGCCATAACCTGAAACTACATCATGCCTGCTGACCTGGTAAACTGATGGAAAATGTTGACATAAGTGTCCTACTAATTCGTTGACAGAAAAATATAACTAAATATTCGTAGCAACTGGAAGTAAGGCTGATGGGCTGGACATGTGTGCCCTGCATAAGGTTTAATGAAATTGCACTTGCCTGGAGATATTGACATCTTTGATTCAACCCAACTATCCTTCCTGTTTTGTTTCATTATTTTGCCACAGACTGTGGGCATCTCTGACTTGGCTAGCATTTGTTGCTCATCCTTAGTTTTCCATGAGAATCTAGTGGTTAGCCACCTTCTTGAACTGCTGTAATCCATATCGAGCGGAGCATTCGAGGATTTTGACAGAGTAGTAGGAAAGGAACAGAAAGTCAGCGTGGTATGTAGCTTGGAGAAGAATGTACAAGTGACAGTGTTCCCATGCATCTGCTGCCCTCAGCCTTCTAAGTGATACAGATTGCGGATTTGGAAGGTACTGTTGAAGAAGCCATATTGAATTAATGCACTGCATCTTAAAAATGATGCACACTATACCATTACGCATCAGTGGTGGAGAATTTGAACATTTAAGGTGGTGAGTGGACTGCCAATCAAGTGAGCTGCATTGCTCTTGATGCTATCAAGCTCCTTGTGTATTGTTAGGCTGCACTCATCCAGGCAAGTAGAGGGTAATGGATCATATTCCAGAGTTGTGCCTTGTCAATGGTGGAACTATCTTTGGGCAATCAAGAGATGAATTACACTGTGCAGAATTTCCTGCTTTTAACCTGCTTTTCTATCCATATCATTGAAAGTATTCCTTCTATTTGGTTTCTGATTACCCCTGGGCATTTGATCATGAAACGTTCAGTGCTGGTAGTGCCATTGAATGTCATGGGAAGATGCTCAGATTCTCCCTTGTTAGAATGATCATTTCCAGGATTTATGAGGACCATATTACTTTCTTGTTGTTAGTGAGCCGAAGCCTGGATGTTGTGCAGGTCTTGCTGCATATAGACATCAACTGCATTCATATCTAGGAAGTCATAAATTAAACTGAACGTTGCGCAAACATTAGCAAAATCTCTTGCTCTGATCTTATAATGGAAGGAAATTCGTTGATGATGCAGCTGAAAATAGTTGGGCCTCGGACACTATGCTGAGGAACTCCTGTAGAGATGTCCTGGAGCTGAGATGATTGGGCACTAACAACTACAACCATCTTCCTTTTGTGCTCTGTATCATAGAATCCCGGCAGTGTGGAAGCAGGCCATTCAGCCCATTGAGTCCATATCACTGTTCTGAAGAGCATCCCTCCCAAAACCCACCCTCCAACCCTATCCTCGTAATTCTGCACATCCTTTGACTTTACAGGCAATTTACCATGACCTTAACAGGCAATCTACCTAACGTGCACATCTTTTGACTGTGGAGGGAAACTGGAGCACCCCAAGGAAACCCACTCAAGCATGGTGAAAATGTGCAAATCCTCATAAGCAGTCACCCAAGGCTGGAATTGAACCTGTGTTCCAGGTGCTGTGAGGCAATAGTGTTTAATCAATGAGGCACAGTGCCACCCAACCAGGAGAATTTTCCCCTGATTCACATAGACTTTAATATTGCAGAAACTGTGGTTTAGGAAATAATGTGCTGGGTTTGCTGAATGTGAGTCAACTGCAATTTTAAGAATAATTTTGCAATAGTAATATTTTCAAAATGTTTAAAACATTCTGCAATTTACTGCAAACAGCCCCAGTATCTCTCTAGCAATTGCTCAGTTATAGGCAGTTAGAGTAAAATGTAGAAATTCAACCACTATATTGATGTTGAACATTTTATATATATATATATATATATTAAATGTGGTAGAGACGGGTTACATAGAACAGAATTGAGAACAGATTCAATAGATGGAACTTGGTACATTCTCTCTGTACAAATTAACGCGAAAATTTGGGGTATCAGCCACCTAACATTTATTATGATTAAACTGCCTGCTGTGTTGTATGTTTCAATTACAAATTCAATCCATTTTTGGGCCCAATGATAAAATAGTCTAACTTTATTATAACCATGGTCACAGACATCCATTTTCCTAAAACAAATACTGGCAGTATTTATGTTGCTGCCTTTGCTATTGGCAATCTCTGAGCAAAAATCATGCTACATGTAACTGCAATATTATCACTGCATACAATTATTGCCAAGAGCAAAATCTAAGCCTATCTGTAAAGCTCACATATGTTACTACAGAGTTTCATAGATGGTTTCAGAATTCTTGTTTACATGCCCAACGGCATTCGAATAATCTGCAGTCACATGAATATAAAATATGTGTTGCCTACAGCATTTTGAAAGAAAAAAAATTCAGTCATCAATTTGTATTGTCAATAAGGGTTCCTGTTTGAATCATGTAATAGATGTTGGAAAGAAAATCTAATATTGTGGTGGACCTTTTGCCAAAAATCAAACCAATAAGGGCAAAATGCACGAATACAAATGTATTTTCTGAAAAGCAGAATGTGTTCGGGACATCTCATTACTTTCAATTGCCTTTCTTTTTGAAAGGCGTAGTTAACTACTTCTTTTAACCCTAAGCAGACCGTTTCAAAATCTACTTGTGACAGTTATAAAGTGTTTAAATTTCATAATTAATGCCACGTACGTGTTTAGTATGTTATTTTATTCAGACATGAATGAGGTTGTTGCTGGAATTTATTGTCCATCACAGCTTGTCACTTAGCCGTGTTCTTGAACTGCTGCAGTCTATTTAGCGTTCGTAACCTACAATGCTTTTCGGGAGGGGATTCCAGGAATTCAACATAGAAACAGTGAAGAACAGCAATATATTTTGAAATCAGAATGGTGAGTGGCTTGCAAGGAAATTTGAATGTATTGGATGTAAGTTTGCTCGCTGAGTTGGAAGGTTCATTTCCAGACTTTACGTTGCCCTACTAGGTAACATCTTCAGTGGGCCTCAGACAAAGCAATGCTGAAAATTCCTGCTTTCTATTTATATGTTTGGATTTCTTTGGGTTGGTGATGTCATTTCCTGTGGTGATGTTATTTCCTGTGGTGAAGTCACTTCCTGTTCCTTTTCTCAGGGGGTGGTAGATGGGGTCTAACTCGATGTGTTTGTTGATAGAGTTCCAGTTGGAATGCCATACTTCTAGGAATTCTTGTGCATGTCTTTGTTTGGCTTGTCCTAGGATTGATGTGTTGTCCCAGTCGAAGTGGTGTCCTTGCTCATCCGTATGTGAGGATACTAGTGAGACGGGATCATGTCTTTTTGTGGCTAGTTGGTATTCATGTATCCTGGTGGTTAGTTTTCTGCCTGTTTGTCCAATATAGTGTTTGTTACAGTCCTTGTATGGTATTTTGTAAATGACATTAGTTTTGCTCATTGTCTGTATAGGGTCTGTATTCTCTATTTGATTCTCATGGACTCCAGTGTTGCTAGAATTCTGCTGCTACATTCAGCTAAAGACAGTTACTCTCATCAGACTCCTTTTCCCCATATTTCAACCAAGGTTGTAATGAGATCAAGAGCAGAGTGATCCTGGCAGAGCCCAACCTGAGTGCCTATCAGCAGGTTATTGCTAAGCATGTGCCACTTTGTGATACTGTTGATGACCACTTCCAACAGCTTACTCATGATCAAAAAATAGACGGATGACGCAGTTGAAGGCAATGTTGCATTTGTATTGTTTTCTACAAAGAAGGCAAACCTAAGCAATTTTACACAGTCAGGCAGATGCTCGTATTCAGGAAGAACTTTGCAACGGATGCAGCAAGGTCTGGAGCACATGTCTCCAGGACTTTTATGGAATGTCAGGGCCCATAGCCTTTGCAGCACCCAGGGCTTTCAGCTATTACAGGGAGTGAATTGAATTGGCTGAAGACAAGCACCTATCTCCATGGCTAACACTATTGTAAACTCTTGTTGCTGATGAATGAACATCAATAATAGATTATTGATTGGTGCACCACTGTGACTGGAGAGACCTCCAACACTCAAAGGATCCAGTGAATTGACCTTATTCCACTTAATAACATGAGTCATTTCACCTAACCCTTGAGCCCATCACAATTCTGTTTACTTTAGCTGATTCTTTCAGACAAGAACTATTCCCTAAACAAAGCAAAACCTTTACAATTAGTGTTACAGCAGATGCCAACTGCTTGAAAGAGTGTAAGGGCTGCAGAAAATGATTCCACTGAGGATTTGCATTTCTGAACTGTTTTACTAAAATGGCACTGCAAATTAACAAATGTCATTCAGATTCCAGCCATTGGAAACAGTGTGAATTCAAAGCACAAAATACAATTAAAATTAAAATGGAGGCTATCGTGGTATCATTGATTTTAGTTTGGGTAGAGAAGTCTTACAATCGGTGTAAGGAAGAGTCTTAAAAATAGCATATGGTATATTAGATTTTCAGACAGTGCACAATATTATATATTAAAAAAAATCAAATGAAACATATTACTGAATTGAATTGAATGGAATTGAATTTATTGTCATTTGTACCGAGGCACAGTGAAAAGCTTTGTTATGCGAGCAATACAGGCAGATCATATAATTAAATAGCATAGATAGGTAAACAGAAGCAAAAACCAAAACACAGGCACAGGCAAATGCTAAGAATTTGTGAGTCCATTCAGTATTCTAACAACAGTATGATAGAAACTGTTTCAAAACTGGCTGGTTCAGGCTTCTGTACCTTCTCCCTGATGGCAGAGGTTGTAGTAAAGCATTGCCAGGATGGGATGGATCTTTGAGAATGCTGGCAGCCTATCCTTGACAGCGGGCCTGGTAGATGGATTCCAAAGATGGGAGGTTGGCCTTTGTGGTTTGGATCAATAAAGAACTAACCCATTTAGGGGAACATACATCAAGAAAGATCACAAGATCATAAGGAATAGAGGGAATAGGACTAGACCATGTGGCCCCTTGGGTTCATTCATTCATTTAGTAAATTCATGGGTTGATCCTTGAACCCATTTCCACTTTCCTGCCCAATCCTCATGTTGCTTCATTTCCTTAATAACCCAAAAACTATTGAACTTTGCCTTAAATATGCTCAAAGACTGAAGACTGGATTTTTGTGTGGAGTCACTGAGATTCTGTGGGCTTTCAAAAATGATAGGCAGCTTTTTTATTCAGAAGTCCCACTGAATTTGCAACTGATCCCATTTTCACCAGCAGCGGAAAGTGAGGTCGGTCTTGATTCTCACACAAGAGAGACCTAAGCTCAGCACTGCCATTTATTCAGTGCTGAGCCCAAGAGGATAAAGACTCTTTCAGTAGGAGATGAACTATTTATATACAACTTGTAACAAGGTTAGCAAAATGCACTTTTTGATTAGGCATAAGGAATATCATTAACAAAGATGGGGGAGATAGGTTGGTGAGGCACTCAGTATGATGACTCATTGCAATAACAACTGTCTAACCCTGTTCATTACTGTTGCACTGACACTACAGGATTCACACAGGTAGAGATCAGAGAATTCAAAATGCAATCAATCACCCACAGTGCTGATGCTTAGAGCAAATCCTGTTATTCTTGGGGTTTGGAGGTGGATGGCTGGGGGTATGAGACTATTTTACTCAAGTTAAGATTGAGCCTGTCATCAATTTAGCAACAACAACCACAATATTAAAACGGGAAAAGCAAAACTCAAGATAAACAGAACAATATTTTTCTCATTTGCCGATCAAACTGGAAAAAAGATTGGCATTAATATAGTACCTTTCACAACCTCAAACCTTGACAGCCAATGGTCTATTTTGATGTATATCATTGCTGTTGTGTAGTGAACACAGCACAGTAAGAGTCCACAGACAGTGGTATGACAATGAGCAGTGATTCCTCATTTTAATGATATTGTTGGATAGGAAATCACTTGCGAGCAGATCCAGAATAATACCTCCTCTCCTCTTCAACATAATGCCACGGAAACTTTAACATCTGCCGAGAGAACAGACAGACCTCATCTGAAAGAAGGCGTCTCTGACAGTGCAGCCTTCCCTCAGTGCTGCACTTGGAGTGTCAATTTAGATCTTAAGGTCAGATTTCTGGAGTGGGCCATGACTCGCAGCTATAAGTGTGCACAGATGTCACAAAATATTACAAATTGACATTAAGCTGATTCCACCATGTTGTGAAGTGAAAACAGGTGAACCATTTTTGTTAAGTTAAAAAATTGGTAATGAATTTAAAATAATCTAATTTGTACTAGATCTTTGCTTCCATCTCCAGGTGTTATCTCACGTATTCATATTTTCAAATCACATATTTGCTGAGTTTTTGAATAAACTTTGATTGTAGGGTCAGGTTTGAAGCATTCACAGTTTAAAAACTCTAAATACCCTGTTTCAATTTTATCAACTTGGCATACAAAAATCAGACCATTCACCCCCTCTCTTTCTAAGGTTCTAAAATTGAATGGCTGTGTCTTGCCTGGGAATATCAGACAAGCCACTTAGGATAGGGTCTTCTAATTTGGTCAATGTTCAAACAAAAAATGACTGCAAGTGAAATAGCTGAGGGGATTGAGAAGGTGGAAGTGAAGGACTTTCAACGTTTGCAATTGTCCAATAGATTCAAAATGCGAACAGCCTGTCAGGAGAAAAGCAGGGTCTGCTGAGTAAATAAGCCCACTCACTATGGCATCATGGGACAGGAAGCCTTACAAGAGAGTGAAGTTTATGTGAATGCAATAGATGTTGGAGATGGTGTAGGCAGAAGTGTAGACATAATTCTCTGCAGCCAAGAGGGAGAATCCAGAAAGCTGTGTTGCCTATCCTGTGCTAGGGCTGAAAATGTGTTGCTGGAAAAGCGCAGCAGGTCAGACAGCCTCCAAGGAGCAGGAGAATCGACGTTTCGAACATGAGCCCTTCTTCAGGAATGATTCAGCAACACATTTTCAGCTCTGATCTCCAGCATCTGCAGTCCTCACTTTCTCCTATCCTGTGCTAGGCTTTGGTAAACCTACTCTGGGATAGAAATGAACTTGCAGTGGAGGGCAGAGGATCCAGTCAACATAGGTAACTGCATTGATAGAATTAAGGAAGACGTTCTTCTTGGAGTTGAGCATCTGTAGGTAATAATATTTTATGAAGCATGAGCAAATTGGTGAAGGGTGAAAAAGATTAGTAAATTAAGTGTGTGATTCAATGATTGGTGTCATGATACGTATCAATAGAGAAAGAGTTTTAATTCATAAAGCAGCGTCACCATTGTGGGGGAAAGTGGGAATTGTATCATTTTGACAACTATCAGCTAACCTGTCTAGGATTAGTGTTCTAGTAAATTGCATAACAGGAGAGCAGAGTGGGCTTTAACCTAAATAGTGAGTGTAATATTGATTGTAAAAACACGATAAAGAGAAAAGACAAGACAAGAGAGCAATGGTAGGAATAGAGGAAATTATATGTGGAGCATGGCAAATAGAGACAGCATTGAAACTTAAAAGTGCACCCAGAAGATAAGGCAAGAATTTATAAAAATAGTGAGAAGACAGGTCTAAATGCTTTATATCTGAATGTACAGAGTGTGCATAAAAAAACAGAAGAATTCACAGTTCAGTTACAATAAATATGTTTGATTTAATCACCATTACAGACACATTGGTGCATGAGGACAAAGGAAATCATCGGAATAGTCAAAGGTACATAATATTTCAGAAGGCAGAAAGGTATGGGAAGTTGTTTGTGGGTGGTACAGGTTAGATCTCTTAATTAAGACTGACATTAGTCCAATAGAGAAATAATAATCCAATAATATTAGTTCTAAAGATAAAGAAGTAGAATCAGTTTCAGTAGAAATAAGAAATAGTCAAGGTATGGGGTGATTTGAGAGAGTTATTTATAGGTCTCCTAACAGTACCACACTCTACAACTGGATATACAGGAAGAAGTCATTGGCTTGTAAGAAAGATACAGTGATAATCATTAAGCTCCATGCTCTTTTCAGATGATATAAATCTTTTATCTTTTACTCAAGATTTCTGTGGAAAGAATGACTTGTGTTTCACAACTTTTTTTTTAATGTTTGACTTTGTTCTGGTTAAAGAAAAGTGCTCTTTAAGGTGCAGTGATAGTGCTCTTAATTTAGTACTGTCCCTACTTTATCATGAGTGTTTAGAGATCTATAAACCACTCCCACTACTGTTTTCTGTACCCTTTTGCTCCTTTGTTTCACCAGACTGATTCCACATCTAGATTTCCTCTGTCAGTATCTTTCTTTACTATTGTACTGATTTCATCTTTCACTAACAATGCCACTCCATCTCTTTTTTTGCCTGTCCTTCCTTAAGTGTGAAAATCTTTGGATGTTCAGTTCCCAGCCTTAGTCACCCCAAAGCCATGTTTCTGTAATCACAATCATATCATTTCTGTTTATAACTACTTACACTGTTCATATAACTTTTGTAAATGGTCTGTGCATTCAGATACAGTCCTTTTAGACTTACATATATCCTACATATTTTTGACATATATACATTTTTTGTACAACCCTATTTTCTGTTAGTCCTTGTTTTCCCTGCTTTCCACTTTTGCTTTCTATGTTTCTAGCTTTCATTTCCATCATTATATCGCATATTCTTGTTTCCCACTCAGGGAGGTAGATGTGTGGACCCAGGTGATTGCATTTAAGGAGACTCAGCCCCTGCATTGTCCAACAAAGACAAGGTTCTTGTGGATAAGAATGGGGATGACAGGCAGGATCAGTAAGGTAACCACAGGTGCATAGGGCCATTCAAGTGAGGAATGGAAATATGAATGTAGTGATGGTAGAGGGCAGCATGATTAGGGAGATAGATATTGTTTTGGGGAGAGTGGGTCCCAAAGGCAATGTTGCCTGCCTAGTGCCAGGTTTAAGGACATTGCTTGTGGCTGAGAGATACTTTCGAGTGAGAGGGGAAAGATCTGGTTATTGTCATCCATGTTGGTATGAATGACATTAATAGATCTAGAAAGGAGGTTCTGCAGAAAGATTTTGAACAGTTAGGACCTTAGTTAGAAAGCAGAACCTCCAAAGTAATAATTTTGGATTATTACCTGAGCCACCAGTAAACTTGCTTTGGATAAATAAAGTTAAGTATTAAATGTGTGGCTAAAAGATTGATGTGGGTGGAATGATTTTCAGTTCATGGGTAGAAAGGAACAAACAAAATGTGAAATTGCTGTAGAAATTCAGCATGTCAGGCAGCATCTGTGGAGATCAAACAGAATTGATGTTTCAAGTCCAGTGACTCTTCTTCTGAACAGTTCCAATCATTAAGGGAATCCAGGGTTTTGGGTTTCATGCAGGAAAGTGAAGTTAAGAATTATTAGATCAGCCATGATTTCATTGACCGGCAGAGCAGACTTGTATGGTCTTCATCTGCTCCTGTGTCTTATTTACATGGTATTGCATTTCATATCGTGCAAATGCTGAACATGGAGCAAAATTCTAAATTCTCCTTTCATTCTTTTGAGAATAAACTTTTTGCTTACAACTTTATGACTTACCAGCAACCAGTAGAAAGAATAATTCAGCATTGATTATCTCAAAGCTTTAGAAAACTTTTATTTTAACTTTCTTTATTCCAATTTTTAAAATTCCAATGTTTCTTCAGAACCATTAACTATCAATTTGGCACTATTCCAGTGAAGCTCATGCAAAACAATAGATTTTTACAAACTTATGTTCCCTGGACAGAGCTTCATATATACGTGCACACTTGGGAACTTGGACAGCCATAGCTATTTATGTTCCATGTTTGAAAGTATGGTTCATGATATGATTTATCATAATCATGTGATCTCTATTATTACTTTCAGTTTAGAAAGAGAAACCATTAAAGCCGAAGCAAAGATCAGTTTATACTAACATTCCAACATAAGTCTTTTATTCAAGTCACTTTCAGTTGCTTCTTTACAAATAAAATCTACAATTTGATTTGGCAGATTAGCTCAAACAATCATATTCCTTTGAATAAAATGAACTTTGAATTATGTATGTTATGTGTTTTGTATTATTTTACTTTAGTCTTTTTTTTGTATTTATTTCCCTGTTTCAATTTTCTCTCATACTAAACCATAACCCCTGATATTCTAAAGAATAATCCCACTTAGCCACATACATAAATACATTATGAATGTGTCATAGGATCAAATGCAGAACTTCCTTCAGTTCACTTTGGCTGTTGAGTTTATTGTCTTATCTTGTTTTTAGAAGACTGCAGGCTAAGACTATTTCTGACTAGGGTTTCAATTACCAAAGGAATGCATGGAATGATCAGAAAATAAGAGAATAGGCACCATAACACAAAATATAAGGTTATCTATCTTCTTGTCATTGGAGTTCATGGCCAGTTTAGCTCTTAATATAGTCTCAATCACACACATTAATTTCATATGGCTCTCAAAGGTGAACAGGGCACATAATTTGCACAGAATAAATTAAGGTACTATGTGCATATTCACTCCTTTCTCATTTCTACCTGAGTGTATTTTTTTATTAATACAGTACTTTCCTCATGTAAAAGACAATCAATCAGCATGCTAATGTTGTTTCACAGAGTTTTAACAAGATTAAACCCATTTGGACTGACAAGCAGAGGGAAGAGTTCAGAAGATTCATTGCTTTAATGTAGTGTTAAATGTGCTGGTAAGATTCTCCAGGTTGAGCCCAAATGCTAAATGTCATTATACTTGCTGTCTACTGTTCTACTGTCCTGAATGCATCTTACTTGTGCTGGCCAGGTTAACTGGTTGCACATGATTTCAAGCAACCTTATACAATTTTGTGCAGAAACCTAAAGCTGAGAGTTGGGGTACTCTGAAATCCTGAGGAAGCAGGAGCATCCACCCTGTGCAGCCAGTATTGCTGAGATCAGACTAGCAATACATATTTACTTTCATATCAGCTGTCAATCTGAGGAGCTTGATTCACAACCACAGCACTGCCATATGTAATGGTGTCAGGCTCCATAATTAATTTAAGGGCTTAAGATTGACTTATATTGTCCGTTTGAGTTAGCATTATTCAACTTTACTTTGATCTTTTATTGCATTTAGTTCTGACAATGATTCTTATTTTTATTAATATATTGTTGACAGGCTGAGAAAAATGCCATATTTAGTAATGACCCTTGAATTCGTCTGGATTGGCTACGCTAGCCATTTTTGATTTTCTTTGAATAAAAACTCAGTGAGATATTGAGTCAATGAGCTTTCCTGCCCACCATATTGGGGACATGATAGACTGAGCAGCTCCTGACAGGGCAATGTGTGAACTAATTTCTAGGCCTTAAACTATGTCAGTGGGTGTGAAAAAAGATAAGTCAAGGACTTGGGATTTGCTTTTTTTTCTGCAGTACCTGCTTTCCCAAAATTAGCTCTCACACCTGTTATTAGCTTGGCAACAGTTTGAGATCACCACTCTGAGATAAGAATACTGCTACAAGCTAGAAAATCGCCCGTATAATGAGTCAGTTATGATTTCAGCATCTGGACCTTCCATTTGCTACATTTAGCACAGCCACAACAAGTAAATAAAACCTCTCTGCTGGGAATTTTCTCTGATCATGACTGCAACTTTGAGGGAAAAGGTAAGAAATCTCAATTATTTTGCCATTTATCTGAGGTGTCTTTTTCTCTCATGCTGAAGTTGCCATTGACTGGGAGAAAGAACACTCTGCAATCTGCTGGCAAACATGCCCCATGGTTTCAGAATGACGATATTTCAGATGCAAATGTTCAATATGTTAATATGCCATTTCTTTGTTAAATCTTGACATTAAAATAGCGGACAATGTTTTTAAAATGGTGAAGCATATAGCATGACTGAACTCAAAGAAGAAATGCACAACAAATTACTGAATGATGAAATGTGGGAATTTTCCAAAGAAGGAAAACATTGATGGCAATAAAGGTTCACCTGACTATACCTTTCAGCTCTTTGATGTCCATTAACTCTTCTTTTTGGCATCAAATTGTGGCTGAACCAAAACTAGCTATTGATCAGCATCATATACCAGAAGCCATCCTGTTCCTTCCTTTATGTTCCAATCAAACCGGATCGTGAAACTGACTTCACAGCAAATCAGCTGATTGGTATGTGTGCTGCTGACAAACACCAAGCAGCCTAACCTGCAGACAGAGTGGCTGTAAGGACCAAATCATCAAAAGGAACTGAAGAAAAGGCAAAAATTCTACGTTAGGAAGTAATAGCAAGAGTAAGCTACAGCAGATGAACAGTGGTGCAATGCATCTTCAAATTTTAATTTCTACAATCTTCCTGTACTCTGTTACGGCCATACTTGTTACCTCATCTTGCCTTTGATCAAAGGATCCCTCTGCCCACCTCTCTACCAGAGGTGACAAGCTGCCTACATGGTTTCAGCTGCTGTGCACATTACATTGTAGCATTATCACCAGTTGTTGGCTTCATCCCAGCGGTGCTGGTATAACGTCCATCAAATGGCCTCTAAAGACCTCAACTAGAAGCAGAGTGAAAGGTCCCCCAACCATGGGCATTCCCACTCAGAACTTAATTCTAGAATGCCACTATCCCATGTAACTACATGTCTTACTCACCTCTAAGCCTGACACCTGTAGGATTCTAGCCCATGCCTCTGCAGCCTCACCTTCAACTCCTCAACTTTCTGATATTGCAGCTCATGTTTAAAAGCACTCACTAAATTTATCTTGAGTGCTACTTGAAGTCGTATTGTTGAGGATTGACTTAATTTATAATATATCATTGTAAAATATGTAGAAATTGATAGCATTAGGGGGAGATTTGAATGATCAACCTAAAAGGATTACATAACAAGTTTTAAAATTCTTACTGTAGCAAACAAACTAAAATTGTCATTGAGGTAAAAACAATGACTGCAGATGCTGGAAACCAGATTCTGGATCAGTGGTGCTGGAAGAGCACAGCAATTCAGGCAGCATCCGAGGACAGGATTTTGCCTGTCCTCGGATGCTGCCTGAATTGCTGTGCTCTTCCAGCACCACTGATCCAGAATAAAATTGTCATTGACCAAACAGAAATAAGTATGTAACTAATACTCTAAACTATGGAAGAGATAATCCGTCTTAGCATTTTAAGACACTTGAAAACTCACTAACATTACAATGTAGGGCGGTGACCTCTGCGTTGGTGTTTGGAGTTTAAGAACAAGTGATGAAACATTTTTGGGAATAGTGGTATTTCCTCTTAATCTAAGTGGTTGTGGGAACCAAGTCATCAAAAAGAACTGAAGAAAAGGCAAAAGATCAATGTTACGATGTAATAGCAAAAGTGAGCTACAACAGATGAATCACAATGCAATGCATCTCCAAGTTGTCAGTGAGGGTGCATGAGAAACTGAGTTGGACAGTTACTTGAAAAACATGAAGAAAGGGAAGGTGACTAACACCCTACAGTGCATGGTCCCTTTCCTTGTGATTTTGAATGTGCAAGTTAATGTTGTTTATTACAGCGTCTCTATTAAGGTGAGAGTTTGTAATGTAGCTGCATCCTTCTTCCAGACTCCCTCCTAATGTGTACAACTGTGCTTTGCAAGAAGATCTCTGAGAAAGGTTTTTGTAAATGTGTGAGATGGTTCATGTTAGTGTGCATGCTGAGAGGAAGAAGCAGCAAGTGTGCATAATATAGGTGAAGTTGCTGGGTGAAAGATCATGTATACAGTGTGAAGCAGTGAAGAAAGTGAGAATTAGTTCGAATTCAAACAAAATAAAAGCAAAATGCTGTTTGTGCCATTTTTGAAAGCAGATGAGCATGTGAATATAAGTAGAACAAGATATCATGCAATTTGTTATTTTGTTTATCCAGACATTAGCATTGTGGAATCTTCCTTACTCACCACAAAGTCTGATCCATTAACTTTCTGGCTCCCATAAGTTATATCCATCAAGGCTTTAAAATTCATTATATTTTGTAAACTGTTGCTCATGTGTAATGTAAAGAAACTTTGCAACTCCTAGAAGATCATATTTATTTTCTTATAAAATATACCTGCAGGAATGGAACTCCTGGGATTTTTAAAAAATGTGACCAACTTACCATGATAATGGTCTAATCATCACTCACTCATCAGGAATTGATTAACTTCATGACCTACTTTATTTAAGACAGTAAAACACCTTTTAAGTCATAAAACAGATCAGAGCAAAGGTGCACATACCACACAGCTTATATACATAAAGGGCAACTTGGGCCTTCATGATTACAGCTGCAGGATTTTGACACAGGAAAGGCAAACATTTCCAGTTCAGATAGCTGTCGCAGTATTCTCATATGCTGTGGCCTTTCCTTCCAAGTAGTAAAAGTCACATTCCGGAAGTTGCTGTGGACAATGGCTTGAGGAGTTGCTGCAGTAAGAATTTTAAAACTTGTTATGTAATCCTTTTATGTTGATCATTCAAATCTCCCCCTAATGTAGATGGTGCAGCCATGTTGCACCAATAGTAAAGTGAGTGAATGTCTAATGTGGCATCTAGGGTGCAAATGGAATGTGCTGCTATAATTAATTTAAACAGGAAATGCTGGAAAGGGAAACAGAGTTAACATTATGAGTCCAAAGATACTTTCCAAGAACATAATAAGCTGCAATGTTTTGGATGTTGGAGCTTGTTGAATGTTGTTAGAGCTACATTCATGTTGCTAAATGGACAATTCAGCATAACGGTGATACATGGCTCATGGGTGATAGATGGAGTAAACAACGATTCATAGATGCAAACAAGCCAATCAAAAGTGACGCTACTAGCTGTCTCCTTTCAGAAACCAACTCCACACTAAAGTTGGAATGACACAAAAGCAGGCAGTGTTGGATATATCAGGATATTACAATTGACATCTATTGGAATCAGACACTCCCTTCTACACATTTTAAACAAATTTGTCATTGAAATTATATTGCAAGAAGTTACAAGTATTGTGTGCATATGATGGAGAATCACATTATCATTCAGGAAAGAGCATTCCTGCAAGTACAACTGTAATCCCTCATTGGTGACACTGAAGTATGACAGTTCTTCATAAGTGTAAAAGACCCATAACTCAGGAATGCCACAGGTTTGAGTTATTACATAATGGAAAACCTTGAATTCCTTGGTGAGAAATGTTGTTTGTTCTATAGGTGTACAGTTTTTTTTCTCACTCAGCTTTTAAATCAAATATCCTTAAACCAGACAAATCTTCGAGTCCCTAAAATTAAATGTGGCTTGCCCAGAATTTAGAATGGCTGATCATAGCCTAGATCATGGAGGGATGCTATATTCGGCCATTGCACTTTTAATTATGAAAGAAAGCATTTAGGATTGCCACTTTTCACTGTCTACTTAGTTAAACCTACATGTCGTGTTAATTCGTAAATACATTGCAAGGACAAAATCAAGCTCAGATGTGATGTCCTAGCTTCTGTTACTGATCACCTAGTCATATGTGAAGAAAACCACTTGAGAGAAATACTGATACTACCATTGGAGATGTACTGTAGGAAAGAGGTAACATTCCCTGGAAATGTAAGTCAAAGATGAGCAGAAAAGGACGAAGTCCACAATAAGCATTAAGTTTTAGTATAGCAAAGCTGAAAACAAAAATAAAGATCAAAACAAAATTCCAGTCCCCCCGGCTGAAAGAGATTCTCATTTAAGCATGTTGGTAACTGGAGGAATTCGATTATTGGTGCTTTACTTGCAAGTCATAAAAAATGACAAATGCTAACTCGTGAAGCAGGTATGCTTGCAGTGAAATTTATTTTATTGTTACCAAGAGGGTCATGTTTTGCCAACTTGTACTGGGGAGCCATACAATGAATCTGCAAGGCACTGACTGGAGATTGAACAACACTGGGTTTTGGGCTTGTGGGACATAGAACTGAGAGGCATTTCTGGAGTATTGAACTCTTTACTGATAGAAGATAAATAGCCTTTTGATATTTACATGATGCATTGTCTTTTTCATGCTAGATATGCTGTACCTAAATAAAAAGGCACCACAATTCACTCGTATGAATTTCTCTTACTGCCTACAGCAGCCATGGGGTATCTTGACTGGTGGCAAATAAACTTTTAAGAAGCTCTTTCTTTATTCAAGTACATTGTAAACAAATTACCGTGAGTTGGAGTGCTAGAAACAGTACAGTATGTATTATCTAGCAGTTCAAATATAAACACAAAAGCTCACTTCAACCAGAAAGTGCTGTAAAATAAAGCAGACAACAGTGTGGAAAGAGAAGATAAATATAACCCTTTGTCTAATTTGTACAGGACTGCTGTGCATCAAACTGTCAAACATTTCTTTGTTGTTCATTAAGGAAGTTAATGGTCCAGTTCACAATAAAATATCAGTATTTGGTGTAGTAAATCAAATGGCAAAGGTATTTAAGTAAAGTATAAAATACATAGATTATCATGAAATTCTGGAAGAAATCATATCAACAATTGCACATGATAAAATGACAATGTGGGCTTATGTAAAATTGAAAAATACCACCCCTGTCCAGCCAAGACATTTCAGGGTTCATTTAATTTTCACTATGTTGTGTAGGTAACGAACATTGACTATGAAGGGATTATTGAGATTTTAAAGAGCTAATGGCATTGACAAAACAAAATCAAGATGTATTTTTTGCTTTGTGCATCTTGACAATTCGTTTATTATCTCCAGGCAGCATGGTATATTCGGTGTTGGCGCAAATAAGCCCATCAAAACTATAACAGACCTTTAGCCCCTCAAGACTGATTTCTCATTCAATAAGATCATGGGTTACCAATTACCTAACTGCCTAAAACTGTCTTTCTTCCATATCCCTTTGGTTAACAAAAATCTATTAATCTCCAATTTAAAGTTAACAATGATATAACATGAATTACAATTTGAAAAAGAGAGTTCTGAACAACATCATCCTGTTGTCTAGAAGTGCCCCGAATTTCACACTTGAGACTTTAATTTTTAGATAACTTCCCCCTCATTAGAGGGAATGGTTTCACTCTATCCAGCCTATCTGATCGCCAAATATCTTGACAACATCAAACAAATCACCGCCTAGATAAATGCATTCTGGGGAACACATGCCTACTTTGGGTAATTTCTCCATGTCATTTGGCTCTTGCGGATGAATTTTCATTCCAGGGTGGTATATTTCTGGGTACTGACTCTGCACCACAGTAATGACACAATTTCCAAAGTGCCAGTCACTAATTAGTCACAGAGTGAGTTTGACACCCAATTAGGCATAGTCCACACAGGATGCGGGTAATCTCAAGGGTGAACAATGTGAAGGGTAAATGGCATCTATGGCTTGTTTTGCCTTTACTTTTGGAAATTAATGAGTAAGGGAGAGCAGGGGGGCTGGCAGTAATTTGGACAGCATGACTTGGTGACTGAAGCATTGAAGTTTCACTCATGCCTTCTCTGAGGTGCTGATCAAAGTTATAGTGGAACCGTAAGAGCACTTGACCTCCATCTTGAAGAAGGACTACAAAGAAGCCAAGCCAGCACACCTGGTTACAGGTGGTTGTGAAAGTTAACACCCTTAATTTTCTCAAGAATACAATACATTCATGGTACGAAGCCTCATAACTTGAGCAACAGCAATTCTGAACCACTGCAATAAGCAACTGACTTTAAACTTGCCATTGATATAAAGTCTTCACTCGTCAGTCATGAACATTAATGGTTTCATACTGGGTTTCTGACAGCTACATTCAATATGCCCCAGATCCTTGATGTTCCTTGTGCTGACCATTTGCAAACTATGAACTGCTGCTGCCCATAATGAGCTCTACAATAGGTTCAAGAAGCAATTCATTGGAGTAATGCAGGTTGCCAGCTCCTCCCTCCCAAAAATCTAATTGTATCATGAAAGCCTCTGGAAGCACTGATGAATTCCTAGCATGCAATATTCTGGGCCTACCTGCACTTAGATACCCTCACCCCCAGTTTTGCAAACACCCTGTATCGGTGATTGAATATTCAGCCCTTGAAGTTCAGAGACAATTCTGGTAAATCCACATGCACTCCCTCCAGGAACATTATATTCTTTATGTGTGGTGTCCAGAACTGCTCATGGTGCTACAGATGCCATCTTATCAGAGCTTAGTCGAGCATAGCATCTATTCCTTTTCATTCTAATTTCTAGATGTAAAGGTCTTTTGCCATTTTGATTATTTACCAAAAATGAAGAAACATACCAATTTAAAGACACAACTCAGTACTTTTATTGAAACTGACAGAGAATTCTTCCTTGCAGGATAAAGTCAATATTTTCATTTGCACAGTACACACCCTGTTACTAATACCAAAAATCTATGTGGGGAATATGGTGATCTGCTAGCTGTAGTACTGGATGTGCAGCTTAGCTGAATGAGTTCATATCCCTCTCCGGCAATAAATCAGACAATTTGTGGACTTGAATCAGAAAAATAACCATGAAAACTGACAAGATTGTTGTAAAATGTCCAGTGGTTCACTAGTGTCCTTCAGGAAATGTTTCATGATTGATTCTTAATACCTTCTGAAGCAAACCACTCAGCTTTATAAGAAAAGGTCACCATCACTTTATCAGGGCAACTTGTGGTGGTCATTACCCATGTTAAAATCAAGGCTTGAGAAAAGGGAGCAAAACATTGCAGAATTTTATAGGAGTGAACACTCTACATGACAATATTTAAGTAACAAATAGCAAAGGGAAAATTCACGAGTCTTTGTACTTTATTAAATATTGAGTTTAAGTACAATCTAGTTTTCTACAGATGTGGAATGTTAATAAATGACCCAAACCTGAATCTGAATTTGAACTGTCAGAGTACATAACAGGTTCACTTGAAAAACCTGGGACCAAAAATTGACTGAGTTCTTCAAAGCCTTGTGATTCTTGCAAATCTTAACATCTACAGAACTAAGTGGTGGAACAATGGTATGATGCCTCACTGATAGCATCATAAACTAGCAGCATCACTGTATTGTGATAATTATAAAATAGAAGAGCATTTGGCCCTCTTAAGTTTTATTTAATATTGTAGAATTAGGCCATTTGGCCCCAGTGAGTCCACACCTACCTTTATAAGAGCATCCCACCTGGATCCACCCACTCCCTACCCTATCATTGTATTTCCCATTGCTAAAACATTTAGCCTAGACAATTTAGCATTGCATTTCCACCGAACTTGCACATCACTGGACTGTGAAAGGGAGCAAACCCACACAGACGCAGGGAGAATGCAAATTCCACACAGACGGTCACCTGAGGGTGGAATTAAATCCAGATCCCTGGTACTGTGAGGTGGCAACGCAAGCACTGAGCTACTGTGCCACCCTTATTTGTTGTTATACATATATGCTGACGGGTTGCATATCAAATAAGATTGAGACAGATTGTCAAAGAAAATGAGGTTGGAGGAAGAAAAGTAGTCAGTTTCCTGAGAAGATCATTGAACTAATGAGATACAGCTCCTTTTGAAGATATAAACTTTTCAAAAACTTCAATGTCAGCTTCATGAGGTTGTCAGAGACGTTAACAGGTTAGCAAGCTGAAAGGAGTTTTTTTTAATTGAAAACAATTTTTATTCTTTACAAAATTATAATATTACAACAAGTGTAACAATCTGAGAGTATAACAACAATTATGATAACTAATGACTACTCTACTCCACAAACAAATAATAACAAAAAAACTACCCATATTAAAATTCAATAAATAATGGAAAAAAATAATATTTAGATTACTTACAGTGTGAAAACAGGTCATTCAGCCCAACAAGCCCACACTGACCCTCTGAAGAGCAATCCACCAAGACCCATTCCCCCACACCTAACACTACGGGCAATTTAGCATGGCCAATTCACCTAACCTGCACATTTTTGGACTGTGGGAGAAAACTGGAGCACCTGGAGGAAACCCACGCAGACACAGGGAGAATATGCAAACTCCACACAGACAGCTGCCTGAGGCAGGAATTGGAATCAGGTCTCGGGCGCTGTGAGGCAGCAGTGCTAACCATTGTGCCACCGTGCCGCCCCAATTTAGTTAAATTAATTTACTCCACTCAGCGCAACCAAAGCTCCCCATCATCAGGATCATCAGTTGGCATGCCCATATTTATCCGGGATTCTTCCTCTCAGGGAACCCGGCTCATCGGACCCTGGGCCTCATGGCTAAACAAAGGCCCGAACTAATATGGCTGAAAAATCTGCTTCCAGGTGGTTCAGAAAGGGCCACCATGTCTTGCAGGAAAGTTCTGTTTTCTGGTGCAGCATACGTGGAAGGACGTCGGGGGATGTAATTCATAACTAACCTATGCCATCCCAGCAGGCCAGGAGGACTTTCTGAGGCCCAACTCATTAAAATGTTCTTCCTTGCACAATATGTAAGAATATTAAACAGCTTTTTCCCATGCTCAGAAAAGGAAGGCAAATTTGGAAGGCCCAGAAGAGACTCAGGATCTACCTTGACCTCAGTCTGCAAGAGCCCCCGTGATGACACTCACTATAGTGCCCCAATAATTACAAAGCTTGTGGCATGACCACAAACAATGGGTAAGAGTGCTAATATCTATTTTACATTTGGGGCACAATGGAGACTCCTTTTTTTGAATTTCGCAAGCCGCTCTGGGGCCAGATAAACCCTATGAAGGACCTTCAGCTGCATAGCATGCATTCTGTTGCAGTTCAAGATCTTTATCACATTCTCCTGAATGTCCTCTCATACGTCTGACAAAATCTCTGCTCCCAACTCTTGCTCCCATACCCCATGGAGCTGCTCGATATCTTTTTAGGCGCCACCTCCCAGTAAATGGTAAAGGATGCTTACTGGGAGAGTACCTGTGATCTGAAGCACTCTCCTCTCTACATCAGATCTATAAGGATCAATCAGAAGTGCAGTCTTTTTCTGGATAAAGTCCCCGACCTGAAAGTAAGGAAAGAGGTCCCTGCTGGGCAACTCATAATTATGACTCATCTGATCGAAGGACATCATGACCTCCCTCTCAAATAAATCTCCCAGGACTTCCCTGGATGCCCATAACTTAAAACCAGAGTCCATCATCCCTAGGCAAAATCCTAGTATTCCGACTATAGAAGTGAGAAAGGAGATTTTAGTTAAACTGCCTTCACTTTGTCGCATCCCTCTCCATGCTTTAACCATATTAGTGACAATTGGGTTCCAACAATACTCCGTGACTGTCCTCATCTTATCCATGAATAACAATTTAACAAGGGGACACTTCGCCTAAGATATCCAGCCATATTGACCTTGGCTCCTCACAAGCCCAATGATTCACAAAGGATAGCAGGGAGCTTATTTGATACCTTTTACTATCTGGAAACTTTACAGCTCTCCCCTTTTCCTGGGGAAGCTGCAATTTTGTAAGCTTAATGAGAGGCCGTCTGAAACACCAAATAAAAGAACCGAGCCAACCATGGAGTCCCCATAACGTTTGCTTCAGCATCATCAGAGGGAGCATTCACATGGGATTTAATAAACGAGGAAGAACATTCATTTTAATAAGAGTTATTTGGCCTAACCAAGATACTGGAAGAACCTCCCAACGCTGAAGATCCTGCCTTATCTTGTCGAGCAAGTGCACAAAGTTAGCCTCATATAACTGGTCAAAGGCGGGAATAATGAAAATGCCTAGGTACAGAATTCCTCCCTGTGACCAACTGAAAGGGAATTGAATTTCACCGTCAAGATCGGGTATTTCCCCCAAGACCTCTCCACGGGATGGCCTCTGACTTCATAAAATTAATCTTATATCCTGAGAAAGAGCCAAATAAGTTGACACATTGTATTAAGTGAGGCATGGGCACTGCTGGATTTCATAGGAAAAGGACATCATCTGCGTAAAGTATGATCTTATATGACCTGATCCCACCTCTGGAGCAAATGTATTGTGATCCCTTCGGATAGCCTCCGCCAACAGCTCAATCACCAGCGTGAACAACAGCGATGACAAGAGACAGCTTTGTCGGCTGCCTCTATCGATACTAAGATTATTAGCTCTTATACAGGGGGTGGCACAGCGGCTCAATGGTTAGCACTGCTGCTTCGCAGCAGCAGCGACCCGGGTTCGATTCCAGCTTCGGGTGACTGTCTGTGTGGAATTTGTACATTCTCCTTCTGTCTGCGTGGGTTTCCTCCGGGTGCTCTGGTTTTCTCCCACAGTCCAAAGATGTGTAGGTGAGGTGAATTGGCCATGTTAAACTGCCTATAGTGTTAGGTGCATTAGTCAGGAATAAATATAGAATAGGGGAATGGGTCTGGGTGGGTTACTCTTTGGAGGGTCAGTGTGGACTTGTTGGGCTGAATGGCCTGTTTCCATACTGTAGGGAATCTTATGTCATTAGTAAGGTCCGCTGCCATTGGATCACTAAATAGCACTTCCACCCATCTGGTAAACACCCCACCGAGACCAACCACTCCAGAACATGAAAGAGGTATGGCCACTCCACCCGGTCAAATGCCTTCTCTGCATCAAGGGAGACCATAAAGCCCGGAATTGACCTCTGCTGGCACAACTGGACCATATTCAGTACTCTTCTAATGTTATTAGAGGACCAACGGCCTTTAATAAAACCTGTCTGATCCTCCTTTACAATAAAGGGAAACATCTTCTCCAACCTCAATGCGTGTGTCTTAGATAAAATTTTTAAATCAGAGTTTAGCAGCAAAACAGGCCATTATGAAGTACAGTCCTCTGGGGCCTTCTCTCTCGAGGATAAGAGAAATATTAGCTTCTCTCAAAGAAGGCTGGAAGCAGTCCTGACTGTATGAATAATTGTACATGCCCAGCATTGGCCCAACCAACATATTATAAATTCCTGATAAAACTCACTTGGAAGACCATCTGGGCCGGGTGCCTTTCCACTTTGGAGCTGTCTTACCACCTCCTGTATCTCTAGTCCTGTCAAGGGAGCATTCAAAAGGGACACTGAAGGTCCAAGTTATTAAAGAAGGATTCCATTTTTGCCAGCCTGTCCTCACAGCCCTCTGACCAACATAGCTTGGAGTGAGATTTCCTTAAAGCCATGTTAATCTTTTTGGAGTCGCAAATAAGAGTCCCAGTGCCCTCTCTGATAGATTGTGTTGGAGTGGGGTGGGGGGGCGGGGGTGCCTTTTCCCCTACCCCAAATAAGCCAGGTATTTACCTGGCCTATCCTCATGCTTAAATCGCAAAAGACATCTCTCTCTTCGCTGTTTGAGCAAGCACAAAATTCAGAGCAGCCTGGAGAGCTGTGATTCACTGTAACTTAATCACTGATGGCCTATCAAAGTACCCTGTACTGGTTGCTTTCAGCCGGGCCTCGAGCAGACGTTGCTGCTCTCCCCTTTGTCATTTCTGACTAGCTGAAAAAGAGATGATTATACCCCTTGTGTAGGCCTTGGCAGTCTCCCAAAGCACAGATGAGTTACTGGCTGTGCCTGAGTTGATATCCAAGAATGCTTTAAACTCCCACGAAAAGTAATCGATAAACTTACTATGCTTGAGGAGAAAACGGTCCATGCGCCAATGACGCTAACCTACCGCAATACCCCTGGCCTTAAATTCCAAATACACTGCTGCATGATCAGAAGTGGCTACGTTCCCAATTTTACAGGACAGCACCGAATAAAAAAAAGATGTAGCAAGAAATAAATCAATCGTCATGTAACACTTGTGCGGATTAGAAAAAAACATAAAGTCCTGACCTGCCAGGTGAAGACATCTCCATACATTCACCAATCCCAAGTGCACCAATTATTTTAATTGTGGGGAGGCAATCAAGACAATTGGTGGACTTATGTGTGGGGTTGGGATTGGTGGATGTAAAGAGATGCCTTCACCTGGCGGGTAGGGATTTTACCTTTTTCTCTAATCCGCACAAGTGTTACATGAGGATCATTGCTCCATAAACAGATTCAAGATTGCCAGAAAAGGCTTGACAGTGAGTGAGGTTGAAAAAGCCCATACTAACTCACGGCCATGGGTTTGCTTGTGAAGAGTGAGCTGTGGCTCAGTGGGTGGTGCTGTCACTTGAGAAACATCTTCCAGTTTCAAGTCCCACTCCAGGACTTGACCACAAAACTCAAGGCTGACACTCCGATGTTATAATGAGGGATTGCTGCACTGTCAGAGGTGCCACGTCTTTCTAAATGCTCCATCTCCTTATGAAAGATTTTATGACATTCTTTTGAAGAAGAGCTGAGGTGTTGTTCTCACTGTCCTGGTCAGTGTTTACCCCTCAATCAACATCATAAAACAGATGACAGTCTCTGGACAATACCACATTACTTTTTGTGAGAGATGCTGTGTGCGATTTGGCTGTGTTTCCTGCATGATAACTGTGATTAAAAATCAAAAAGCACGGTATTAACTGTACATGTACAGGGTTTTGAGAGTTTTAATGATAATAACAAGTGCCTAATTGATTTTTGTTTGCATAAAGGCTGTCTACTTTTCTCAGTAGCAAAGTGAATTAATGTTGGTTTTCGAAAATGTGATTAAGAAGATGTGGAAAAAAACATCAAAGAATTGGTTAATTTATCTCAGATTCTCTAAATTCACAATTTATAAATAAGAAAGAGCACAATTGAGGGAATATTTGCTCACAGAGCAGCATTTCTGGTGGCACTCTGCAGACTACATTGATTTCCCCAAGGGCAGGTAGCATTACAAGTCGTTATCTATACAACCCCCAAGGCATTCTTCAATGAGATCAATGGAAAAACGTATAATGCCTGCACAGGTAGTGACCCCCTGGTGTTCCCAGCCGCATCAATGTGGTCTGTGGAGCACTGCTCCAAAGCTGTGCAAATTCCCCCAATAATTTTATCACAACTTGGATACTGTTTATAAGAATTAACGAGATATCTCTTTGATTTCTGAATACCTGAGCAATTGACCTACAGAATGTGACATGCACCTTCTGATAACTAAATATAAAGGTCTTTAATTTAATTCAATAATTCTATTGGAGTTAATGCAGACACATCTTGCTTGGTAATAGGTAACTTTAAACGGTATCAAAAGTCCTGTTCTGCATTCCCTCATTATTATACACTTTGTCAGAACTTCAAAAAATTAAGTACAAATCAACTAATCATTTGGGACAAATACAGAGAAGGCTGCAGAAGCACAGCAGGCATGACAGCATCTGTGTAGAGAGAAACAGAGTTAACATTTCAATATTAGACTTGAAATGTTAACTCTGCTTCTCTCTCTACAATTGTTGCCAGATCTGCTGAGTGTCTCCAGTATTTCTGTTTTTGTTTCAGATCGACAGCATTTGGAATGTTTTGTTTTTATTTGTTTAAAGCAGTGAGAAGTGTTTCAATCTTGCAAAGTTCCTGCTTAATTTTTCAATACCATGATAAACCTCTGTTTATTTTCCTTTCCAGAACACTACATAAAGGAAAGAAGCAGAATTAAACAACATCAGACATTAGAATAATTAATGCAAAAGTAAAACACAATTTTCAAATGCAGAAGGCAATAATAGTACCAAAGGATATGGCTAAAAGGAGTCCCATCATACACTTCTTCCTCCTTTACTATTCTGATACTGTTAGACATTTCTCTGGAGCAGCAAGATGGGATAGGTCTGGATAATTTTTCACAATTATTGTTGCTGTTAGTCCAGATTACCTGGCAGGAAGCAAGCTTCTGATGGACAGAACTAATTCCGCAGATTTATCCTTCCCCTGCAACACAACTTGCAGTGTTCCATTTATCATTTTTATGGTCAAGATGAAAACTGGCAAAACTTACCCAATTATATAAAGCACCAGAGAGTGAAGAAACTTTTCCTTTTCGTCACTTTTCCCAGATTGTCCTTAATTTTCACCACTTCAGATGCAGTATAACAGCAGGATTGTTCTTTCAGAAACCATTTGTGGAGATTCAAAGATTCAGTACAAAAAAAGCTATGATAAATTGTTACATAGATTGTAGGGGGTGCAAGAGCAGAGGAACCTTCGTGCATATCTGTACAAATCATTGAAGGTGACAAAGTAATGGTTAAATAAGTACAAGAGATCATAGGCAGAGCTCTACAGATAGAGGAATGGAGTAAAAAAAGCAGGGAGATTATGATAACCCTTTCATAAAACAGTGGCCCAAACTCAGCTGGAGAATTGTATTTAATTCTGGGCATCACACATAAAAAGGATGTGAAGATCTGACAGAGGGTGCACAAAAGATTTGTGTGAATGATTCCAGGAATGCTAAACTTCTGTTATACAGGAATTGGTGCTATTCTCTTTAGCGAAGAAAGGTTTAAGAAGTGATTTGTTCAAAATCAAGGAGGATATGATCAGAATGAATATGAAGGAAAAGTTAAAAACCAAAACAACTACTGTTGCAGTTGAGTTGCAGTTATAGACAGTTGGCACGGGAGTTATAGACTGATTGGCCGCCCTTCATGCTGTAACTGCTCAATGATTTTTGAAAGGTGACAGTCTTTTTTGGCTGCAATAGCCATCAAAGCAGCCAGCCATACAAAAAAAAAACAAAATCTGTGTACATATATATTCCAGTTCAGACAATAATATATTGTGAAAGGGTGTAGTTTGTATTTTTGAGATTCCCTACAGTGTTGAAACAGGCCCTTCGGCCCAACCAGTCCTCACCGACCCTCCAACGAGTAACCCACCCAGATCCATTTCCCTCTGACTAATTGACCTAACACTACGGAAAATTTAGCATGGCCAATTCATCTGATCTGCATATCTTTGGATTGTGGGAGGAAACTGGAGCACCCAGTGGAAACCCACACAGACATTGGGAGAATGTGCAAACTCCACACAGTCACCCGAGGCTGCAATCGAACCTGGGACCCTGGTGCTGTGAGACAGCAGTGCTAACCACTGGGCCACTGTGCTCTGCTGTTGCGTTGTTTTTCTCCTTACATTTTCCCAATCCATTTCTGAGTTGCCTTGTCTCTTTTAATGCTACTTTAAGATGAATTGTGTACAAATTGTGTGCATCCTGAGCACAATCCATTGTTCTGTCATTCCAAGGAGAGAGCTAGTCTTCAGATCCCATCAATGTGGTAGGAAGTAGGCCAAGTCTTCAGGAGAATGGAAACTGAACTTCCAGACATTCCTCCAACACTTGGCTGAAACATTGGCTGACACTGTGAAAGAACAACTCACTGATCACTTCTCCAATGATTTCCTATAAATTGTATAGAACACTTAAGACTGAATGGCATTTCAGCTCAGTAATAGTACCAACGGTGACACAGAAATGTTAGGAAGATGGTATCAATCGCATGCACAATGGCCCCAATAAGCACCTATCATTCTTCATTTAAATTTCTCCTTTTCCATATTGTATATGACAGTTAGTTCCTGAAGAGGTTAACTACATTATGAGATGAGCTCCACCCAACAGGATATAAGGAACTATTGCTAAATAAACTAACCAGAATTGTTAAAGTTCTGTGACTGTTACCAAAACTGTGTGAGAATGTTTCAAATGAACGTACTCTTAAGTTGCGTCTGATGTCTTAATAGGGACCATAATGCAACTCAGATGTAATGCAACTAATTGTGAAGCAATATATAATAAGATTGAACTTATTGTTCATCAAGACTGCTCTTAATTTAACTCAGGAGTTTGTATAGGAATCCTACATCACACTAGACTAGCAAGAATGACTGCTGGCAGTGAACTCAGCAATGGTTCATAACTCCAACATATTAATATTGCAAATGGATGTTGAGTGCTGAGAAATTTGACTTTCAGACCAAATGTAGGCAGAGTGGCAGTTTTGCCAGCTGCCTCGTTCTCACCTCAGCTCCAAATCACATTCAGACACATGTCTCATTTTAAAACAGTTGACATCAAGTTGCTCAACCATTTGTGAACAGGTATCAGTTTAATTACATTGAGCTTACCACCAGGTGGGATCTGGGAGGAGGGCTGAGATGAATGCAGTGGAGGTTTAACATCAAACACCAGCAGGTCAAAGATTTCATTTTGTAGGTCCAGCAGAAATGGTCTTGCTTCACCTGGGTTCAAAGACAACAAATGCCACAAAGTTTCCTGGGTGAATTATTTGACTTCTTTGCAGTGGTCCATTCTTTCAGCTGCTCAAGGTGCAGTACACCTGAGTAGAAGTGCATGACTCGTCTTTTGTGTAGGATCCCATTTTGCACATTTAACCAGCCATAGTCAGTCAGCTACTCTCCCTTTTACAGTGCATCTAAGTATTGCATTAATAGACCCTTGTGTGGCAAAGGGCCAGCTAAAATGAAATCCCAACTCCACCTCCCCTCAACTCCATCAATTTCAAATTCCTGTCCATCCATTTTCCAAGAGAAAAACTGTGCTTTCCCCGAGCTTGTTTTTTTAAAAAAATCAATCCAATTTCAAGTGTTAGAGTGACAAATGAAGTATTTAAACTTAACAATGCAGAATTATTTCATTACCTATGATTTAAAATTTGCCACTTCATAGAATCGTAGAATCCTTGCAGTGTGGAAACAGGCCATTTGATAACAAGTCCACATCCATCGTCCGAAGAGTCACCAAACCAGACCCATTCCCTTACCCTAACACTCTACATTTACCCCTGATTAATGTAGCTAACCTATACATACCTGAATACTATGGGCAATTTGGCATGGCGATTTCACCTAACCTGCACATCTTCGGAATTGTTGCTCAACTGTGTTTTCTGTTACTATGCACTAATATCTGATGTACTTATGATAATGGTAAGGACATTCAACAACAAGAATTGGAGGCAGTTACCTGGATGGCTAGTTTACAATGCAGTGTGATGCCAACAGTATGGGTTCAACCCTGCATTGGCTGAGGTTATTATAAATACCCTACCGGCTCAGCCTCTTTCCTGATTAAAAATCTGTCAATGTTATTTAAATTTATTCTGTAGCTAAAGCTCACTTGTCTTTTGTCCACCTCCCTCTTTGAAAAAGGGTGTAATGTTGGCAGTTTTCCAATCCACAAGGAAGTTTTCAGAATATTGGATTCTTTGAAGGTTACTGCCAGTGCACCCACTACATCTGTAGATGCTATCTTTAAAATCCTTGGGTTCAACTCATCAGATCCAGTGGACTTATCAGTCTTTATCCCCCATTAGTTTCACGAGTACTTTTTTCTCCTGTGATAATTATTGTGTTTATTTTCTCCATGCCTTTCGTCCATTTGATTCTTTTATATTTTAGAATGCTACTCGTGTGCTGGATGATGAAGGCTGATTCAAAGTACTTATTTAATGAACTATCATTTCCTGGTTCCCATTATTATTTCCCCAGTCTCATTTTTAAGGGGCTTATGTTCACTTTTATCTCTGTCTTCCTTTTAATGAGTTTAAAGAAGATCTCATTTATTTATTACTTGCAAGTTTGCCATCATAGTTTATTTCCTTCTTCTTTATTATTTGTTTGGTCAACTTTTGTTGTCTTTTCAAACTTTTGCAATCCTTTGGTTTGTCACATTGTATGTTTGTTTCTTCCAATTTGATATTATCCTTCCCTTTGTTGGTTAATCATGGTCTACTTATCCTTCTCTTAGCATCCTTCTTTCTTATTGGGATATATCTTTGTTGTGAGTCATGAACTATTTTCTCAAATGTCTGCCATTGTTCTTCAACCATCTTTGCTGCTAAACATCTTCCTTAGTCCCCTCCAGGCAACTGTGAGCTCAATGCTATGTGGTTACCTGAATTAAGTTTTTCACGCAATTTCCAATGCAAATTTCCAATGCATGTCACCCTGAAACTGAATGTAAGTTCCACCATGTTATGTTCACTGTTCCCTCGGGGATTTTTTACCTTGTTAAACCAATCCCATTACACATTACTGAATTCAAAATCACCTGAACCCTGGTTGGATGCACAACATGGTAAAAACAATGACTGCAGATGCTGGAAACCAGATTCTGGATTAGTGGTGCTGGAAGAGTACAGCAGTTCAGGCAGCATCCAAGGAGCTTCGAAATCGATGTTTCAGGCAAAAGCCCTTCATCAGGAATAAAGGCAGTGAGCCTGAAGCGTGAAGAGATAAGCTAGAGGAGGGTGGGGGTGGGGAGAAAGTAGCATAGAGTACAGTGGGTGAGTGGGGGAGGGGATGAAGGTGATAGGTCAGGGAGGAGAGGATGGAGTGGATAGGTGGGAAAGGAGATAGGCAGGTAGGACAAGTCCGGACAAGTCATGGGGACAGTGCTGAGCTGGAAGTTTAGAACTAGGATGAGGTGGGGGAAAGGGAAATGAGGAAACTGTTAAAGTCCACATTGATGCCCTGGGGTTGAAGTGTTCTGAGGCGGAAGATGAGGCGTTCTTCCTCCAGGCGTCTGGTGGTGAGGGAGCAGCGGTGAAGGAGGCCCAGGACCTCCATGTCCTCGGCAGAGTGGGAGGGGGAGTTGAAATGTTGGACTACGGGGTGGTGTGGTTGATTGGTGCGGGTGTCCCGGAGATGTTCCCTAAAGTGCTCTGCTAGGAGGCGCCCAGTCTCCCCAATGTAGAGGAGACCACATCGGGAGCAACGGATACAATAAATGATATTAGTGGATGTGCAAGTAAAACTTTGATGGATGTGGAAGGCTCCTTTAGGGCCTTGGATAAAGGTGAGGGAGGAGGTGTGGGTGCAGGTTTTACAATTCCTGTGGTGGCAGGGGAAAGTGCCAGGATGGGAGGGTGGGTTGTAGGGGGGCGTGGACCTGACCAGCTAGTCACGGAGGGAATGGAACATGTTGCTCCACGAAGCTATGCTGACTACAGCCTCCAAGTGGAATCTTGCAGGGGCCTGAACAAAGTGGATTATGATGATATTTCTGATATAATCAGACAAGAACTTAGAGAGGGTAATCTCAGTGTTGGGAGTATATCACTCTACAAAAGCATAGCTCAGCATGGCTAGTTTTTCACAATGCATCAGAGAATTGCCATCTAAAGTGGACTATTCTTTATTAAATGCCTTGTTGATGGCACTACTCACATAATTTCTAATCACTCTCCTTTCTTACCAACTTTGTCCAGCAAGCTGTATGCTGAGAAGGCTTGACATGGAAACCTGAGCACGCACCTGGCGACTTTAGCTCTCTGCTTCCTCCAAAAGGTCTCCATGTCAGACAGCAGGCACCAACATCTAAGGGAAGTTCCATGGATAACGCCACATGCCTCGCAGATCCATGAACATTGGCATCTGATATGTGCCATCTTCTAATAACCATTATGGCACCTCTTTGATCCACTTACAGAACACTCTACACTTCAGTGCCACACCTTGGTCAGTACTGGTAACTTTTATTGTAGTGCTGTAGCAAAGTCATTCTGTGCTCAAAGACACAGCTGATGGATCAGGCTGCATCTCTGGGGTCTTCACTGACTGCCATTCTAAACCTATTGCTATGCTCACAGAACCCCTGCTTTGCATTGCCTTGCCTTACTTTGCCTTTTTTGTGCTTTCCCTCCTCAGCCAGAGATACAAAGCTCATATTATTCCTCTTGCTTTGACATTTAGCGCAGATACAAAATGAAAAATCATGTCATGTCTGCCATTAGTCCTCAGTCAAGTCAATGGGATAGACATATCTCAGTGAGTCCCAGCAAAATAAATTAAGGGCAGCATCTGACACCAGTTCAGGGGTTGGATAATCTTCTATCCTTTCAAATATACTACTTCGAACACCAATGGTTCTTATCTTATTAAGTAGCTTTATATAGAGTACTGCCTTTGAAAAATCCAAACATATTACATTTATAAAGGTTTCCTTGATCTACCCAGCTTGTTATCTCCTCAAAGAACTGCAGTAATTTGTCAGGTATGATTTTCTGTTCATGAAAATAGGCCGACTCTGCGTGGGGCTAATGCCCGAAACATCGAGTCTCCTGATCCTCGGATTCTGCCTGACCGCCTGTGCTTTTCCAGCACCACACTCTCGACTCTGATCTCCAGCATCTGCAGTCCTCACTTTCTCGTCCTGACTCTATAAGCTCTATTTTCCCAATGAATAATGTCTAGCTTAAGATCAGTCAGCAGCTCAGGGTAGACAAAGTCAACAGGTTCTCTACATAAGGGATGAGGAGCTGAATGTCAGGTTTCTTGACTCTTCCTGCCCTCTTAGGGTTGCTTTCATCCTAAATAATAGATGGCAGCTATTAAGGGAGATGAAAGTGGGTGACACAGCAGCAACTTCAGATGTTGCGAGTGGAGGGAGTGTGGTTTGGTGTGGATGACAGCAAATAAAGGAAAATGTTGCTGACAATAGTGAGAGTGGTAGAAGTTGGTGGGAGGTGGGTACAGTAGCAGAGATAGTGTGAGTGCGAGGTTTTGGAGAAAAGGTGACACTATATATACTGGCAAAGTGGAGAAGGTAGTTGAAAATCTTCATATCTGCAGTGAATTCCTCCAGATGGCTGGGCTGAGAGTGTTTTAACGTCAGTGGCAACAACAGACCAGACTGGTGTCGTATTCTCCATTGCTGGTCTGAGGGGAGGAGAAAGTCCAGCCTCAAGTCAGTCCAGGACCTCAGGCCACCTGTCCACAAAGTGAAATGATCATTTCCTCCTCATATTATACAAAGAACTGCAGATGCTGGAAATCTGAAATAAAAACAGAAATTTCTGGAGAAATTAATATTAACTTTGCTTTCTTTCCATAGATGTTCCCAGGCCTGGTGAGTTTCTCCAGCAATTACTGATTTTATTTGCAATGATTTTCTCCTTCTGCCATGTCCATGGCAGCTGTTATGATGGTGCAGGCTAGTGCTAGATGCATATAGGCTTTTAAGGATGGCAAGATCCCCAAGTTGTTCTGCAAATGGTGCAGGGCAGGTTGGGGCCCGACCATGGAGATAAGGAATGCCACAGGGGCAGGGTAGTAGTTAATGAGACAAGTTAGTAAGATACAGTGGGAATCTCTTTGAAAAACTCAATGAAACTCCAAATTAACCAAAATAAAATAGGATTCAGACCTGTGATTTCTTCTTTGAGGATTCCTTTGTCAATTTAATTTCCCCAATCAATATGAAGATGGAAGTTACCCATGATTCATGTACTGCCATTTTTTGCATACTCACATTCTCTATTGATATATTCTCTGTTCCACTGAACAGCTAGTGTTCGGGGAACTATATACTCACACCAGTATCTTTCCCCCTGGTTATGTCTTCCCTCGACATCATCTGATTTCAAGATCATTTTTTGCTATCATACTTACTTAACTTAGCACTGCCCACCACAATTTTTTTCTTTTTGCATGTCCTTGAGGGGCACTGAATATTTAGTTTCTGGTTTGATCTTCTTGTAACCCTGTCTCTGTAATAATGATAAGGTTCTACCCATTAAAGTCTATCCATAATGCCAGTTCATTATTTTTTACTGAATACTATGCAAATTTAAGTAAAGAGTGATTATCCTAGCTTTTTTACCATTTTTCCCCCTTTGACCCTATTTGCTACTTCCTTAAAAAGATTGTTTTACACTCTGTCCTTTCCTGTCCTATTCTGGGTATCAGTATCATAATAGTTGCCTTCCAAAGCCACAATATCCTTTTGCTTTGTAAGCCTACATGTTCCTCTTCCTGTAACTCTCCCACCAACTTTAATTAGATTAAAATCCTCTGTGCATCCCCTGTTATTCAATAAGCCCAGTCACTGGTCTCAGCATCGTATGAGTGAAGTTCATCTAACTGGAATAAATCCCTCTACCCAAGCAATTGTGCCATTGCCCATGGACTTAAACCCATTCCATCCACGCCAATTTTAAGCTACATGTTTAACTCATTGACTTCATTGACCTTATGCCAGTTTGCCCATGGCTCAGGCAGTAATCCTGAGATTAATACCTTGAAAGTTCTGATATTAATTTTGCTTTTAACTGTTCAAAATCTTTCAGCAAAAGCTCCAGTCCAAACCTAACAATGTTGTTCGTAACAACATAGATGCCAATAATTGCTTCCTTGTACTCCAGTTCTAAGGTTGTCAACAGACCAAGGAGGCATCAGGCAAGTAATATAATGTTTGGGATATAATCTCACTGTTGCAGAGAACAATATCTATTGTACTAATTATGCTGTCTCCCACCATGATCCCATTCCTATTTTCTCTCCCTATTTGTACTAAGGTGCTCTGAGTCAGTTTGCTCATCCTCCCTGCAGCCCCCACTCTCCTTCTCATAGCTTGCAAGAGCCTCTTAACTGTTGCACAATTGCTGGGCTGAGGATCCTCAAGAACCGCTCCTTGGGTATCCATACATTCATGCCCTCCTGTCTTTGATCACAGGTCAAGTTTGATAATGTAAGAGATGTGACTCCTTTCTGGAGTGAAGTGTTCAGGTATCATTCCACCTGCCTGCAATGGTGCATTGTCTACAGCTCACACTCCAACTCCTTAATTCAGTTTCAAAATTGTTTGAGTTGCATACACTTACCACAGATGTGTTAATTGTGGATTACATTGGTGCTCAACAGCTCCTACCAACTGCAGCTGCAAACACATCACCTATTACACTTAAAGAATCCCCATTCTTAGCACATTTTCCCCCCAAATATTTAAATCTTTTAACTAACAAGCGATGTTTAAGAAAAAGAAAGAAGAAGCTAAACACAAACTAAAGACCTGACTTTTACTTTAAAGACGATAAATACTCACCAATCCTACTTTTCATTTGGCTACTTTGCTTAGGCAGAAGTGGTCAAATACCGCTCTCTTCTCCTTGATGCACTCATCCCCAGCATTCTATTATAAGGCATACCCAAGTGAAAAGTTACACTAAGTTGTCTACATATATATGCTTCCAAATCAAAAGGCCTAGCTCACTCAGTTAATGAGAATTCAGTTTCTGCTGTTTCTTAGTTGCTCTTTCAGTGCACCCCTTGAAAATACACTGGCTCAAATCTTGCAACGACAGAATTTTGAACTGCAGATTTCTTTTTAATAAAAAATACAAAGTACAATCTATCTTAGACTACATTAGGTTTGCATAGATTTAAAATTTAAGCACTTGCTCACACAGCAAATGCACACCTTCAGTCCAGCTTCTGACTGCATGACTAATAATACAATCGAGTTCTCTCAAAAGTAGTATTGGAAGCTGGAGCACAGAGCCGTGATTTAAGCCTTTAAGGGGTCCTTGAAGATGTTATTCGTACATGTATTCCAATATAATGTGCCTTAAATACTTCTCAATGATCATAGCTCCAATATTATATTCATAGAAAATACAGTAGAAAAACAGTGTTATAGCACCACCCTTTCACTATTTGAATCCAACAAGGTGATGTTGGATGTACAGTCTGACAAACCAACGGCTGTAGGAGTTTCCACTGAATGAACTGGAGGATTTTTGTGCTAGATCCTGGTGAGTGTGAATCCACAGCATAAAAACATGTCTACATTTCAGTACTAATTGCTACTGAAATTAGAGGTCTCATCCAAAGGCTGTAATTAAGAGTATTGTAATAAAAGGAAATACCTGATGTGTCTAATAGGAGGATTTTCTGAAGCTGGAGCAAAGATATAAAATTGCTTTGCAGCAACAATACTTGACCTTATACTACTTGATGGTGACAGCAAATACTGAAAATAGATGTCCAATCCCCAGTATCAAGAGCAGTCTTTTTATGAATATGAACATCTGAGTCAAAGAATTTGGAGTAACATCTGAGTTGTGTAGATGTAATATTCTCAGGATAGGAATGGTGACATATATAAGATAATGCCGATCATTTTAAGAAGATTTTATGTTAGCCATTTTTTCATGCTTTAAAAATCACACATCCAGTTTGGTCGGTAACTATTTGGTGTACACAAGTATATAATGTTATCAGGATAGGAAAGCAATAAATCTTTTCCTTTCTGCCCCCTTTGAAGCACTTATGCAATGTAACAACAGGAAAAGAGACACCCTTAAGTCAATAAAAATGTTTCCATTTCTAACTGTAACTGAATACCTCACAGTTCGCTGCATGGTTCAAATATCTTTTTGTTAAAATGTTCTGTAACAAGTTCTTGAAGCCAGAATGGGTGTTTTCATTTAGAATCAGTTCCAAATGTCAGGATTGCCTATTCCAAGAATTACACTCACACGATTGTGCATTGAGTGTAAGATACAGTTTGTACTGCAGAGACTGTCACGTACATTTTGAAATGGGCAACATCTTACATTGAACTTTTTAAGCAGAATAATACCACAGATACATAATCATACATTCGTTATCTCGGGTTTAAAATGTTTTAAATGAAAATCATTTGATTACCACTGGTCCGTTTTGTCATTCTCGCTCTTTACACAGAAAAAGTACTTCAATGCAGAACAGGAGTCTCTGATAGATTGACATTAGATAGTTATGATCGAGTGGGCTGCTTCACA